>NC_080165.1:129928089-130287613 GCF_950295315.1 Erinaceus europaeus
GGAAGGCCAGTTGGTATCATGTTAGCATGTGGGACCTGGGGGCTGAAAAAAGAGTTAACATAGAAAGCCAAACAAATTGTTGGCTAGTCATGAACCTAAAGGTTGGAATATCGCAGATGAAGATTTGAGGGGCTCCATTTTGTAGATAGTTAGTAGGCCTATTTTAGTTGTATTCCAAAGGGCCCATCACTATACTAATTTTTTTTCAGTGAGCCTGACCTCTGATATGTAGATGGATCCAAGTTATTGATTGGGGAGATGATGTCATGACTGGAAAAAGGACCAGAAAGCTGGATCAAGGAAGAGAGTAGCTCCCAAATATGGGAAAGGTGTGTAAATATTGTTGACTGTAAACCCCATCGACTTGATCTGATCTGGGGCCCATATTCAGCTTCAGAGCCTAATTATGGACAAGACCTAGTGATTATTTGAGAGTCAATTGAATAACATTTAAAGCACTCTACGTGCAGACAAAATATTACTCAATATTAGTAGTATTCTAGATAGTTCTATAGAGGAAGTAGACATCATATGAATAACATTAAATAATGAATGATTAGCTCAGTATCCCATAACTTTTTTTGGAAAAGTACTTTAAAATTCTTCCAGTTCAACTTCTGAGTTTTATTGGTGAGAAAATTCAGTTTCAGAGGAATAACTTATCTCAGGTTAACTGTGAGCTAATTGAGGCAACAGTCCATGATTCATATCAATAACTCACTGCCTATATTTAGTCTCTGTTTTATTTTTTTAAAAGAATTTATTTATTTATTGATGAGAAAGATAGGAGGAAAGAAAAAACCAGACATAACTCTGGTACATGTGCTGCCGGGGATCAAACTCAGGACCTCATGGTTGAAAATCCAATGCTTTATCCACTGTGCCACCTCCCGGACCACAAGCTCTGTTTTAATTCTGCACATTAGTTGAAAATAAAAGGGACTGTATTTATGAACTTATGAACTAAACATATAACTATAAGTAGTACCAAACTGAACCTTCTATAGAAAGATTTTTGTATTGTGCTATACATTTTATAAGTTATGTTCAATTGTTTAGTATTTACTCAACACTTATTTCTGTTCTACAAACAGAATTACGACAATATAGAGAAATAAAAGAACATTCACAATTTTCCTTTCTTCCCTTCCAACTAGTTATACTTTTTAGAATTATAATGGTTAGGTGATAAAATTTTGTTGTTTTGTTTAATTAGCATTATATTATAATATCTTTATATTATTGTACCATTATCACTTTAGCAATTACATAATATTTTAGTGACTTGGTTTGGTATTTACTTAGCTGTATTCCTCTTATTATGTAAGTAAATTACTTTCTACATTACTATAAAGTACAGTAAAAAGCTGGGAGATAGCATAGTGGCTATGAAAAGTACTTTGAGGCCTGAGGCTATCAGGTCCTAGATTCAACTCTGAGAAGCACCATAAACCAAAGCTTAACAGTACTCTAGTCTCCCTGTATCTTTCTCTATATATATCTTTTTACTAAAAATAAATAAAGCTAAATTTTTCTTTTAAATCATGGTGAAATTCTTTGTGTACTTTTCTTTTGTATATTTTCCTTGGAATTATCTTCCTGTGGCTAAATTATTGATCAATTAATTTAACTATTACTATATGAGCATCATCAGTACTTACGGTAACTATCCCTAAATTGCTTTCCAATATATTACATCTTATCACTAAAGGATAATGTCATACAGGTTTCTGTTATCAAAGAGTAAAGTACCAACTTTACCTGAATTGAACATGAAAGACAACAAACTATTGCCTGTGTGTAGCAGACTCTGCAAAGATAACTCACAGGATATCTATTGATGCTAATTGATCTTTTTCCTGAGAATTTTAGTTATACAGTCCTCAGGTGATAACTTTCTAGAAGCTCAATTTTTCATTGCTATATATTTCTAACCCAAGAAGAATGAGCCACATATAGAATAGCTTCTATTGCTGACTGTGATTACCAATCATATGCTTCTAGAGAATATGTGTTCAATTCTTCAAATAAAAGTGAAGAGAAGGGAGTCGGGCTATAGCGCAGCAGGTTAAGTGCAGGTGGCGCAAAGCACAAGGACTGGCATAAGGATTCCGGTTCGAACCCCGGCTCCCCACCTGCAGGGGAGTCGCTTCACAGGCGGTGAAGCAGGTCTGCAGGTGTCTATCTTTCTCTTCCCCTCTCTGTCTTCCCCTCCTCTCTCCATTTCTCTCTGTCCTATCCAACAACGACAACAACAATAATAACTACAACAATAAAACAACAAGGGCAACAAAAGGGAATGAATAAATAAATAAATAAATAAAAGAAAAAAAAGTGAAGAGAGGGGTTGAGTACACGGAAATCTTGGGCCTTTTGACAGAAAGAAAATAAAGACTTGGTCTTAAATTTCTCATACACATGTTCCCTATATACTCCCATCTTACGCCACACATACACACACACACACACACACACACACACACACACACACACTTTTCCTAAGTTCTTTGTTCATTTTCTTCTAGCAATAGGCTCTCACACATGCATGATTCTACCATTATGCCTAGGTGGAATTAGAAAGAGAGAGACAGAGACAGAGACAGAGGCTACCACAGATTGTTCCATGATCCATCGAGCTTACCCACTAGCATGATGCTTCTGTGTAATGCCAGAGTTCAAATCAGAGCTTTGCACATGGCAAGCTTCATGCCCTCCTGAGTGAGTTGTCTTCAGGTCCCTCACAAGTTCTTCAAACTCAGACCCAGGACTCATTGGGCTGTGGCAGTTTACTTTCTCACTACTGCTCACCATTTCTTAGCCTTATGTATAGTTGTACAACGACAATTTATTAAAGGCGTTCTTTTCTTTTTTTTAAATTTATTTTTTATTTAAGAAAGGATAAATTAACAAAACCATAGGGTAGAAGGGGTACAACTCCACACAATTCCCACCACCTAACCTCCATATCCCATCTGCTCCCCTGATAGCTTTCCCATCCTCTATCCCTCTGGGAGCATGGACCCAGGGTCATTGTGGGATGCAGAAGGTAGAAGGTCTGGCTTCTATAATTGCTTCCCCGCTGAACACGGACGTTGACTGGTCAGGTCCATACTCCCAGTCTGCCTCTCTCTTTCCCTAGTAGGGTGGGTCTCTGGGGAAGCTGAGCTCCAGGACACATTAGTGGGGTCTTCAGTTCAGGGAAGCCTGGCCGGCATCTTGATGGCATCTGGAACCTGGTGGCTGAAAAGAGAGTTAACATACAAAGCCAAACAAATTGTTGAGCAATCATGGACCCAAAGCTTGGAATAGTGGAGAGGAAGTGTTAGGGGGTACTCACTGCAAACTCTAGTGTACTTCTGCTTTCAGGTATATATTTTGCAGTAGTTTATGGATACGTGTGAACATATGTTCTCTCTCACAGAAACTGGTATATATCTAGGTTTTGGGACTTTGTTAGAAAGTGATCCTCCTGGGATGGAATTAGAGAATGCTATGAAAGGAAAGGTCTCACCCGAGTAATGAAGCTGAAGGGTTGTCATTCCACACCTGAAGTCTCTGGACACAGTCTGAGCTAAAGCATGTTGAGGTGGCAATCGTTGGGTTGATTAGGTTGCAATTAGCTGATGCAATATTATTTGATATGGATTGGGAGAGGCATGCAGGAAAGTGGGCCCTATCCTAAGGTTCCAGTACTGGGGGAAATATAGGCTCTATAGTGGAGATGTGAGGTTCCTTCTGTCTTAGGGTTCAAAAAGACAATGGATAGTTAATGTTACCATCACATTATTTGGTAATTGGGTTAACTTTGAAAAGTCCTTTTGTTAGGGTTTGCTGTATAGTACCCAGTATCCTGTAAATAGCTGTGCCACTGGTTGCCTCTGATCTACCTGGTCAAGACTTTTGAGAGAATCCACATATCAAATACGCAGCCTATATATTAAGAAGACTCAGTCTGTGTTTTAAGAACTTTGAGACATACAATTAATTTTCCCCCTCTCATATTAATTAACTAGTGATTTATATGACTACACTTTACTAGGAGTGTACATAAACACCATCCCCACCACCAAAAGACTGTGTCCCATCCCACCATTATGTTAAGTGAGCTAAGTCAGAAAGATAAAGATGAGTATGGAATAATCCCACTCATCAACAGAAGTTGAGAAAGAAGATCTGAAAGGGATCTAAAAGCAGGATCTGACTAAATTGAAAGTAGAGCACCAAAGTAAAAACCCGGTGGTGAGGGGTTGACATGCGGCTTCCTGGGCCGGTGGGGGTTGAGGGTCGGTGGGTGGGATGGGACGCAGTCTTTTGGTGGTGGGAATGGTGTTTATGTACACTCTAAGTAAAGATGTTCTTTTCTTTTTTTTTTATTTAAGAAAGGATTAATGAACAAAAACATAAGGTAGGAGGGGTATAACGCCACACAATTCCCACCACCCAATCTCCATAGCCCACCCCCTCCCATGATAGCTTTCCCATTCTCTAGCCCTCTGGGAGCATGGACCCAGGGTCGTTGAGGGTTGCAGAAGGTAGAAGGTCTGGCTTCTGTAATTGCTTCCCCGCTGAACATGGGCCTTGACTGGTTGGTCCATACTCTCAGTCTGCCTCTCTCTTTCCCTAGTAAGGTGTGTCTCTGGGGAAGCTGAGCTCCAGGACATATTGGTGGGGTCTTCAATCTAGGGAAGCCTGGCCAGCATCCTGGTGGCATCTGGAACCTGGTGATTGAAAAGAGAGTTAACATATGAAGCCAAACAATTTGTTGAGCAATCATGGACCCAAAGCTTGGAATAGTGGAGTGGAAGTGTTAGGGGGATACTCACTGCAAACTCTAGTGTACTTTTGCTTTCAGGTATATATTTTGCAGTAGTTTATGGGTACGTGTTCTTTTCTATCCCAGCCGATTTCTTATGTACCTTTTTGCTTAGGATCTCATTTATATTCACAACACCTTTCCATAGTACCACTTCTTTCTGTTTATTTAATTTATTTACTTATTTATTTTCCCTTTGTGAAAAGTGAGACCCAGAATACTTCACCAATTTATACATGTTACAGTTTTGTATTAGGGGCCAGTGGAATATATTCATTCTTTTTTGACTGATGGTGCTCCATGGAAGAACTTTTATTATGGCATAACTTGAGCAAGTGGGACTACTGCCTTAATTTGTTGCTGACATTTTTCTGTAATGTCTTGATTCTCTTACAGATTCTCTGTTCATGAAGTCTAGATCCCTTACTTAATTCTTTGCCTTACAAAGCCAGTTATATGCAACATTTCTTACGTTGCTATGGGTCTACCTAGGAAAATACAAGAATGAAAAGCACAATGACCCAAAGTGAACTCTAATATTTTATGAAATTATCAAATTGTGCACTCAGTCTTCATAAATAAAATACTTGTAGGTCACATCAGACATTACAACTCAGCAGTTGTACTATCACTGGAAAGTCAATAGTGCTACTTTAGACTTTAACAATCATTAAGAATTTTAATACATAGGCTGAGACTTTGATATGTTGACTCTTTCAAAAGCTTAGACCAGGGAAAACAGAAGCAACTGGTGGCACAGCTATATACAAGATGTTGAGTATTGTACAGTAAATCCTAACAAAGGGACTTTTCAAAGATAACCCAATTACCAAATACTGTGATGATAACAATAACTATCCATTGTCTTCTTGGACCCTAAGGCAGAAAGAACCCTCCCACTTCCTCTATACAGCCTATATTTCCCCTAGTCCTGGAACCTTAGGGTGGGGCACACTTTCCTGCATGCTTCTCTCAATTCATATCAAATAATATTGCATCCGTCGATCCCAACCTAATCAATGCAACGAGTGCCACCTCAGCATGCTTCAGCTCAGACTGTGTGCAGAGACTTCAGGTGTGGAATGACAGCCCTTCAGCTTCATCACTTGGGTGAGACCTTTCCTTTCATAGTATTTTCTAATTCCATTCCAGGTGGTTCACTTCCTAACAAAGTCCCAAAACCAACATATAGACCAGGTATCCTGAGATAGAGCATATGTTCACACTTATCCATAAACTAGGGCAAAATATATACCTGAAAGCAAAAGTACATAATAGTCTGCAGTGAGTACCCCCCCCAACACTTCATCTGCACTATTCTAGCCTTTAGGTCTATAATTGTTCAACTATTTGTTTGGCTTTGTATGTTAACTCTCTTTTCAGCCACGAGGTTCCAGATGCCATCAGGATGCCCACCAGACTTCCCTGGACAGAGGACCCCACCAGTGTGTCCTGGAGCTCTGCTTCCCCAGAGACCCACCCTACTAGGGAATGACAGAGGCAGGCTGGGAGTATGGACCGGCCAGTCAATGCCCATTTTCAGCAGGGAAGCAATTACAGAAGCCAGACCTTCAACCTTCGGCAACCCACAATGACCTTGGATCTGTCCATACTCCCACATGGATAAAGAATAAGAAAGCTATCAGGGGAGGGAATGGGATATAGAGATCTGGTGGTGGGAACTGTGTGGAGTTGTACCCCTCCTATCCTACAGTTTTATTAATGCCTCCTTTTTAATATAAATAAATAATAAATAAAAGAATTTGTATCTTTCGATTCAATTCTCCCCACACCCATACCCAAAAATAAACCTGTAAAGGCAAAATCTCATAACTGAAGAGTTCTCTAAAAATAATTCCTAAGAATTCACTAACACTGACAAATTGAGGCTGGGAAATGTGGAGAAGAAAAGAATTATAATAAGAATGCACCTGGGTGATAGAGCAGCAACTTTGAAGTCATGATTCATGATTCTTTCCATTAAGTAATTAAGCTCATCTTTTATCAAATCATTTAAAATTGCTCAAAGAATGTAACTGTGCATTATTGTTGGGAATTACCTTGGCATAGAGTTGGAATAGTTTTTTTCTTTTAACTGATTAAAAAACTTTAACAGAGAAGAATTATATGAAATCAATTTATTCTGAGTTTGAAGAATAATTCTGCCACAAACTTAAATCTGATACTTAGAGGAAAATATTGGAAGAACTTTTTTCCGCATAAATTTTAAAGACATTTTCAATGAAACGAATCCAATTACAAGGAAGACTAAGGCAAGTATAAACCTATGGGACTACATCAAATTAAAAAGCTTCTTCACAGCAAAAGAAACCACTACCCAAATCAAGAGACCCCTCACAGAATGGGAGAAGATCTTTACATGCCATACATCAGATAAGAGTTTAATAACCAACATATATAAAGAGCTTACCAGACTCAACAACAAGACAACAAATAACCCCATCCAAAAGTGGGGGGAGGAATTGGACAGAATATTCACCACAGAAGAGATCCAAAAGGCCGAGAAACACATGAAAAAATGCTCCAAGTCTCTGATTGTCAGAGAAATGCAAATCAAGACAACAATGAGATATCACTTCACTCCTGTGAGAATGTCACACATCAGAAAAGGTAACAGCAGCAAATGCTGGAGAGGGTGTGGGGTCAAAGGAACCCTCCTGCACTGCTGGTGGGAATGTCAATTGGTCCAACCTCTGTGGAGAACAGTCTGGAGAACTCTCAGAAGGCTAGAAATGGACCTACCCTATGACCCTGCAATTCCCCTCCTGGGGATATATCCTAAGGAACCCAACACATCCATCCAAAAAGATCTGTGTACACATATGTTCTTGGCAGCACAATTTGTAATAGCCAAAACCTGGAAACAACCCAGGTGTCCAACAACAGATGAGTGGCTGAGCAAGTTGTGGTATATATACACAATGGAATACTACTCAGCTGTAAAAAATGGTGACTTCACCGTTTTCAGCCGATCTTGGATGGACCTTGAAAAAATCATGTTGAGTGAAATAAGTCAGAAACAGAAGGATGAATATGGGATGATCTCACTCTCAGGCCGAAGTTGAAAAACAAGATTAGAAAAGAAAACACAAGTCGAACCTGAAATGGAATTGGAGTATTACACCAAAGTAAAAGACTCTGGGGTGGGTGGGTGGGCGGGGAGAATACAGGTCCATGAAAAATGATGAATGAAATAGTGGGGTTGTATTGCTAAATGGGAATCTGGGGAATGTTATGCATGTAAAAAAAAAAAAAAAACAAGTAGAAACGCAAAGCAGAAATTGACTGAGTTTGGAGTATGGCACCAAAGTAAGAAAGCAGAAGTATACTAGAGTTTACAGTGAGTACCTCCCTAATACTTCCTCTCCACTTTTCCAAGCTTTGGGTCCATGATTGCTCAACAATTTGTTTGGCTTTGTATGTTAACTCTCTTTTCAGTCACCAGGTTCCAGGTGTCATCAGGATGCAGGCCAGACTTCCCTGGATTGAAGACACCACCAATGTGTCCTGGAGCTCAGCTTCCCCAGAGACCCATCCTACTAGGGAAAGAGAGAGGCAGACTGGGAGTATGGACCGACCAGTCAACGCCCATGTTCAGCGAGGAAGCAATTACAGAAGCCAGACCTTCTACCTTCTGCAACCCACAATGACCCTGGGTCCATGCTCCCAGAGGGATAGAGAATGGGAAAGCTATCGGGGGAGGGGGTGGGATATGGAGATTGGGCGGTGGGAATTGTGTGGAGTTGTACCCCTCCTACCCTATGGTTTTGTTGATTAATCCTTTCTTTAATAAAAAAAAAAAAAAAAAAAGAAATGATGTAAATGTATGATTAATGTTAGTGAATATTTAGAATGAAAAACTTCATACTAAGAAGACCTCTTTGTGACTATCATAGGTGGATACATGTGAGATATCTTAAATGTTCAGCTGCTAAGAGGGAAATTTTACTACATATTCTGTCTGACTTTACATAGGTAAATAAACTTTATATGTAGTTTTATGATTACATTGATAGAAACTACAAATATAAAGTTAAGTCCTGTGAAGGATAAAAAATAAAAAAAAACACAATCCCATGTAGAATGAAGCAAACTTCACAATGTACTTATAAAAGATTTTTCTCTTAAACATTATTTCTCATAAAAATAGTATTTCAAATTATAGCCTTTCATCACCCAAAACCCACTGACTATGTAATTAAGTTGTACTGCGGGTACGATATTTAATAAATAATTTTGAGTTTAAGAATCAAGAGGCAGAGAACACACGTTTACCTGCCCTGTTGTTCCTGGAAGGCGGGCAGAAGGTAAAACATAGGCACAGAAAATATATGCTGAGTGTTTTCTGAATTCTTTATTTTTCTCTCTGTATGTGGTATTCTTTTGATTTTGGGGGGAGAGAGGTATTTTCTTTTCATTGTCTTTTTTAAACTAAGATTGTCATATCATAATATATTACCAGCTTACTTTCCAAAGTACTCTGTTTCTCAAAACAATGTCCATTTCCTCTTGTATATTACTGTACCTAGCACATAGAAGATACTAACTTATAATTTATGGAAGAAATGAGTGAAATAAAAAAAGAGGATATATGACTCATGTGTATCATTTATTTTATAACCTCTTCACTTCCATTATGTTCCCACTGCCATCTACTTCTGAAATTTCGCATCTTTTGCTGTTCTGCACAGTGGCTTTCTTATAGATAAACGTTTGAGTTCCAACAAGTGAAAAAGAAGTTAGGTGGGAGGAAAGACGGTCAGACATTTTATAGAAATGCAGGCTCTACTTCATAAACATGATGATGCTGTTTTAAACAGTGAGGCTATGCAGCTTAAAGAACAATATTAATGATGTGAAGCAAGGTCAGTACACAGTCATTGTGCAATGAAGCAATTTTAGACTTGCTTCACGTTAAGTTCCAAATAGTGACGAGATCATAAGGTTGCCAGTCATGATTCTTTCCTATCCAGCATGGAGAGAAGAGTACTCAAACAATGTAGTTGTAGTATAATTGCTTTGTGACTGCAATGTGCAGTCAATGATGCTCAGTGCTGAGTGCAGTCCCTGGTAATTCATAAGCAAGCTGACTTTCAAGGCCTTTCTTGTGCTGCATACCTATCTCATTGCTAAATCTCTTCTCATTAGAAATGCCATCCACATGCTCTTGTATGGTCAAAAAGAGATTTCCTCTGTACAAAACTCACTCAGAGACCAACGTGGGTACATGGCAGGCTTCTGGCCAAATGTGCCCACTAAACCCCTACTAACAAATGAATCATGAATCTGGGTGACGGGAGAGAAAAATGTTTACCATGGAATGGTAACAAAATGTCTGGGCTTTCTGCCATTTAGAAAAAGAAAAAAAAAGCATATACCCTTGTTTATCCTTTCTTTAAGAGAGCTCTAAGAAGACACAATGCACTCAATTCTCAATTGAGTTTTTGGACAGGCATACTGAAAAGAGAGAGAGAGAGACTTTTTGGTTCACAATGAAATAGATACTTTTGTTTTTATAGTAGTGTGTGTGTGCATGCACAAATTTTCTTTCTTGTGGTGACTGACTTACTATATCATAAAAAAGAGTAGAATGAAGTTATTTTAACTGAGGTCTTTAATGTTATACCCCATAATTATCTATAAGTCTATATAGGACAAGCAGTCTGTGCTACTGTTCATAAAACACCAGTAATGAAGGTAAAGTAAGAAAATGTGTATGAGTATGGAAAATTTTAGTCAAATAGGTCTGCTGCAATCTGGCTTTGTGATTTTTGGTTGTCTCCCACTCTGTCATGGCCACTTCAGTTAGATATTATGTATTAAGCTCTTCAAAACATGTCTGTAATAGATTAAGTGCTCAGCAAATTCTACTTGAAGATTGCTAATGATACTCTCAAGTTGGCATTAGGATAAACATCCACTAAAATTGATGTTATTTAAAGAGTATAAAATATATACCAACAGTATCATGATCTGATGGACAAGATTTGTCTATCTAAAAAAGTTATTTAGGGAGAGATGGTTTTGAATAATTATTTGTTTAATGTTTATCTTTTATTAATTAAAATTCTACTTTGTGTTTTGTCATCCCTAATCACTCTACTTGGCAAATATAATAAATTACTTTAGAACATGAAGTTAAAACAAATAGGAGCTCCAAGACAACGGGATATCAAGTATAGTAACATGTTCCAGAGGTTTTAAAGTGTAGAACGTAAGTGGCTAATTAGTTAATGATCATGTACAGGATATATGAACATACATTTAAGGAGCTGGCAACTGGAATGTATAACCTGTATGTGCTTTTCTTTCTGTTAGGCCAAATGAATACTTTTCTTTCAATTGCAGTTAAGTTCTATTTCGATCTCTGGAAAGCTGACAAATTGTGTGATGACTCCATGTTTATTATACACAGATATTATAGGTTCTTTATATCTTCATTCAGGGAGAATATGAGAACACTGAACTATTTTCAATTATGCTGGAAGTGTCCCAGGAAATTTCCCACTGTATAGCAGAATGGAAGTGATTTATTAAATGAGAAAATAAACTATTGGTCAATGGAAAGTTGGCAGCCAATAAAAATCTGAAGTTGAGACTTATCTCTCCATATGAAAGATATCTGAGAAATAGGCCAGGGGACTGAGATGAGTTGAACTGCTTATGACACAAAGTTCTGACACTTATTCTGTAAGACTATTAATATGAATTATAATTTTCCAACATCAAGGCTGAGTGATGAAGGAAAGAAAATACATGAAATTTTAGAAACTTACTTCACAGGAGACTTATTTCAGATACTCTAAAAATATCAGTAGGGCCTCATATAAAATTGCCTTGTAAGGTACACTTCTTTCAGAAGTTCTCTTCGTAATCTAAACCTCAAATTCAGTTACAGTGATGTTTGCAGAAATTAAGGGCAGAAAAGAGGGCTGGGAATGGACCATGTAAAAATGGTCTTTGAAAGCAAATTTATATCTTCATAATTGCTTGACACTTTAAAAAGGTGTATCACTTGTAATTTATTCACACTTTGAATAGCAGTATGAAAGACGTGGAAAAGTAAAAAACCTCCTCCCACTGAAGATGTAGTTTCAACAATAATTCAAAGACCATTTCTCTGTGTGTACAATATACCAAGTAAGTGGTACCTTTAATGTAGAGAAATAAGAAATTAGCCACATCAGACCTGGTAGATACATGCCAGAATTGTTTCCCTTAAAGATGCAGCAGTGATCAGGAGGAAATCCCCAACTCCTGGCATCCATTGAGAAAGGAAAGAGAAGGCAAGAATATACCTAGCATTTCAAAGTTTTCAGGGTTGACAAAGGGAATGTTTTCAGTCTTGCTTAAACCTAAACACAGAAAGAAAGAGCATTGGGTTGGGGCATACTGAAAACCAAGTTTAAGAGCTGAGCTAATATAATCACTGGCAGTTAACTTCTAGGATAAAGTGAAGGAAACTTTCAACTCTTGGTTTCTTTTTTGAAGAGGAAAAGTAGAGTATATATCAACTATTCTAGCATCTGGGGGTGGTGGGGAGGAAGAATTTATTTCTGTCTTATTTGATCTTAAGTGATGACATTACACAACCTGAAATATTCAGATGTTTCAAGGTCTTTGAAATCCAAAAAGATCTAAGCACCATATATAAGTTTTCTAGAAACCGTAGTACCATAGACAGGCAGCAGAGGGGAAAAGAGACTGAGTTTGTGAAGAATGTAAAAAAAACAAACAAAAAAAAACCAACTCTCTCCAATCAGGAATTTACATACATAAATTCTAAGAAGATACATACTACAAAATGTCTGAGAGATAGCATCTCTATCCAGGCTAATGGGCTAAGAAAGGTTGAGCCTATATAAAGGTAGTCATAAAAAGACGAGTGTTGTTTTGAGTGTGTAGATCACAAAAGAAAGTAATAAGTCACATGAAGAAACAGGGAAACATGGTCCAAACAAAATAAATCTCCAGAAACTGACCCTAAAGAGATAAAGGTATATATATTACTTCAAAAAGAACACAAATTAACTACCTTAAAGATGTCAAATGAACTCAGAAAATGGTAACTTAAAGAGAGACAGAAAATAACTAGACTGAAATTGTGGAGGTAAACAATAGAACATTTTGAAATAAAAAAACAGTCACTAAAGGGATGGATGCAATAGCACAATTTATCAAGGAACAGGTAACACACATTAAGATCATTTGAAATTTACCATTCCATGAAGCATCAAGAATAAAGAATGAAGATTGAGAAATACTGAGGAAAAGCTATATATGCATTATTGAGTCTTAGAAAAAGGGGGGGGGAAAGGGAAAGAGACAGAAAAATTTCTTAGGAAAATAGCTAAAAGTTTTCCAAGTTTGGTAAGGAATGAATATTAAAATTCAAAAAGTTCAGTGATACTCCTAAGCTTAACTGAAAGAAGATAATATTGATGCACATTTATGTTCAAATTATAAATTCAAAGACAGGGTGATAATTTTGAGAACACCAAAGGAAACATTAGTTGCCATATTAAAAATAGCCCCATAATAATGCCAGAAATTTCTCAGAAGAAAACTAGAAAACCAGAAAGAAATAGAATGATACATTAGATATACAGAAGAAGAAGAAGATGAAGAAGAAAACTGTAAACTTATAACACTTTATATGCAAAACTGCCTTTAAAAATGAAAGTGAGATGAATTTCCAAGAGGAAATTCACAACATCATACTTGCCTTGAAAAAAAATTAGTGATGTCTTCTTTTTGAAGTGAAGAAACTGGAGGTGACATTAAAACTTTCTCACTGGAAAAATGGCTATATAAAGATATACAAAATACTTTATAACAGTGATATATAAGTTGTTTTTACCATAATATTGATATTTTAAAAAATTATTATGATTATAGTGGATACACTATAAAGTATGGGGTTTGCAACCACAACAGGATATGGTATATAGTGAAAAGTATGAAAGTAGCAGCATTTTTTTCATGCAATCAAGCTCATTAGAGAAAATGTTAAAAACATCAAGTATTTAGGACTGGGTGGTGACACACCTGGTTGAGTGCACACGTAGCCTAGTTCAACCCCTTAGTACTCATCAGTTGAGGAGAGCTTCACAAGCTGTGAAACAGTGCTGAAGGTGTCTATCTCTCTCCCTCTCTATCTTTCCCTTCCCTCTCAAGTTCTCTGTCTTTACTCCAAATCAACAAAAGTATATAAACTATATAAAATTATTTTATGTATATATCTCATGGTAAGCACAAAGTAAATGCCTACAGAAGAAAGTGACTAAGAAATCAAACAAAAAATGCCAAAAAAATCAATGAAACCTAATAAAGACAGTAAGTAAAACAAAAATTCATAAGATCAATGAATTGATAAAAATAGATATTAAGTATTTATCAGTAAATGCCTCAAATAACAAAGAGTGAATTGATATAGAAATAGAATACACTTTTTTTTAGCACTAGAATATACTCACTTTAGATTTAAGCTGAACATGAAAGAAAGGAAACAATATGCCATATAAGTAGAAGTTATAAACAAGTAGGGTTGGCCATGATTATATCATGTTAAAATACTAGTATCAGGATGATGTAATGATTATAAATAATATTCACAATTAGACCACCCAAATAAAAGAAGTAAACTAGACCAAATGGAGGAATAGACAACAAGACAGTAATAAATAAATATTTCAATAGCATCACTTTATTAGCAGTTAGACTAGCCAGACAGTGACCGATATGGGAACAAGGGATCTTACAGCAGTATAAACTAAGTGAATCTAATAAATAAATACAAAGTATTAAACTTCCCACCTGCAGAATACTCACTCTCCAGGAATATTATTCAGTTAGATCATATGTTATGTTCCAAACAAGTCTTAGCAAATTCAAGAAGACCGAAATCATTGCAAATATTTTTTTCTAATATCAAGGGAATAAAATTCTGCAGTCAATAACAGAGGAAAAACAAAAAAATTCACAAATCAGTGAAAATTAAATGTCATGATCCTGACAATTGATGGGCTCAAGGAGAAATGTAAAGGAAAATTAGAAAACATCTTTGAGACAAAGAGAAGGTAGCATAGTGCAGCACATATATGAAGTAAAAATAGTACTAAGTAGACTGTTTATAGTGGTAAATATATGTATTTGAAAAAGAAAGAAGAAGAAAGGGGGAGTGAAGAGAGCTTATCTTGATAGTGCACTCATTTTGCCATATTCATTACCCCAGTTGTGTGTAACACAGTCCCCACTCAGTGAAGGAAACTTCAATGCTGTGGTATTTTTCCATCTCACTCTTTATTTTCATCCATTTGCCTCAATCTAAAACCACTGGATCAGAACAGTAAAGTCCTGGCAATGAGATTAATAAGTAATAAGCAAAAAATCAAATGAATAATCTCATATCAAAAAACTAAAATAATAAAATAGCAACCAAGGTTAGACTAAATAATAAAAATATAAATAGTAGATAGTAAATAACTCAAATAAATTAAGCTAATTTTTATAAAGCTTAACAAAACTAACATAATCATAAACTAAATGAAGAAGATTGGAGCAAGAAGATCACCCATCTAGTAGAGCACAGAATTTTTAAAATTTTATTAGTGATTTAACATTGATTTACAAAATTTTGAAGTAACAAGGATTTAATTTCACATCTTTGCCACCACCAAAATTCCCTCCGCCAGAAAACTGCAATAGTTCTCCCAAGGTCACAGATATGGATTGACAACCTATATCTATATATAGGTATAACTACCTATATTTATATATATTTGCCCCTTTTTCAGTGCTCCTGTGTTGTATGCTTTACATTGGGTTGTTCTAGCTTTCCCCCTGCCAAGAAAATTGGATCAGTCCTGCTAGTTTCGTGGGCCCGCTTGGCCCTGCCCCAAGGAACCCCAAGAGGGTTCCAGAGTTCCAGAGTTAGAGAGTGCTTGGCGCTGTCGCAGGAGAAAGAGGCAGGAGAGTTCTGTTTGGTGATTAGTTTGGTTTAGTTTATGAATCGTTGTTCCTGAATAAATACAGCTTCCCTGCCCAGCCGTATGTCTCTGGTTATCTCTGTTACCCGCCCGTGAAGCTAGCCCGGCCAGCTAGAGCCTCCGAATTTTAACAACAGTCCTGCTTTCACTTCCTTTCTAAGTCACACCTATACCTGTTACTACTTCCAAATGCTCTCCCATTTTTTCCCCTTCTCTCTCTGGATCCTAATGGAATTGGAGTTCAGAGTGCTCTGGTAATCTTCCCCTAATACTCCCCTTCTGCAAGTATGGGCCAAATTTTTTATGGGGTGCAGAAGATGGGAGATCTGGCTTCTGTAATTGCTTTACCACTGGATTTGGATATTAGCAGGATGGTCCATATCCCCAGATTTCTATCTCCCTAGTTGGGTAGGGCTCTGGTGAGGTGAGGTTCCTGAACATATTTGTGAGGTCTTCTTCCCAAGGGAGGTCAGGATGGAATCATAGTAGCATCTGCAACTTGGTGGTTGAAACTGGGGCAAACTGTTTAGTAAAATAAACAGGAATCATAAAGTAGAAATAGAGCAGATGAGAATAGGAACCTTAGGGTAGAAAGAAAGTAGGAAATATGTCTTAGGTATGTTCCCGTGGGCCTACAACTTCAATAATTTTTGCTTGATTATGATATCTAACATGCAGATGAATTAAATATTTTATCTGGAAAGATTGAGTCAAAGTTGAGAATGGAGCTGAACGTTGGGTATCTGCTCCAATTTGCTGGGTTGCCAGTTATTCTTGTGTAGTTGTCTTTTAATGCATAGAAGCATTTTTTAGTTTCATATAGTCCCATTTATTTACTCTTTTTTTCATTGCCCATACCCAGGAGGTTGATTATTCAAATACATCTTTGATTTGAAGATTCTGCAAAGTTTCACCAACATTTTCTTCTATAAATTTATAGTGTTTTTGGTCTAACATCTAGATCTTTAATCCATTTTGATTTGACTTTGGTGTATGGTATTTGGTGGTGGTCTAGTCTCACTTTTCTACATGTGTATGTCCAGTTTTCCCAGCACTATCTGTTGAAGAGACCATCTTTTTATTGAATGTTTTTTAGCTCCTTTGTTATATATTGGGTGGTGGTGTAAGTATAGACTCATTTATTGACTTTTGATTTTGCTGTATTGATCCAAGTGTCCATTTTTATTCCAGTATCCTGCTATTTTTATTACAACTGTTTTTATTACAACTGTTAGTAGTATAAACTAAAGTTGGGGAGTGTGATACTTCCACATTTTCCTTTTCTTCTCAGAAGTGCTTTGTCAATTTGTGACCTTTTAGCTTCCACACAAATTTTTGGACAACTTGTTCAATTTTCTTGAAAAATGCCATTGGAATTTTGATAAGGATAGCTTTGAAATTATAGATTGCTCTTGGTAGAATGGCCATTTTTAATTTTCATCAGTGATTTAATAATGATTAAGAAGATTTTGGAATAAAAGGGGTACAATTCTATGCAATTCCCACCACCAGAGTTCCATATCCCAGGCCCTCCACTGGAAGCTTCATTATTCTTTATCTCTCTGGGAGTATGGACCAAAAATCTTTATGGGGTGCAGAAGGTGGGAGGTCTGGATTCTGTAATTGCTTCCCCATTGGACATGGGAGTTGGCAGATCCATATATACCCATAGCTTATTTCTATCTTTCCCTAGTGGGACAGACTCTAGGGAGATAGGATTCCAGGACACAGTAGTGAGGTTGCCTGTCAGGGAAGTTGGGATGGAGTCATAGTAGCATCTGAAACTTGGTGGCTGAAAAACATTAAGACACAAAGCAAAAAAAAAAAGTTTAATAATCAGGAACCTAAAAGTCAGAACATAGCAGGTGATATTTGGGGTCTATATTTGTTGGGATAATCTAGGAATTCAATTTTAGGTTTATTCCAAGGGGCCCATGACCTTGCTAATTTTTACCTGAGCCCAACACCTAACATGCAGGTAGGCTAAAAGTATTTTATAGGAAGATGGTATCAGAACTGGGAATAGGACTAGAAAGCTGGATTAAGGCAGAGAGTAACTCCCAAATTGGGGAAAAGTATATAAATACTGTTAACTGTAAACCCCATCAATCTTACCTAGGGCCCTAGGGTCTATCCATACTTATCACAGGAGCCTGTGCAACCTCTTCATCCTTGCTAGTCTGAACTCGCATTCCATATTCATAGCTAGAAACACTCTAGGCTGCATTTATATCATGGCCAGTCTCTTGAATGACGGAGTAGGTTGATCCAGCCTCTTTTCAGAGAGTTTGGCTGCTTCTACCATTGTTGTTCTACATTGAAGGCAAGGACCTGTAGAGGCTCACAAGAGGATTTGTGATGTTGTTCCTGATGGAGATGACCAGTGATGGTAGAGAGAGAGATCTACTAGAGGTATAGGGCCATCATGTCTCTGTGGGAATTTCAGGATCCTCTGACCAGGGCCCCACATGATGGGGTGGAGAATGGCCATTTAATAATGTTTATTTTTCTAATCTAGGAACAAGGAATGTTCTCCCACTTCTGTCTTCCACTTCTGTCTGTTCTTCTCTGTTTCTTTCAACATCATATAGCTCCTTCACTTCTTTAGTGAGATTAACCCCAAGGTATTTTATCTTTTTAAGTTCAATTGTAAAAGAGATTGAGTCTTTTATTTCCCTTTCCTCAGACTTTATTTGCATACATAAATGCCAAAGATTTATGTATATTGATTTTGTATCCTTCTACTCTATTGACATTATTGATTATTTCCAGTAGAGTTTTTGGTGGAGCCTTTGGAGTTCTCTAGGTATAATACCATGTCATCAATAAAAAGTAATAGTTTGATTTTTTTTCTTTTCCAATCATATGTCTTTCATATCTCTTTCTTGTCTGTAGTGGTGAGGACCTCAAGAACAATGCTGAATAACAGTGGAGGTAGTGGACATACTTGTTTTGTGCCTGATTTTAAGGGGAAAGCTTTCAGCTTTTTCCCACTGAGAGTGATGGTAACTGTGTGTTTGTCATAAATAGTCTTTATTATATTGAGTAATGGTCCTTTCTATTCCCCATTTCAGGATGGTCTTTTTCATAAATGAGTGTTAGATCTTGTCAATGCCTTTTGTCATCAAGTGATATGACCATGTGATTTTTAGCTTTCTTTTTGTTGATTTGAGGAACTATATTGTTTGATTTGCAGGTGTCAAATCATTTCTGTTTCTCATATTTGTATCCCACTTGGTCTTGGTGAATTATTCTCTTGATATGTTGTTGTATTTGATTCTGATTTACATGAACTTGCCAAAAACAAACAAACAAAAAAATCCAAACAAAACAGAAAAACATGGAAATATTTTTAATTTTTTGACTTTTAGTATTACTTGTGATCTTTATTCTTTAAAAAAATTATTGGGGATTAATGGTTTACAGTCAATAGTAAAATACAATAATTTGTATATGCATAATATTTCCCAGTTTTCTACATAACAATATAACCCCTACCAGATCCTCCTCTTCCATCATGTTCCAGGACCTGAACCCTCTCCCATCCACCCCAGGGTCTTTTTCTTCGGTGCAATAGACAAACTATAGTTCAAGTTCTGCTTAGTGTTTTCCCTTTTGATCTTGTTTTTCAACTTCAGCCTATGAGGGAGATCATCCCATATTCATCCTTCTGCATGGAAACTATTTGTAATACGTAACAAGAACTTTGACAGTTATCTTTGGGAGGTGAAAAAGTGGGGATACAAAATGTTGGTGGTGAGTGTGGTGTAGAGCTATACATCGTCTTCTTCTAGTGTTTGCCCTTCTTCCGTAGCCAGTCAACAGCGTCAGGTTGAAAGCTGTCAGGAGCTGCTTGTTGCTGGCTTTGAAAGTGACTGGGATCCATGTGGATTCAGTCGGCTAGGAAGTATCGTCAGTTTCCCCAATGAATGGGTACTCACGGGATGCACCACGAGAAGGTCGATCCAATGCATCCCAGCTATACATTATAATATTACAATCTTGTAACAAACTATTAATAAGAAATAATTTTTTAAAAGAAGTGTTGAAGCAGTCCTACAGATGTGTCTCTGTCTCTGCATCCTAGTCTATCCCCTCCCTTCTCAATTTCTTTCTGTCTCTGGGAAAAAAAAAAAGTAATGAAATATTTACCAAGAGTGGTAGACTCTTTGTAGAGGCTTTCTAAGCCCACCAATAATCCTGGTGGTAAAAATAAAAATAAATAATATATAAAAACTGAAAACTTTTCTGTTAGAATAGAAACAAAATAGTTGTAAAAGAACTAAACAGTATCCACTAAGAGTCTGAATTTGATGAAAATCCAAAAATATGTCTAAGGATATAGTAAATAGGATGTGAGGGTGATCTGGGTGTGACATCTGTCATGAGGAAATAATAACAGCTAAATCTTGGCATTTTGTATATAGTACATCTATTCTTGTAACAATTATATATGGGATTTATTTCAGTCTAACTTTAGAGATAAGGAAACAAAGATGGCAGTTTGTCTAAGGTCCAGGACTAATTTCCAGGACTGGAATTCAGAGTACACTTGTCTACAGAACAAATTACCAGCCCAAGTTCCTATAGAACTCAAGCAGAAGACATGAGTATGTGAAGCTAATAGCAAAATAGGAAGTACAAGATCAGTGGATAAACATTTTCTACATAATTTTCCCAGGTGATTTGCTCATTATGCCTAAAAGTTTAGACTTTTTAAATGAACATGTTAAAATGAATAATAAGCAAGGTGATTCCCAGTTTTATATGCATTTTAAATCTATGTTTTATTCATTATTTTTTAAAAAATCACACTAAAGTAACAAGACAGAGGAATCTGGGCGGTGGCATATTGGGTTAAGTGCACATAGCACTAAGCGCAAAGACCAGGTCTGCAAGCATCTATCTTTCTCTCTCACTCTTTTAATCATTATGGTTATTATTATTGTTGTCACTGATATTGTTGTTGTTGGATAAGACAGAGAGAAATGAAGAGAGAAGGGGAAGACAGAGGGGGAAAGAAAGATAGATGCCTGCAGACCTGTTTCACCACCTGTGAAGCAACTCCCCTGCAGGTGGGGAGCGGGGGCTCGAACTAGGATCCTTACCTCGGTCCTTGTACTTCACGACATGTGCGCTTAGCCCACTGTGCTACTGCCCAACCCTCTCTTTCTCACTCTCTGTCTCTCCCTCTCTTCTCAATTTTCCTTTGTTCTATCAAATAAAAATTGAAAATATGGTCACCTGTAGTGGTGAATTTGTAGTGCTGGCACTGAGCCCCAGAGATAACTCTGGAGGCAATGAATAAATAAATAAATAAAACAAAACAAACTTGCAAAATAAAATATGTAATGTCAAAGAGAAATATAAATGATATGTAAAGTTTTGTACTTAATGTTGAGACAATAAGTTTATTTTGCTACATGGCTTCTGCAGTACTACCAGACGGAATATCGTCTCCCAAATTGCAGTTATTCTCTGAGATATTTGATCAACCCAAGAGAAAAGTCTCAATTATTACATTTCAGGCATTTACCAGTGAAACAGCATAGTCAGATCATAAAAAAAATGCACAAGGAGAACTAAATTTATAGTCATGTTTTATTTTTCACAATCTTAAATAATAACAGTCAATGACTAACAACATTTGAAAGCATTTAATCTGTAAGCAGCCCAAAAGAAACAGAATGAATATAACTCAAATAACTAGAGTCTATACAAAGCGGGGGGAAAACATTTAGGAAAAAAACTTTAAATGAGAATCATAACTGACATTGAGAGATGAGAACACTTAGTATCTAAGAAGAATAATAGGTCACTATGAAATGGAAAAGGGATTAGTAGACATTTACCCACCCAAAAATAATTCCCAAGAATCTCCATGAGTGGTAAAGCTGTGCTGTAAGTTATCTGTTTCTCTACCTCTCCTTACCACTCAGATTCTCTCTTGATCAAAGCTGGTGGTGTAATATTATGATCTTTCCAACTTGCAAGATCTTAAAATCATGCCTTCTCAGGAAATTACTAAGAGAATGTTTTCATCAAAACTAGGGAAACAGTTCATAATGAAGAAACCGAATTTAAAAAACAGCAGAACTAGTCAAAAGGAAAATGAAGAAAGTGCCCTTGACAATGGCAAAGTAAGACACCACCATCACATCAATAGACTAGAAACTAGTCTAGATTAGAGCAGATTCAAAAACTACAAGAGAAATGTTTTCACAAAAATAGCTTGATAGAAAAAGAAGATATAGGCGATGGGAAAAGAGCTTAAGAATCAATGAACAATAAAAGTAGATAGGCATCTAAGCGAACGAAAATTAAGGAAAAATTAAGTTCTCCTGAAAACAATGCTCTGTAACTGGTGAATACAAATCATTTTAGGGGACCAGGTGGTGGCACACCTGGTTAAGCACACACATTCCAGTGCTCAAGGACACTGGTTCAAGTCCCTGGTCCCCACCTGCAGGGGGAAAGTTTTATGAGTGGTGAAGCAGGGCTGCAGGTGTCTCTCTGTTTGTCTCTCTGTTTCTTTCCCTCTCTATCTCCAATTTCCCTCTCAATTTCTCTCTGTCTCTATCCAATAATAATTAAATTAGTTAATTAAAATTAAAAAAGAATCATTTTATATACCCTATCTACAAATAGAATCATATATATATACATATATATATGTATATATATCTCCATAGTGATTAGTCGATCACTATGCAGCAACATTATAGTATAAACTGTACTGAGAAACTTAGAGTACAGAAAGTAACACAAACTAAAATTTCATTTCTATAGTGGAAACTCAGCAAATAATGCTTAAAAATAAAAACAAAAGAAATTATTGCTAAACAGATTAAAGATATGTAACAAAGGAAATAACCAAAATAAGATGAAGAAACTGTTTCTGAGAAAGAAAACTGAGTTAATGCTGCGATTTAGTAAATGTATAAACTGTTGAGCTGTTTGCTATCTTAATATGAAAAAATAAAATTTTAATAAAACTAATAGGACACTATTGAATAATGAATTGAATTAATAGTCTTTTTTTAATTTTAATTTAATTTTATTTTTATTTTATTTATTTCCTTTTGTTGCCCTTGTTGTTTTATTGTTGTAGTTATTATTGATGTCGTTGTTGTGGGATAGGACAGAGAGAAATGGAGAGAGGAGGGGAAGACAGAGAGGGGGAGAGAAAGATAGACACCTGCAGACCTGCTTCACCGCCTGTGAAGCGACTCCCCTGCAGGTGGGGAGCCGGGGGCTCAAACCGGGATCCTGACGCCGGTCCTTGAGCTTAGCGCCAGCTGCGCTTAACCCGCTGCGCTACAGCCCGACTCCCGAGTTAATAGTCTTTTAATCTTATAGTACTAAAGCGTTTGTATACAGCAGTGTTAAACTTTGGAGCAATTGAAAGGAAATAACTTCTTAAAAAATAATAAAGATAATATTTTCAATTTTTTTCTATTTCCATTCTATTAGTTTCTTTAGGTTTTATTTTATTGTAGCATCAAGCACAGCTTTACTGACTGAAGAGTGCTGTTTCTATGGAAGGAAAAGTTATTCCATGCTGAGAGCTAAAGTCAAAGTTGAGGCCCTATGACTGCTGTTTTCAATTAGCATGCCAGTCCCAATGGCATGTCCGGCGGATGGTGTTTTATTAGGGGGTTGGTCATCTCCTCCTCTGAGCCACGTGAACGGCCTGCGGTTCTACATGCTTCCCCTTGACCTTCCGGTCCCTCTGGAGTTGTGACTGCTGGAAGTTGAAACCACATCTGTCTGCCACTTGACTCCCAACAGTCAGTCCTCCTCACTCCTCTCCTCCGTTGGGACCAAAAGAACAGCAAGTTGATGAAAAGAAAGTTTCTTCCCTGAACTAAAATAGTGCCTCTGAAGTGTGTTGTGAGTGAATTGGAGTGAATGAACACTTGCCTGGCAGAGATGTGGACGGTAATCACGTGAAGTCTCAGTCAAGAGTCAGGTGGAAAATTCTGCTCCTTTCAGCCAAGAGTTCAGTTGAGGCTGACTGGAGGAAAATCACTTTTTCTGGGTTTCCAGGAGGGCAAAGATACATAAAGATTTGGCACGTGAGACTCTGAAGAAGAGAGAGCAGGCTTGGAATTTAGCCTAAGGAAGAAAAAAAGTAAAAAAGATTGAGAGTGATTTTAAAAGGAGTTCTGGAGCAGGAAATGTCATTATATTAGGAATGAGGAACAGATGTTCTCAGTCTCATCAGAAGGAATGACCTTATAGAATAAGATAAAACTTCATGACAGTCACTGAACACTGGAGTGGGGTGTCTGGAATTATCCACAAAAAATAGGTTCTTTGTCAAATGTGGGCATTTATGTATAGCTTTATCTGAATCAGAATGGGTTAATGGCATTGTGTCTTGGAAATATGTCTCAGAGTATTCTCTGTATCATATCTTTTGTAGTAAATGAGGTAAAAGTTCTTACCACCGTGTTCAGTGGGCTCCCTAGCTATAAGGATCTGATGAATGAGGCAGAGTAAAAACTTTTTCCCTCACTTCTCTTTCCACTTCCCCTATGTCTATTAATTTCTGTCTTTCACTTGTGGATCTATTTTAATTTTTGTGCCAGGAAAATTTATCAGGGCCATAGAAATAGCTTGCCAGGCAGCACACCAGATCTTGAGTGCTACAGTCACAAGGGGTCGACTCACAGGCAGTGGTGTCATTTCCATGTCTCTTTCTCTCTCTCTCTCTCTCTGTTTCTCTGTCTCTCATTTTTTTACCAGAGCTCAGCTCTAGTTTATGGTGGTGCAGGGGACAGAACCTGAAACTCTGGGAGTCTCAGGCAGGAGCGTCTCTGCATAACCATTATGCTATCTACCCCTCGTTCTGCGTTTTTTGTTTCTTTTCTCCATCTGAAGGAAAATTGACCAGCTGCAATGAAACCACTCATTTTCAAGGGCTGGCAAAACACAAACACACATGTTTATTGACTATGAGAAGAAGCCTGGCAGTGATGTACCCAGTAGAGTACACACATTATTAACTATGTAAACTCATATTACTAAGTCCTAGAAATGGGGTGAGATTCTGTTTTGCCTTTTAAAAAAAACTTTATTTAATATGATAGTACAATAAAATGGCAGGGGGCAGAGAGAGGGAGAGAGAGAGAGAGAGATACCTACAACACTGCTTCACCATTTGTGAAGCTTTTCCCCTGCAGGTGAGGACTGAAGGCTTGAACAGGGGTCCTTGTGCATGATAACATGTGCACTTAACCAGATGTGTCACCGCCTGGCCCTTGTTTTGACATTTTTAAAGATAATCAATAAGATAGTAATTTATGGTTTTGAGTGTAAATTTTTCCTAGAAAAAAATTAGTTTTGCAATTTTATCAATGTGTAATTGACAAATGGAATTATAAGTTATAAAAAGTTTACCTCCTGGTGATTTGATATAGCATATAGATTGTTAGAAGATACATATGAATTGGTGCTCTCATTACCTCATCCATAAATGTGTGTATATGCACATTAAATTTTTTTCTTTCTTAGGCTTCAATTATGCTATACAGTGTTGTCAATTATAGTTGTCATACTACACATTAGGTCCTAGGATATTATATATCAAATAGGTGAACATTTCCACACTTTTACCAGGATCTGATTTTACCCCATTCCTAGACTCTACCAGCCACTTTCTACTCTCTGTTTCTACAATTTACCATTTTTCAGATTACACATGTGGATGGTATCATGCATTGTTTGTCTTATCTGATTGATTTCACTTAGCATAGTACCTTCCCTTACATAATAAATAACATGTTTCTTTTCTCCTTGTGAATGAATGGAAATATTCTACTGTATTCATATACATCTTTATACATGAATCTGACTATGAAAATATTATTTCCCTATCTTGTTATAGTGACTGGTGCTGCAATAAAATTCAGAGTGCAGATACTTCATTTCTCTTTTTTAATTTTTTTTTATTTTCTTTATTTTCTCATTTGTTGCCCTTGTTGTTTTTATTGTTGTTGTAATTATTATTGTTGTCGTGATTGTTGGATAGGACAGAGAGAAATGGAGAGAGAAGGGGAAGACAGAGAGGGGGAGAGAAAGAGAGACACCTGCAGACCTGCTTCACCGCTTGTGAAGCGACTCCCTTGCAGGTGGGGAGTCGGGGGGTCGTGGTCCTTGCAATTTGCGCCACGTGCACTTAACCCGCTGCACTACCGCAGGACTCCCACCTTCATTTCTCTTATATGCACCCGGAAGTAGGATTGCTCAATCATACAGCTGCTTTACTTTCAACTGTTTGAGGAGAAGTAGGATTGCTCAATCATACAGCTGCTTTACTTTCAACTGTTTGAGGACTCTCCCTTCTGACTTACATAGTGATTGAGCCAGTTCATCATCATACACAAGAGTTACATTAGAGTTCAGTGCTCCCTATTTCCTCACCAACTTGTATTATCTCTGATCTTTTTAATGACAGGAATTCTAACAGGTGTGAGAGGATAATTTATTGTGTTGATTTCTCATTTGATTTGCATTACCCGGATGATTAATGATGTTAAATGCATTTTCATGTAACTGGTGGGAATTTGAATAGCTCCTCTGGGGAATGTATATTTAGTTCCTCTCCAAATTTTTACTCGGATTACCTTTTGTTATTATTATAATAATAGTTCTTTACATATTTTGAGTGTTAACCATTTATTGCATATGATTTGAAAACATTCGACTTCGTAGGTGTCCTTTTATTTTGTTAATGGTCTTGATTTTGTTGAATATTTTTCCTTTTTTTATTTTAAAATGATTGTAAGGTCAAAGTATACTTTTAGTTCTTTCATTTTTGTCTAACACTTACTCGACAAGAAGTTTTGTGATAAAGCATCCATTCACCTTTAAGGTGAAAATACTCCTAGGACCCGTGTGCTATCTTATACAAAATTTAACAAGCAACTAAGCCACTAGGGAATTGGTCACAGCAATTTTTAGTTAGAATAAGTGGTTTTTAATTTATATTCCCTATACTGCAAATTATAGCTGATAGATTTTAATTAGTAAAATGACCATGAATAGAAAACTTATGTCTAATTACTACTGATTACACCACTGTTAACTGATTAATGAGTTCAATCAGCAAGACTATCATGTATTTTTGATCAGCTAAACTCATTTGTATATCTTTTAATCAGCTAAATTACACATATATAATAGCTAGGCATAATCTTAGTGAATTATTTATTCAAATAATATTAATGTCCACAATGTATAAGCTTAACTGAAATATCTTAAATTGTTTACGGCTCTCTTCTGCTTATATAATGGCCAAAATGTGGTGTGCAAGATGGTGTAGTAGATAAGGCTTTGGCCTCTTTAGTATGAGGTCCTGAGTTTGATCCCTGGAAGCACATGTACCAGAGTGACTTCTGTTTTTTTTTTTTCCTCTCATTCCTTCTATCTTTCTCATGAATAAATAAATAAAAATATTTTTAAAAATATATGATGACCAAAACTTTGTGTTGGCAAGTAGAATCTGCACTGGAGGTGGTGTATTGCACCAAAGTAAAAGACTCTGGGGTGGGATGGGAGAGAATACAGGTCCCAGAAAAGGATGACAGAGGACCTAGTAGGGGTTGCATTGTTAAGTGGAAAACAGAAATGTTATGCATGTACAAACTACTGTATTTATTGTCAAATGTAAAACATTAATCCCTCAATAAAGAAATTACAAAAAAATTAAGGGCAACTATATAGTTAAAAAAAATCAACTTTGTGTTGGGTTGACATATTCCTTGGTGCATTTTTCACGTTGTTAACACCAATAAAGATAAACTGACATTTCTAATAAAATAATATTAAAAGATGATTTAGTATGTCAGCAAAGTATTTAGGGATAGAAGCAAACTTGAAATCTATTTCATCAGTTTGTCTATAGTAAGATTCATTTTAAACTGTCTCAAAACATGACTGATTTTCATATTGACTAACAGGCACACAAAAAATGAAATGCCATTAAAGCAAACATTTGGAACCTGGAAGATTCTTCAACATTTCAGAACACAGAAAGTGCTTGCCAAAAGCATAAAAAGGTCTCATGTTCAGTCACAGGAACCACCAAAATCCAGAGCCAAGTGGTGCTCTAGTCTCCCTCTTCTTCCCCCATAACTTACATTAAAGCAAATAAATCTTTTAAAAGAGAGAAGGGGTGGAAATGACTAATATCATAGCATTTGTGATATATGACCGTTAGGATTAAAGAATCATGGAAGTCAGTTACTTGTTACTCATAGTATCAGATGCTGTGTTGACCTCAAAGTACCTGATAAGTTCCAAAAAATAAGATAAGATAAATGACACCTTGAGAGCTCTTGCAAAACAAATACTAAAGTGAGTACTGCAGGACAAGTTAAAATACTTATTGTATTTAATCAATGATTTCATATCCATAAGTTTGGCATGAATACATTCTGCTTCTGTAGGATACTAATAATCCATGACAGGATGTCCAGAATGATCACAGTGCTCCTGAATTTACTATCTCTATGACCCAATATGTGACACAATCTTGAGAATGTACCAACTAAGCCACCAGGGGATAGGTCACAGCAATTTTTATTTAGAAAAAGTGGTTTTTAATTTATATTTCCTATGCTGCAAATTATAGCTGATAGATTTTAATTAGTAAAATGACCATGAATAGAACACTTATGTCTAATTACTACTAATTACACCACTGTTAACTGATTAATGAGTTCTTGGCAATAGTTATACATATCTATCTTTAAAGCCTATCAAATAGTTATCAAGTTTCTATTGCTGTGTTAGTGGAAATAATATTTGTGTCCTAACATAGCTATCATTTGTGCATCCCATTATAGAAAATAATAAATTTAAGAGAACTATGACAACGGCAAAAAAATCTTGGTTACCTGTTAAGTTAGATAAATGAGGGTGGATGAAGTGGCTGTAAGGGAGGATAGAAGAAGACTCCACTATTCCTGATTTGAGGGACTGGTATAGATAGAGTCCGTGAAGACAGTTCAAAATTATAGTGAAAACCCAGTGGGAAGAAATATTCATGAGTTGTGTAACTAACTAATAGAGTTTTAAGTGATGATGGCTTCCCTTCAAAATTTATTCTCTTAGGAAGTTCAAAATCAGGATTGTACAAGTGAGAGAGTATTCAGATCAGGAATTTTGTAAATGAGTTCTCAAAAAGTCTTAGAGACAGTTTTGGCTATGTTCTTTTAAAGTTCATAAGTTTCGGGAACTCCTGGAGGCATGGCTTAAGAGTAGCAGCAGCTGAGATTTGCTCTTCTGACTCAACTAGGAATAACAAAGAGGTTCACCTGAGAAAGTAACAAGATAAGAATAGGATCACTCCAGGAACCCACCAAAACACATGTGAGTGCAATCATGTGTGACATAGATAGAGGGACTTAAGGAGAGACTCCTGGGGCTAGCTCTATACTTATTTGGAAGCAACTGGTATCAGTCCCACAGTCTGCCAATCAATGAAACAATACAGTGTACAAAAGCACTGAATTGAAGTAGAAATTTTCTTTTTAACATCCCTACTCATCAATTTTATTTTTGCTTATTTTTAAATGTATTTTTATTAAAATAACATAGTAGGGTATTATGTAAGTTGCAAGTGTACATCATTAGAATATCAATAGGTATATTGCATCAAAATAAAAGACTCTGGGGTGAGGGGGGAAGGGTTTGGGTTCTGGATCATGATGGCAGAAGAGGCCCTAGTGAGGTTGAATTGTGATGTGGAAAACTAGGAAATGTTGTGCATATACAAACTATTGTATTTAATTGTCAACTATAAATTATTAATCCCCCAATAAAGAAATATTAACAAATAAATATGTGTTATTTTTTGTCATTTAATGTGTTTTAATCATTGAAAAGTGGGAATTTATAAAGATGATGACCAATACTTTCACCTTTCTATTTACACAGATTCCAGTTACACAGGAATCAATATACTATGAACAAAATCTAGAAAGTAGCTGAGCGAATCCTACACATGAAGAAAATTGTAAATACATCCACAATGAAATAGGTAGGAAAGATTAGAACACACTCTGATACCCATATATCCAACACAATGTCTTACAGTTAAAAAAGGGTCTGAAACTCCTGGCTTCTTCCAGAAGTGTAATGTGGGATTATGTGAAAGCATGTTAGAGCATAGGGGAACTCCCCCATCCTTGAGATGGAGCTCTGAAAAGACACCCCACCTGTCAGTCTCTCCCTTTCGGGGATAGAGCTTGGAGGGAAATGCTTTCCTGACTCAGTTCCCCCTTGTCAGTCTCCCAGGCTTCACAGAGGCCTGTAGCCTCTAACACTTAACTCATTCCCCAGCTACAAACCAAAATGGTTGCCTGCTTGAAAATTCACTTAAAGTTCACTATAAGTTCACCAACTTTGATCACATACAAACTACACCTGATCACATACAAACTACACTTCATCATCCTGCCTTGCCGGTAGGTAACTTAACAATGAGACCCCCACACACTTATTTCTCTGTTCTTTGGTCACCCTGGCTAACATCAATGCCCTGCCCTTCTCTGATTTATCTCACTCTACTAATTTAACCACCATGTTTTTCTTAATACCTTTGGCTAATTAACATTTCTTGCCTCATGGTAACTAATTATCCTGACCTTTTGGTATCTCATTAATTCTCGTCATTCCTTAGCCCTCCCCCCATAGGAGTACTGACCTTTTAGAAACCTATGATTACTGACATATGTGAAAAATATTCTTTGTTCCACTATGCTATATAAGCCTTGTCTTTTTCTGAATAAATGGGAAGTTCATACCTGAATTTCTCCTGGCGTTCCCTTCTGCATTGCGTGTACCCCTTGAATCAGCAATAGCAAAGCCAGTGGCTTACCTCTGTTGCGAGGCCACCCATGTGAGCACCAGCAGTGTAAAAGTTAACAGTTATGGCAACTGCACCCTTAAAGTTTAGTTCAGAGGGAGAAAGGAAAAACTCCTGGTCTTTCCCTGAGAAGGCTTTAAATGAATTCTTTATGAATTGCTTTCTGGGGGTTCAGATTCTAATATTAGCACTTACCTAATGGCTGGATGTGATTTCCCTGGGGAAGCTGGCAAAGGCTGGCCACCACATCCATCTTTTCTCTCTGTTCCACTCCAACAGTAAAGTCCATTTACCACCAGTTCCCTGGAAGGAATTTGTACATATAATCTACATCCTAGCTTTTGCAGCTGCCACTCAAGGAATGTGAATCACCTGACCCCAAAAACCCAAATGTCTTAACATTTTTAAGGAAAAACAAAAAGGATTTTTTGGGTGCAGAAGACACTCCTTTTTTCAGCACAACTCTGTTACTTGCTGGAAGGTAATTAACCTGAGGGTTTGTATTCAAATTAACCTAGCCAGATAATAATGAAGATACTCCCCTTTTGACATTTTCCACTACTGGGAGCTACTAAGAACAGTGAAAACACCAGGACCCCAAACTCTATCCCAAGTATCCTTCCTCCCTCCTTCCTTAAACTTAATGTAAATTTTACTTTGTGTTTCCTGTTTCTTTATCTCTTCCTTCTTTTTTCTCTTTCTCTCACTGAGAAGATTAGTGGTTTGCAGTAAGTACAGTTGTTGATTTAGGTAAAATTTCAGTTTTCTGCAAAACACTTTTACCATCATTCTAGGTCTTCCTCCACCATCATGTAGCAAGACTTGAAAGTCCTCCCTGAAGCCAGTTCAAATTCTCCTTTGTTCATACTCCCAGCCTGCCTCTGTCTTTCCCTAATGGGGCAGTGTTCTGGGGAATCAGAGCTCTAGGACACATTGGTGGGGTAGTCTGTCCAGGGAAGTCTGGTTGGCATCAGACTAGCACCTGGAATCTGGTGGCTGAAAAGAGAGTTAACATATAAATCCAAACAAATTGTTAAATAATCATGAACCTAAAGGTTGGAATTGTGCAGATGAAGGGGGAAGGGGTGGGGAGGGGGATCCTCCATTTTGTAGATAGCTAGTAGGCATATTTTAGTTATATTCCAAAGGGCTTGTAGTTATTAGGTTTTTCCCTTTTTTTTTTTTTCTCTGAGCCTGAAATCTGATATGCAGGTGGATCCAAGTTATTGTCTGGGGAGATGATGTTATGGCTGGAAAAAGGAACAGAACGCTGCATCAGGGAAGAGAGTAGCTCCCAAATATGGGAAAGGTATATAAATATTGTTGACTGTAAACCCCATCGGTTTGATGTGATCTGGGGACCATATTCAGCTTAGAAGCCTATGTGACCTCTGCCTCCCTGTAGATGTGAGCTCACATTCTGTGGACATGAGTAGGAACGTTCCAAGCTGCCCCAATATCAGGACCCATCTTCCTCAGGTGTAGCATAGAGTATGTTGTCCATCCTTCCTTCGGAGGATGGAACATTCTCTACCATTTTGATCCAAGTTGAGAACAAGGTCCTATGGGGGGTCCACAAAGGGGTATATTTTGTTGTTTCTGATAGAGATGACCAGTAACAATGGAGAGAGGGATTTATTTGAGTTCTAGGCCCATCATGTCTGCTTGAGAATCTCAAGACTCCCCGACTAGGGCCCCAGCTAATGGGTGGCCTCATAGTGACTAAAGAATCATTGTTAAAGTATGCCAGTCTCTTGTCATTATTCAGCTTTTGCAGTCCTTGCTTTGATAAGGTTAGGTTTGGAGTGAGTGAGGGAAGTGTAGTAAGAAGTAGATGAGGAGGGTATCTAAGTAGATACTATTTCATTATGAAGTTTATACTGACTCACTGCAGACTATTGCTTTCAGGTATATATTTTGCCCTAATTTATGGATACATGTGAACATATGCTCTATCTCATGGGACCTGGTCTATATACAGGTTTTGGAACTTTGTTAGAAAGTGGATATGGAATCTGGAATGGAATTTGAGAATCCTATGAAAGGAAAGGTCTCACCCAAGTAATGAGCATGAAAGGTTGACATTCCATGACTGTTGTCTCTGGATACAGTCTGACGTGAAGCATGCTGAGGTGGTACTTGTTGTGTTGATTAGGTTGGGATCAGCAGATGCAGTATCTTTGGGTATGGATTGAGAGAAGCATGCAGAAAAGTGAACCCCACCCTAGAGGTTCCAGGACTGGGGGAAATACAGGTTCTCTAGAGGAAGCGGGAGGTTCCTGCAGTCTTATGGTTTAAGAAGGCAATAGATAGTTATTGCTGTAATCAAATTATTTGGCAATTGGGTTAACTTTGAAACATCCCTTTATTAGGATTTGCTGTATCATACACAACATCACCATAATTTATGTCCTTTAAAATTATTTGTATATAGCTGTGTCACCAGTTGCTTCTGTTCTCCCTGGTCTAAGCTTTTAAGAGAGTCAACATATCAAAAAGTCAGTTTATGGTCTGTGCATTAAAAATTCTGAGACATTCAATCAATCTTTCCCCTCTCATAATAATTAAATAGTGATTTATATGACTACAAATTAATAGGAATGTACATAAACACCATTCCCACCACCAAAAAACTGTGTCCCATCCCATACTCCCTCCCCCCACTCCCTGACCCATGAAGCCAAATATCCACCCTCACCCTCAACCCAGGTTTTTACTTTGGTGCCCTACTCCAAATTCAGTCAAATCCTGCAGCAGGGAAGCAATTACAGAAACCAGAGCATTCGCCTTCTGTATCCCCCAATGACCTTGGTTTCATACTCTCAGAGGGTTAAAGAATAGGAAAGCTATCAAGGGAGGGGATGGGATATGGAGTTCTGGTGGTGATAATTGTGTGGATTTGTACCCTGCTTATCCTATGATTCTGTCAGTGTTTCCTTTTTATAAATTTTAAAAAAAAATTCTACTTTGTGTTTCCTTTTTCTGTTCTTTTTTCTCAACTTCTGTCCATGAGTGAGAACATTCAATTTTTATCCTTTTCTTTATGGCTTATCTCACTTAAGAGGAGGTGAGAGAAATGGAAAAGACAAAAGTGTTGGGAAGTAGAAGTCTGAGTGTTCTAGTGGTACAGTTAGTGTGTAATGCTTATATGGGAAGCACAAGTTTTATATATGAAATAATGTTTGTGTTTATATTTTGTACCTGCTCATTCAAACTTTTCTTTAAAATATTTTGTAATTGAAAACTAAATGTAATTAAATGTTATATGATAATATAATGCTGAAAATTGATCAGGGCATCTAAAATATTTAAGAGACTATGATATTCCCTCTATAAAAACATCATGGAAAAAATCAAGAATGATGTGGTATATAGTATTCAGAAATAACTTTGACTGACCCATATGGAATCGGAAATCATTGTAGTTGGACTTTAAAAGTGCCTAAGTTACTTTCTAGCTAAAAATAGCAACAAAATTATTCATGAATTTTATCATATCTGTGATTTTTATCGAAAGTTTCCACTGACTTAGCTTCAAGAAGCAAACAACTTCCTAACAAACTTAATTTTCTAAATATGATATTTAGTTCTATTTAACTTTATTCTTTTTCCTCTTTGAAATTAGTTCTTGTCAATTTCTAAGTTTAGCAGGTATGAGTAACTTTTTATAATCCTTTCAGTTTATGTAAATAATTGTATTTGAAAAGTCTCAATAATTTTTAATAGTTTGAAATAAATTTTATCTGCTTATATATAGAATGAGGCGGGAAAGACACTATATTATAACAGTGAAATAAGAAAAAACTTTTTTTCTGAGTGTAATTTCACACATTTGGCTTTATTACATTTTGTTCTGTTTTCTCTTCAAGATTTTGTTGTTATTGATTTAAAATAGGTTTATAAAATTATAAAATGTTTTTTAAACATTATTTATTTTTAAACTTAATTTTATTTGATGCATTAGAGAGAAACTGAGAGGGAGGGGCAGGCAGAGAGAGAAAGAGAAATACCTACAGACCTTTTTCACTGCTTGTGAAGCTTTCCCCATGCAGGTGGGGACCTGGGGGCTTAACCTTGGGTCCTTATGCAAGGTAATAGGTGCACTTAACCAGGTATGACACAAGCCAGCCCCTCAAGACTTTAAGGGTATAATTCACACCTACATCATGTGTACAACTCACCACACCTGCAATCAACATTCCAGTAGTCTCTTCAACCTTCCCTGTGATAACTGCCATTGTGTTTACAAAGCCTAAAAAGAATTTGGTTACTCTTTTTTGTTACATGTCCATTTGCTTTAGTTCTCTATATTCCACACATGACTGAGTTCATTCAGTGGTTACTTACCACATTTAGCATTTTAAATGGCATCCTTAGTGACCTTTAAACCACCTGACATTTCAGGGTGAATTTTGGGCTGACTAACTCAGCAACTTTGTGTGATTGAAACCATGTGCAGCTCAGTAGATTCTAAAATTTTAACCCTGAAATAAGTTAAATTTGGATTTTTATGAGATTCTGTCTCCTTTGGAACTAAAACACAAGTTCATTTCTCCATATTTTGAAGACTTCCCTGAATATATTTATCCCTATAGATAGAATTAACTGAGGTACGTCCCACAGTTCACTGTGCTTCAGAAAACATTAGATTGCATAAGAATTTTATTTTATTTTATTTTATTTTATTTTATTTTATTTTATTTTTTTGTCTCCATGGTTATTGCAGGGGCTTGGTGCCTGCACTACGAATTCACTGCTCTTGGAGGCCATTTTTCCCCATTTTTGTTGCCCTTGTTATTATTATTGTTATTGTTGTCACTGCTGTTGTTGCTGTTGGATAGGACAGAGAGAAATCGAGAGAGGAAGGGAAGAGAGGGGGAGAGAAAGACAGACACCTGCAGACCTGCTTCACTGCTTGTGAAGCTACCCCTCTGTAGGCGGGGAGCCGGGTGCTGGGACCAGGATCATTATGCCAGACCTTCGCTCCTCATGTCCTTAACCAGCTACTCTACTCCCCCCCCGCCCCCTGCGCAAGAATTTTTTTAAGTGGGCGTTTGACTGTTCCTATGACTCTTTTCTTATTCCATCAATGGCATAACTTACTGATGCCTCCTTTAAGGCACAATGGTGAGCTGAGATTTTTCTTGCTGAGTTTAAAGGACAGTTTGGTAGATTATACGTGATTATTTATCTGGGGATTAATTCCAGTTTGTAGAAGCAACCTCTGAGACGGCACATTTGTGGATTTTACAATTTCTACAAATTCCGGCTCCATAAAAAAAAAAAAAAAAAAAAAAAAAACAGCTATATAGATGTGTCTCTTTCATCTCATTAGTTTCAAAATGGAACCTAACACCATGGTCAAAATTAGGGGAACTCTATGAATACATCAATATTCCACCTTTTATAGCACACAGCATGAGAATTCTCTTTCATTTAAAACTGTTAAATATGTTCAAGTATTGCATATCTTTTTGTAATGAAAAAATTCTACAATATCCACATGTCATATCATGCAACTTTCTTCCATCAAATTGCCAAAATGGCTTCTTTCTGATGAAGTGAAATATTTCCACATCAAATAAATTCTATATCCTTCAAATAATATGTCAGACTGTTAGAGGTTTTACTTGTTTCTAGGAGTCCTTTTTGTTATGAGCTTCCCTCTTGGTACTGTTCTATGCCCCATATATTCTAATAACTCGCTTCTTTATTTTTGTTAGTTTTCAAAAAAATTCTTAACTTCCACATTAATATCCTCTTTAACTTAGAAGTCTGAAGGCATTATGCCAAGTTTTCATATTTTATTTTGCTTTATTTTGTCGTTGATCACTAATATAATCCTACTGTTGTCTGAGATGTCCAGAATGATCACAATGCTCCTCAATTTACTGTCTCGGTGACCTAGTATATAATGCATTCTGGAGAATGTACCAGGTAGGATTATGCAGCATAGTTATTCCACTTTTTATGAGGTTATAGCTCTGTAGAAGTCTAGTAGGGCCAAACTATCTATCTCCCCATTTAGGACCTTTGATTCCTTACTAATTTTCTATTTAATTGATCTATTTGCAAGAGTAAGATAGTAAAATTCCCTATGGTTTCTATGTTGCTATTGATATATTTCTTCAGTTTTATTAATATTGCTTTATATACTGTGGTACCCCTTCATCTTATGCATAGCTGTGTTAGATACACTTGGTTGATTAACCTTTGATCCATTCCTGTTTTTTATTGCTTGTTCTAAAAGTCTATTGTGTCCAATGGAACAGCAATTAAGAATGATGAAGTCACCTTCTTCACTTCTTCTTGGATGGAGAGTAAAAGAATAATGTTAAATTATATAAACCAAAAGGAGAAAGATAAATATGAGACAACCTCACTTTTAGATAGAATTTAAGAAACAAGAACAGAAAGGCCAAAGGTGGCACACCTGGTTAGGTGTTCACATTACAGTGCACAAGGACCTAGGTTCAAGCCCCTTGTCCCCACCTGCAGGGGGAAAGCTTTGTGAGTGGTGAATCAAGGCTACAGGTGTCTCTCTGTCTCTAACCCTCTGTATCTCCCACTCCCCTCTCAATTTCTCTCTGTCTCTATCCAATAATAAATAAAATAATTAATTTTTAAAAAGGATGAGACAAGAACAGAAAAAAGAAACACAAAGTAAAACTTTAACTGGTTTGTTATATTGCACCAAAAGGGAATATATCAGAGATTCTGGGGAAAGAATGCAGGGACAAGGCTGGGAGTTGGGGGAGATTTGAGGTCCCACCACCAATGTAAATCTTTCTCTCCCATTATGCACTGAGTCTCTAATGGTCTTTCTAACCCCTTTCTTCCTTCCCCAGAATCCTTTGCTTTGCTGAAATACACACACCAAGTTTCATCCTGTGTTTTCCCTTTCTTGTTTTTTGAGTTCCACCTGAATCTTACTGTATTAATAGTGTATTTTTATGAGTCTCTTTATAATTTCTTGTAAAACAAGTCTAGTTAAATTCCTTCAGCTGCTACTTGTCTAAGTTCTTTGTCCCTCCACCTAGTCTAAATGAACGTCTAATAATATAGGGATTATTGGTTCAAGGCTTTCTTATTGAGCACTCTTAACTATCCTGCTATTTCTTTATTATTTTTAGAGGTTCTATTAAAAAATGTCGATAATATTATGTGATTTCCCTTATAGGAGACAATATTTTCTTTTGTCCTTGGTATCCTTTCTATAACCTTAGTTTTTTAAACATTTTAATTATGGTTGTCTTGGTGTTGTGTATTTAGGTTGATTTTGTATGTTACAGACTTTGTGTTTCTTGAATCTGTATGTTTACTTTTTTCACTTTGGGAAAATTCTCATAAACTATCTCATCCAGTACATTTCCCCCCCTCTTTTATCCCTCTGCTCCTTCTTGGGCACCTATATATGCATATGTTACTTCTTTAAATATCATCCTCTAAATTTCTAATATTATAATTGTTTTTCATTTTCTCCTCTTGTTTATCCTCTTTCTTTTTTAGTATTCACTTCTTCACCCTCAAGTTTACTTCAGACTCCATCATTCTACTGCTGAGTCTTTCAACTGTATTTATTAAAAAATGTATTTATTAAATCAGATATAATGGACTTTAGCTCAGCTATCATGACCCTTAATTCTTCATTTTCTGTTTGTATTCACCTCATATTTTCTCTTATCATTTTATTCATCATTTCTCTGTTCCTTTTGGTGTTTCCTACCATTAATTTTTGCATTTCAATCAGCATGGTGATTATGAGTGTGTTAAAATTTTCTTAGGGGTGTTTACATAGTTTTTGTATATTTGGATGTATATTTAGGCTAAGAAAAGTTTTCAAATGAATCATAAATAATCTATATTTTGGAAGGCAATTACTGTCTGAAATTTAAAATGACCTAAAGTCACCTTATGAGTGGAGAAGTTTAATTAGTGCAATACTTTTAGCATCTCACCATCACTTTAGTTTTTTTTTTTTGCCCCAGGGTTATTGCTGGGGCTCGGTGCCTGCACTGCGAATCCACTGCTCCTGTTGGCCATTTTTCCCATTTTGTTGCTCTTGTTGCTTATCGTTGTTGTTGTTGCTACTATTGTTGTTATTGCTGTCGTTGTTCTTGGATAGGACAGAGAGAAATCGAGAGAGGAGAGGAAGGCAGAGAGGGGAAGAGAAAGATAGACACCTGCAGACCTGCTTCACAGCTTGTGAAGTGACCTCCTTGCAGGTGGGGAACCCGAGGCTCGAACTGGGATCCTCATGCTGTTCCTTGCACTTGGCGCCACTTGCGCTTAACCCACTGTGCTACTGCCCAGACCCTACCTTATATTTAAAAAAAAAAAAAAAAAACAACTTAATAGACCCTTTAGCTTCATTACTCTGGTGAGACCTTTCCTTTCATAGCATTCTCTAATTCCATCCCAGGTGGATAACTTTCTAACAAAGTCCCAAAACCTAGATATCACCAGGTTCTGTGACAGAGAGCATATGTTCACACGTATCCATAAACAAGTACAAAATATATACCTGAAAGCAGAAGTACACTAGAGTTTGCAGTGAATACACCCCCAAAACTTCCTCTCATTATTTCAAGCTTTGGGTCCATGATTGCTCAACAATTTGTTTGGCTTTGTATGTTAACTCTCTTTTCAGCCACTAGGTTCCAGATGCCATCAGGATGCGGGCCAGGCTTCCCTGGACTGAAGACCCCACCAATGTATCCTGGAGCTCAGCTTCCCCAGAGACCCACCCTACTAGGGAAAGAGAGAGGCAGACTGGGAATATGGACTGACCAGTCAACGTCCATGTTCAGCAGGGAAGCAATTACAGAAGTCAGACCTACCACCTTCTGCAACCCATGACCCTGGGTCCATGCTCCCAGAGGGATAGAGAATGGGAAAGCTATCAGGGGAGGGGGTGGGATATGGAGATTGGGTGGTGGGAATTGTGTGGAGTTGTACCCCTTCTACCCTATGGTTTTGTTAATTTATCCTTTCTTAAATAAAAAATAAATTAAAAAAAAAAGATTTTAAGGGAACAGTAAAAAAAAAAAACTTAATAGACGAATTATAAAGACAAAAAAAAAGTACAAATTATCCCATTTCTCACCATAGTCTCTCTCTCGATCCTCTCCCTCTCTCTTTGGTGAAGATATCTTGCAGTTCAGTACTACTCATAGCTGATTAGGTATTTTTATCTGATCTTGAGAATTAATATTAAGATGTCCACTTTCTCACACATTTAAGCCATATTAGCATTAATATGAATTTATTTTTCTATATGACTCTCTTACTTTTGTGTCCTACTGTTCAGTTGAATCATGAACTAGAGTGAAGAGAGTGAATGAGTCCCTTAAGCCTCCCAATACTTCATATCTAGCCAATGATTCAAGTTGTCCATATAAATATTTTTGAAGTCAATGCTACATAATAGATACTAGCTAATTATATTTATAACTGACAACATATCAGTTTCAGAACACAATGACTAGACATTTGACATATATTACAAAGGATCACAATTTTCCATGTGCTTTGGCAATTTTTCTAATTTGCAGTGTTATGCACTATATCCCCATGACTTAATTATTTTTAATAGAAAATTTACACTACTTGATCTTCTCCTTCTATTTCACACATTTTTCACCTTCCTCTTGTGGGTAACTGTTACTCTGTTTTCTGTAGCTATAAACTTGTTTGTTTTGTTGTATTTGTTTATTTTTTTACATTCCACATAACAGTGAAATCATATGGTATTCATCTTTATCTGGCTGATTTCACTTAGCATAATACCTTCCAGGTTCATTCATGTTGTCACAAATGACACATATTTACACATTTAAATGTCTGCAGAGCAGAAAATTTGGCCCCAAATGCTGATCATGCCCTAAGTACATTTATGTTATGAAGTCAATTTGACTACTTTTAATTGCCATTTCACTTGTCTGTAAGTTTTTTTCTCTTTCCTCTTGTCTTCATTATCCCAATAACATGGACTCAACTGTACAGTGAAAGTTTTTTGGTCCATGGACTATGTAGTGAACAGCTGAATGTTATAAATTCATATGTCCCCTCTACATCTTCACTAAATTTTCTTGAACAGTCTTCAAACTTAGAAAGGGAAATTTAAAGGGTGGACCTTAGAAATCTTTTTCTTTTTTCAAGCTTTTTTTTCTTTTTCTTTCTTTTTTCTTTTTGATCCCGTGTGTGTGTGTGTGTGTGTGTGTGTGTGTGTGTGTGTGTGTGTGTGACCAGGATTATAACTGGAGCTTGATATCTAAGAGACTCAAATTTTTCCTCAGCATTTTTTTCCCTTTTAGAGGGTGAAAAGCAGAGAGAAGCAGAAAAAAAAACACTGTAGCATCATTCCACCACTTGTGAAGATTTGCTTCTGTGGGCATTGCCATATGTTGGTCTAGGGCTTGAACATCAATCCCTGTGAACTGTCATAAGTACTCTGCCAAATGAGCCACCTCCTTCCTTGCCCAGCCTGGGACATTTCCTGTAATATATCTAGGACGATATAAAGAAAATGGATTAGAGAATACTGTTAACTAAGCTTGGGGGAAAAGGGGAAGTGGAAGCATATCTAAAACCCACCCAGTATCTCATCTACCTAGAACCTACATCCTCATTTTGCCCCAGAGCCTGGTCTACTCCAGATTCCATTTTCAATTTTAATCTACTGCCAGGCCAAGTTCTACCCAAGCCTAAATCTGTCACCCCTAATAATCTGGATAACATCAGTGTACTGCGATGCTTTTCTTTTTCTTTCTTTCTTTCTTTTTTTTTTTTTTTTTGCTTTCTCAAACATATTCTGTTCCAAGAAATATAATGATATTTTATTAATTTTTGAATAGTATATGTATGTACTGTTCACAGGGCATGCCAAAATAGTTTAAAAATGACACTATGGAAACTCATTAGCCAAGTCCTTGAAAGTTTTTTAAGGATAGATTTTTAAATGCAGTTTCAGGCACTCTCATAAAAACAATCTTTATCTGTTTCTGACTGTGACTGATTTCTCTCTGCTAGGAAAATCTCAGAGTGGAAATTTCCTGAGATGACAGAAGGTCATGCTAAATTAGAGCTACCACTCTTGGGAGGTGGCAGGAGTTAAAGAATGTATCTGGATTTATTTCTCATTAGTTATATACCCATAAAAGCATTGAAGAGTAACTTTCTAATTTCCCAGTTTTAAAAGAGTACATCAGTTTTTCCTTTCAAGCTTCTCAGAGCAGGATGGTAACAAAAGATAGTAAAAACAAAGCTTCAACTCATAGCATGTTTTAGATGTATTTTCCTCCATGTCATCTTTTCCAGGGCATGTGCTTGGGATATCAAAAATAAGATGTATTGTGTTCTATAAATAGAGCCTTCACATTGCTGAGATGCCCAGAAAGTCTTTCTAGAAAAGGTGATTTCTGCAGACAAACCATGTTCCATCTGAGCTTATCCCACATTCTGCTTATCATTTCTGAGAAAATTAAGTCACTCCTATGCTCCTAGATATTTTTATTTGTTGCCTTATTAGTAGATATCCTAAATATTACAACCACAAGATAATATGACAGTTAAACTACTTCAGTATTTAAGAGACCAGAAAGTGAAGATAAAGACTTCTGTTGTTACTGGTAACTTTCATTGCTCTCCCAACTTTTACAAAAGGATGTTCTGTCTTGTTTTCCTTTACTGACATTACCATTTATTGTTTTTCCTTATCTTTTTTGTTTTGTTTTTGTTTTCTTCTTATATTTTATTCATTTTTTCATTTATTGGATAGAGACAGAAAAACTGAGATGAAAGGGGGAGAGAGATATCTGCATCACTGCTTCAACAACCAAGAAGAAGCTTCTCCCCTGTAGGTGGAGACAAAGGGTTTGAACCCAGGGTCTTGTGCATTGTAATATGGGTGCTCAATTGAGTGTACGACCAGCTGGTCCCTCTTACCTCATGTTTTGATACTAATTTTCTTCCAGAATTCAGTGTATTTATCAGTCAACTGTAACTACTATAGTCATGTGTGACAAACCACTCAAAATACCATTGCCTTAGAAACGCAAATGTTTATTTGACATCTCATATATCTTTTGTTTGTCAGGATGTTTCTGCTGAAAGCTGTAGTATAGATGGATATGGTCCCAGGATTCAGCTTGTTTGTAAGCAGGCACTGTATTTCTACTAGATAAGATTCTACTAGTTGAGCCATGATCACTTCAGGAGGCCTTAAAGAATGTTAAGAAGGCAAATAGAAACATATAATGCCTTTGAAGATGTTGTGTCAAAATTTTCTCCCCCCCCCTTTTTTTTTCACTAGGGTTCAATGATGACACTATGAGTTCACTGCTCCTGGCAGCCATTTTTTCCATTTTATTTGATAAGACAAAGAGAAATTGAGAGAGGAGAATGAGATAGAGAGAATGATAGACACCTGCAGACCTGCTTCAGTACTCATGAAGCATCCCCCTCTGCAGGTGGGGAGACGAGATTCAAACCCAGATCCTTACGCTGTCCTTGCAATTAGTACTATGTGCACTTAACCAGGTATACAACAGCCAAGCCCCCTCAAATTTTTCTTTCCATTGGTCGTCTTAACATGTCCAATACAACATTAATTGGGTGGGGAAATGTAGTTCTCTCATGTTCATAAAATACCAACACATATCTCTGGAGAGCAGTCTGGAGAACTCTCACAAGGCTAGACATGGACCTTCCATATGACCCAGTAATTCCTCTCCTGGGGATATACCCCAAGGATTCCGTAATGCCCAACCAAAAAGATGTGTGTACATCTATGTTCATAACAGCACAATTCATAATAGCTAAAACCTGGAAGGAACCCAGGTGCCCAACAGGAGATGAGTGGCTGAGAAAGCTGTGGTACATATACACAATGAAATACTATGCAGCTATTAAGAACAATGAGCCCACCTTATCTGACCCATCTTGGACAGAGTTAGAAGGAATTATGTTAAGTGACCTAAGTCAGAAAGAGAAAGATGAGTATGGGATGTCCCCACTCATCAACAGAAGTTGAGAAAGAAGAATAGAAAGGGAAACTAAAAGCAGGATCTGATTAAATCGAGAGCAGGGCACCAATGTAAAAACCCTATGGTGAAGGGGAGGGTGGCCATTGGGCTTCCTGGCACGGGGGGGTGGGGGGTGGGGGTGGTTGGTGGGGATGGGACAAAGTCTTTTGGTGGTGGGAGTGGTGTTTATGTACAATTCTATTAAAGTGTAAACATATAAACCACTATTTAATTAATATGAGAGACAAAAAACTGGTGATATGTCTAGAACTTCTTAAAACACAGACTGAGTCTTTTTAATACATAGGCTGTCTTTGATATGTTGTCTCTCCCAAAAGCCTAGACCAGGGAGAACAGAAACAACTGGTAGCACAGCTATATACAAGATGCTGGGTATTATACCCCAAACCCTATCAAAGGGACTTTCCAAAGTTAACCCTATCACCAAATAATGTGACGATAACAATAACTATCCATTGTCTTCTTGAACCCTAAGACAACAGGAACCTCACATTACCACTATAGAGCCTATATGTCCCCCAGTCCTGGAACCTTAGGGTGGGGCCCACTTTTCTGCATGCTGCTCTCAATTCAAATCAAATAATATTGCATCCGCGGATCGCAACCTAATCAACGCAACTAGTGCCACCCCAGCATGCTTCACTTCAGACTGTGACCAGAGACTTCAGGTGTGGAATGACAACCCTTCAGCTCCATCACTCGGGTGAGACCTTTCCTTTCATAGTATTCTCTAATTCCATTCCAGGTGTTCCACACCCCAATAAAGTCCCCAAACCTAGATATAGTCCAGGTCCCCTGAGATAGAGCATAGGTTCACCTGTGCCCATAAACTAGGGGAAAAATATATACCTGAAAGCAGAAGTACACAAGAGCATGCAGGGAATACCCCCCCAACACTTCATCTGCACTATTCCAGTCTTTGGGTCCATGATTGTTCAACAATTTGTTTGGCTTTGTATGTTAACTCTCTTTTCAGCCACCAGATTCCAGATGCCAGCAAGATGCTGACCAGACTTCCCTAGACAGACGACCCCATCAATGTGTCCTGGAGCCCCACTTCCTCAGAGTCCTACCCTACTGGGGAAAGAGAGAGACAGGCTGGGAGTATGGATTGACCAGTCAACACCCATGTTCAGCGGGGAAGCAATTACAGAAGCCAGACCTTCTACCTTCTGCAACCCACAAGGACCCTGGATCCATACTCCCAGAGAGATAGAGAATGGGAAGGCTATCAGGGGAGGGGATGGGATATGGAGATCGGGTTATGGGAATTGTGCGGAATTGTACCCCTCTTATTCTATGGTTTTGTTAATGTCTCCTTTGTTAAAAAAATGGGAAAGCTATCAGGGGAGGGGATCAGGGTCTTGTCAGTGTATTATAAATAAATAATTTTTTAAAAGAAAAATAAATAAATAAATAAATAATACCAACATATAGCAGGAAGGAAATTTGAGTAAAATAATCAACTGCTATAATTACTAAGAGAGGAAGGTACATAGCTAGGTAAAATATCAAAACATCCTATTCTTCCTTGAGTCAACCTTGAACTGGCTGTACATGAAATAACTTGCTATTGGTGTTATAATTTTATGATTAAAAAAAGACTATTGACTGTTGAATGTAAAATATTAATTCCCCAATAAAGAAATTTTTTTTTAAAAGACTAATGTTGGGGCCCAGTGGTGGCGCACCTGGTTGAGTACACAAGCTGCAGGGCTCAAGGACCCGGGTTTGAATCCTGGTCCCCACCTGCAGGGGGAAAGCTTTGCGAGTGGTGAAGCAGGGCTGCAGGTGTCGCTGACTCGCTCCCTCTCTCCTCCTTCTTTATCCATTTCTGACTGTATCTATCCAATAAATAAACATAATAAAAAAGTTTTTTAAAAGACTAATGTCTTATTAAGGAAACTATTTTATGCCTTTTTCAAACAACTATCCTAGTATAAACAGGCAGAGAAAGCATATACAATCATTCATGCAGATGAGCAAATATTTACACATTATCTTACATCCATTCTGTACTCAGGAGTCAACTTTAGTAGAAGAACAGTACTCTGATCCATTTAGGATCATTTATTTATTATGCTGTTCCTAGGACATAAGTACATACTCATATGTATTAACTTTATTTTTTAATCTGGATCTTCGTGAATGCATGATTCAACTTGTGGGCCAGCTTTTGTTCTTTATATGAGAGAGAGAGAGAGAGAGAGAGAGAGAGAGAGAGAGAGAGATGCACCAGAGAATTCCTGGTGCCCTGGCACTCACATACAGTGCATGTGTTCAAACCTGGACCACACCCATGGTAAGGCAGGCATTCTTCAGGGTTATTTCCTCTAACACAAAAATTAATCGTTATAGCCATTGTTGCTGATACTGTATCACAGGTGCTGGGCCAAGTTCTTCTTCTAGCGTTTGCCCTTCTTCCGTAGCCAGTTAATGGCTTTGAAAGTGACTGGGATTCATGTGGATTCAGTCGGCTATGAAGGATCCTCTGTTTCCCCAATGAATGGGTACTCACGGGATGCACCACGGGAAGGTCCATCCAATGCATCCCTAAAACATGCTATCCCTGAGAAGGAGATGTCACCTTCTAATAATGCCAGGCTCACTTCGGGAGAAACTCAATGGCTACTTTTTTGTATTTCAACCACTATTCCCAAGATGTAATTTTTTACAGGAACTCAATAGCAAAATTATGCAAAACCAGAAATAATAACATTTCTGAGGATCTGTGAAGCCAAGTATTACAGATAGACTATGAGCTAAACAAGTTTAGTGGAACCTATGCAAATTGTCCTATATTTAAACTTTAAAAATGTCTTTAAAATGTCATTAAGTCAGTACACAAAATAAATTTGATTGAACAGCAACTCTAGTGCAAACCACTCAATATGTTAGTCCTCTGGGTGCTTAATTTGAGTCAACAACAGAGCATGACAACAGCAAAAGAAAATTGTTATACTCATTAGTGTATTCCCCAAAGCGAAGATATTATCGTACTTTGCTCTTGACCAGTTAGATAACATGAACTCATTTCATCAAGTTTTAATACATTTAAGAAAACTACTAAAAAATATTAGTGTGCACAGAAGATGGTTAATATACCTAGAAATCAGTTTATAGTTTACATGAAGAAACCAATGGCATTAGCCTAAATTAAAGAAATAAAGGTTATATAGCATGTCCTTATAAGTACAAGGGTTGTGCTCAAGATATCCTTGTTATTAAAATTTGAAATAAAAATAGAGTTATTTTATTTACTTTTCTGGGGGCTTGTAATGGTTTACAGAACAGTTGTTGGCACATTGTTGCAACTTGTCTTCCCATGTTATGTGTCTACAGAATAATCTCGCTCCCCAATTTGTCTTTTTCCACCATCATGCACCAGTACACCAATGCCCTCTCTACCTCCTCTCTTCCCCTCCTTTCCCAGAGTCCTTTACTTTGGTGCAATAAATAGGATTCTCTAAAATTAATTTAATAATGTTAACAATGTATATATTGTGTTTATGATCTTCCCCCAATGCAACTCCATCATTTCCAGTTTTCTTCCATTCTCTTGGTCAGATCTAAACTTTTAGTTCATGATGGCATGTAACAAAGGAATGGATATAAATATTAACTAGACACATCTGCAATTATCCTTGACATGACCATCAATTATGTGCTCTTAAACCATTTACTTATCCACTTTGACACTCACTTTTCATATTTATAGGATGTGAGAGAATGGAAATAATGTTTATAAAAAAAATAATAAAATAAAAAAGGAGGAGGAGGAAGAGAGGAGAGAGGAGGAGACGGTAAATGGAGCTGGCAATAAGCTTACCTGGGAAGTTGCTGCTTTGCCATGCCAAAACCCAGATTCCAAGTTGACCCAGAATAGTTAAGCCCTGGCAACAGCAGGGAAGAAAAAAAAAATACCGGTGGGAGGGGTGGGAGGTGGACTTAAGGACAGCATAATATACTATGTTACTTGCTAGCTTTCTAGATGTATGTTTGCTTATATGGAGCTGTATTCCACCATAGTTTCATTTCTCTCTCTCCTTATATAAACCTGCATCCCTCCAAAACTGAAGATTTACCTGGGTGGCCATTTTTCCATAAATCCATTTCTTCTAAACTCAGGTAACTCTATGACTTGATCTCTTCATTCAGGGAGTAGTATGTTTTTCTACTCACTACCCCTTATCCTTACAGATACATAGGATACACATAGCATTTTGTTAAATTCCATTTGTTTATACCATCTGGATTACTATAAACGGAGGTGAAGGTACTGGACAACAGAAATAGGCCTCAAGAAAGTATTCTAAATTATTGGGGTTTTTAACAACATACTTAATGAGCAGATGGTCTTCCTAGAGGAAAATGGGAGATCACTGATGGCATACCACAGCATGCTAATTACTCACTGCTGATTTGGGACAAGATCCAAATATCAGATATCTGGTGCATTTGGTTTCTGAGAGAATATTGACACTTTAAATGGGTGGACTGTTTTTGACTAAGTTGTGAAGTTGGGAGCTTACAACAACACAAGTCAAGCACAGAATCTAAAGGTCAAACCCAAACCACTAGTGGAAAACTAAAGTTCCTATGGTAACCTTAAAAGAAATACTTCTCTTTATAGTAACAAGTAACTTCTAAACTCAGGTAACGCTACGACTTGATCTCTTCTTTCCAAGACAGATATGCCTAAATATTAGATCCATATAATTTTTTAAGTTAAATGTTGGGCTAGCGACATGAGAGAGAGAGATGACCCAGGAACCAAGCTCATGGTGGCAAGGCAATTCAAATCTTTATTCATTCGAACGCCCCAGAGTAATGCAGTAGCACACCAGGTTAAGCCATGTGGCACAAACTGCAATGGCCGGTGTCAGCCTCCTGGTCTGCCTGCCTCTCCAGCCTGGAAGAGACAAGTCAGAAATGGAAGTGGCTTGACAATATCATACATGACTAGGAAAGGGGTGGAGAAAGGTGAAAGGGGCTGGGAATGGTAGGGGCTTCCTTAGCAACTATTTATTGCTAGGGGTTTTTCTGGTAGGATTAATAATACCCTGCAGGGAATTAGGAAGGAGACCTTTAGTCATTTGTAAGACAAAGCAGAAGATTGGTATGTAGATAATAAAAGGATAAGCCATAGTATCAAGGAACGCAAGTTGGAGCAGGGGGAGCTGGCTTAATGTTTTAAAGAATGCCAGGCTCCTGGAGGCAGAAAAATGCAGGGTTCTTTGTGAGGCAGGGAGTCTGATATGATGTGGCAATCTTTTGGGGTTCCTGTGTCCCCTTGCTCAACCTCTCCATAGAGAGACTAACAGGATAGACACAACACTCAGGTCAAGCCCTTCCAGGCTCTACCACATCCTCACAATTTCCCTACACTTAAAGATTATGCCAAGGTCCCTATTTGGTAATAATGATTACCACTGGCTTTGCAGTTGAACTCTGGGACTTGTAATATAATATATACTGATTTAAATTTAGGAGCTATGATTTCTTAATCTGTGTGTGTATGTGTGTGTGTGTGTGTGTGTGAAGTACCCTTTCTTGTATAAGAAAAACATTTTGGGGAGCTGGGCAGTGGCACACTGGGTTAACCCGTGCAAAGATCCATTTTTAAGCACCCACTCCTCATCTGCAAGAAGAAGTCATTCACAAGCAGTGAAGTACATCTACATGTCTCTCTCTCTCTCTCCTTCTCCATCTCTCCCTCCTCTCTCAATTTCTCTCTGTCCTATCCAATAAAATGAAAAAAAAAAATCCACCAGTGCAGTGGGTTCATAGTGCCTGTACTGAGCCCCATTGATAACTCTGGAGGCAAAAAGAAAATATATTTTTTTCTCCATGCATAAAAGCCTTTCATTAAAATCATTTTGGATTTACCACACAAAGAAATGACATTCTTGTTATTATTATTGTTATTATTATTATTTTATCACAGGGGCTCGATACAGGCACTACAATTCCACTGCTCCTGGAGGCCATTTACCATTTTTGTTGCCTTTATTGTTATTATGTTATTGATGTTGTTGAATAAGAAAGAGAGAAATTGAGAGAGAAGGGGAAGACAGCGAGGGGGAGAGAAAGACACCTGCAGACCTGCTCCACTGCTTGTGAAGCATCCGCCCCACCCCGGCATGTGGGGAGCCAGGGTTTGAATCAGGAACCTTGCGTGGGTCCTTGTGCTTGGAACCATGTGTGCTTAACCTGCTGCACTACCACCGGGTCCCAGAAATGACAATTTTTATTAATACCCACCCCCACTATCTCTCATTATCATCCCCACTATCCCACCTCTAGCATCTCCCAGGTGGAGAAATAGCTCCAGAGAGATGTACACATCATAAGACCTAGATTATCTGCTCAAGTTGTGTCAGAGGTAATATGATGAGTCACAAATAAATGATTTCCTGAATGTTATAGGAAGTAGAAAAAAAAATAGCAGAATGAGATGGACTAACCTGCTAGAAAGTAAGAGAGAAAGAAAGAAAGAAAGAAAGAAAGAAAGAAAGAAAGAAAGAAAGAAAGAAAGAAAGAAAGAAAGACTTACCTAGTATTTGGAATTCAGTGGCCTAATCAAAATTACTTAAATACCTTTAGTAGTTCCTTTTGTTGACTACTAAAGCCTGGGTTCAATGAAAAACAACATGCAGGATGCTAAGATATCAGAATCTTCTTGCTCTAGTGTGGAGAAAGGAATTCAAAGAATTGGAAAATTGAGACTCAAAGTAGATTTATGAAAGAAAACTTAAGCATCCTTAATCTGTGACCATCAGAAGATTCTACTATTTAACCAAGACAGTAAGAAAAAAAATTGCCTAGAAGAAAATGGCATCTATATAAAGCCTGTGGTGACTGCCTTTGGCAAATTGAAAATAAATGTCAAACATACTGCTGTTGTATCAGAATCTCTCATTTTGGGGGGATCTCTCTTTTCAATGGAAATAGTAAAATCCTGGAATGAGTAAAACCATATGGTAGTGCTTAAATGTTGGGGGTTGGGGGAGAAAAGGTGGTTGTAATTACCATAATTGGTCTAAGAGCCTGAAAGTTTTGACCTGCAGAAATCCGTAGCTATAGCTAATTGATGACAACGATCCCTGGCATAAAGTAGACAGGCATTTGACAAGGTATTACTTGATCTGTATAACTGGCAAAAAGTAAATGTCTGGTAAACAAAAGTCTGACTTCGGTTATCAAAGAGGGAAACATTACTTCTAGTACCCAACTCATTTCCAGCCTGAGGAAATTCTTGAGAAAGGACCCATGAAATAGACCCCTAGAAAAATTGGTGAGATGAATATTGAAAAATTGCTACATTACAAAAAGAAAGAAAGAAACTAATTTAACTACAATAGCAAAATTTACCCAGATAATAGTTCCTAGGATGAAAACTACTGATGTTACCTGGTAAACACTTCTTTCTTTAAACAAAAATATTTATTTATATGAGAGACTAGAGCATTGCTCAGATTTAGCATATTTTGGTGTCAAGATTGAAGCTGGGACCTCCTGAACTTGAGGCATGTGAGTTCTGTGCTCTAATGCCAAGCTATCTCCCCAACCTAACTTTTTTTTTCCCTAGGCATGCTCTGTGAAGCCTCTAGCATAGACAGAACAGACCCATAGAATTTTGGAGCAAAAAACAATTGATTCATTTGAAAAACATTTCTTAGGAAAATAGCTAATGTTTGCTCCTTTTGGTTTTGAATATATAGATGTCTGCCTAGCTAGAGACTATATATGTCAGCTTCCATTATATATGAGTTGATTGAAATTTGGACATCAAAAGGGAAGGTGTCTACTGAATTGGTATAAAGGGTATATATAATTTGCTCTGGATTTCTTCATTTTTATCCTCTTACTAGTTGCACTGTAGATGTTAACAACCAAATTTCTAACATACAGGTGCAATAATATAATAGATAGTGAAAATGGTATTACTCTGAATTCCTGAGTGACCACATGGAGCAGAGGTGTCCTACAGACCAAAGTAGCCAGAAATTTTAAGTGAGTAAGAAAGAAAAAGAAACTTGCATGCGATTTAAGTAACTGTATTTTGGGACCTCTATATCATCAGCTAGTGTTAACTTTAACCAATACAAACTGAAAACTAAATGCTGGAGCAGGGTAGATATCATAATGTTTAGGTAAAGAAACTCTCACACCTCAGTCTCCAAAGTTCCAAGTTTAATCCCTACACCACTATAAATCAGAGCTGAGCAGTGCTCTGGTAAAACAGACAAACTACTAAATGTGCTAGCTCCCATTCCCTTCAACTCCACACAATTACTGTAATGGATTATTCACTGTCCTCATAACTTACTTAATAATTATACTTATATGAACATGAAATCTTTTTCACCTAGTACATTGGAAAAGTAATTGTTATAAGTATCTAGAAAACAGAGTTCTGGTAGATGGGTGGAGGAAGATAAAGTGATACAAGTTCTTTGGAAAATAATTTGGCTTAATCAATCAAAATTTTAAATGGGGCCAGGTGGTGGTGCACCGGGTTAAAGACACACATTTCAGTGCTCAAGGACTCAGGTTCAAGCCCCTGGTCTCTACCTGCAGGGCCTGCTCCTCTGTCAATTTCTCTCTGTCTCTATCCAATAATAAATAAACGAATATTTAAAAAAATAAAAGTATGTAATTTTAATTCAGATATTGTGCTAATACTGGGGGTTCAATATGTACTTGAAATTTTGTTTAGAAAGTCTTCATTAGACTGTTGTTTGCAGTATCTTTTTCCCAGAAAAAAAAAAAAAAAAACTGGCAATAGCCAAAGCTACCAATAAGAAAAATATCAAGCTAAATTAATATGTCTATGCTCTGCTCTGAAATTCAACACAAATATTAAAGTGAATATGATAGGTCTGATGAAAAGTTATACAGAAAGAACAAAAATCCAAAAGGCCAGAAGTCGCACCTGGTTAAGTGTATACATTACAATGCACAAGTACTCAAGTTCAAACCTGTGGACCCCACCTGTAAGTGGGTAGTCTTACAAGTGGTGACACAGAACTGCAGGTGTCTCTCTGTCTCTTTCCCTCTCTATCTCCACCTTCCCTCTCAATTTCTCTATGTGTTTATGCAATAATAAATAAATAAAATATTTTTAAAAGAAAGAAAAAAATCTATACTTATTGAAAGCAATAAGACAAAAATTGATATGTTTATGTCCCAAAATTTGCTTTCAAATACATATAGATAAACAGACAATAAAGAAAGATATAGATTGCTAGATAACATACAAATTCAAGAAGAAAAAAATGACATCTCTTTAGTAGGAATTATAGAAATTTTTCATTTTTAACTGTACATATACACACATTTTCTGAATCTTAAAGTAGCTTGATAAAGCTCTGAGAGGTTCTTTTGAGATTATAGTTTCTATGAAAGAATTTGTCTTAATACAATTAACTTATTTTTTTTATTAATGGCCCAAGGTTTTGCTACTCTGGGCTGACTTTCCAGACAGAAAGGAAAAAGAGACAGAGAAGCAGAGGCAATGACACCATGTTACTGGAACTTTCTCCAGGGTAACAAAGAGAATGAAACCTGTCTGAAGCACATGACAAAGCAGGCATTCTCTCAGCTGATCTACTCTAACAGAGCTCAACTTTCCTTTTTAAACCACAAATTTATGAAATAACAAAGTCTGTTACACTTTCAGAATACCTCTGTTATTAATTTCCAAATGAAAATTGTATTTTCTCAAGGTGAGTTTATTCATACAAAATGGGTATGTGTTATGCAAATATTTATAGGAAGAAAAATTATGAACAGAGAACCTTTAATTGGCATAGTAAATTATTTTCGATGAATATTCAATTTCAATTCAGTCAGCACTGGGGAGAGAAAGAACCCAAAACATCCAGAAGCATATTGTTGTCATAGTAAGTATTTTAGAAGTCACATTAGGAAAAGTGACCACTTACAAGTTCAATGAAATTCCTAAATTCCACATGGAAGGATTCATAATAAAGGAATTATCACTATCACCAGTATTGTTTTCTTCCCCCTTGAGAATTTCTTTAGTGCATGTATACAGTTAATGCTTGAGCAGGTAAGAAGAACACAGAAATATTTTTATTTTTTCACTAGATCACTACTTAGCTCTGCCTTTGGTGGTGACCTGGATTGAGCCTGGCACACCAGATCTTTGGCATGAAAATATTTTTGCATAACCACTATGCCATCTCCCAATACAGAATTCTTTATTTTTATTTTTTGTGACATGAAGACTTATACTAACTTTTTCTGGAAATGATAGATCCTGGTCCTGCCAAAGGACTTAGATCTTTCCCTTCTAGTCTTTGGTTCCTCTTCTGAGTCCTCACAATAAGGTAGTTTAATGTCCCTTCCCCTCTTCCCACTCCCCCAAAAGTTATGCTAGAAGCCAGAATGCTTCTTTATTAAAAGAATCTTATCAATAAATAGTTATTAAATATTTTAGAAGGGTACACATCAAATATTTCTCCCTTTATTCAGCTGGAGGAAACTTTATCCAGCTATTGGCACTGGATACAACTTCTCATCTCCCCTTGACTGATGTCTACAAAACATCCTTTCCCCTAACCTGTGTTATTTAAGTTCGAGAGCAATGGTTACACATCTCATGAATCAATATTTTCTTTACTTTAAATGGCTATTAAGTTGTTTTTTGTGTGTGTTTTTTTTTTTTTTACACTTCAAGTGCTTTCAACCTGTATGTGAGGCATTTTCCAGGGAGTGTTCCTCAACTGTGAAGTTGCCTTTCCAACCTTGTTACTTTTTACTTCTGGGAAGATTGAAGGTACCTGCTTTTCCAGTTTGCCTTGGCTTACTAATCATATCTTTCTTTTGCACTTCTTTGAACATTTAAATCACTTAGTGTGGGATTGAGTTTGTTCTTTTGTTATAATTTTAATTTTATGTTTATAAACTATTACACATAACAGTGGTTTTTGGAGTGTAGATCCTGAATAGCAGTGTCTATGTCATGGAGGTTTGCTAAACATGCAGATTTTCTAGTATTTAGACTTACTGAATATTAGACTTTGGGTGTGAGTATTGTATATAATAATCTGAATTGTAATAAGCATTCTATATGCTAATATTGATGTTCACTTAATTCTGCAAGCCCCTAGGATGGAATGTGAAAATGACTTAGATTTAAATATGTTGCAAATACAACTGAACAATGTATACCTGAAAGACAGAATAATGCATTGAATTGGATTCTGAGAAATAATGTGAGATGATCAAAAAAAGTGCTCTGAACTTGTATGTTTTGGTGAGTGGTAGAAAGTTAAGCATGGGGTGAGGAGACTCAAGTGGTCAGTTTCTTTCTTACTTTCTTATATAAAGTACTCCTTTAGCAGGAAGTACTTGAGCCTTGGTATATCAAGTATTATTTTAGAACAAGTGCCCTCAGGATGGCATGTGAGTTTGTTGGAAATTTAATAAACTGAGAATTTGCATTTCAGGTATATCTCCTGGTGATTCATGCTCATGAAAATGAAGACTTGCTGACTCAGTATCTGCAAGGTGAGTCTTTGTGCACCTTGATTTTATATGGTAACAGAGAGCAGTTAGGGCTTTATACATATTTTCCCATGCTAGCCAGCTCCTCTGCTCACTTTTTAATGTATTACTTTTTTTTAAGATTTATTTATTTTAAGTTTATGAAAGAACAGAGTACCACTCAACTCTGGTATCTGACAGTACTAGGGATTTATGGCATCCATACTCCATGGAGATAATCTCTTAGTATTATTATTGTTGTTGTTGTTATTTTATTTATTTTTGCCTCCAGGGTTATCGCCTAAATACCTACAATAATCATACAAAGTTGACTTCCTAGTTAACAATTCAGACATTAAGATATTCAGCTCAGGCCAATTACATATTTGGTCAACTAAATTACACAAAGTTAATGTATAGTGTATAGTGTGTACACAGATTAAATTTCAACTGAAATGTCTTAATTTTCTGTTACAGACTTTAAGAATATGGAAAGCAAAGAATAAGAAATATTGGGTTCAATTTATTATGAGAAAAATTATAGCTATCATGAATAGAAACAAAAGATGTCCTGAAATATTATGTTATGTTACCAACACATTATAAGAAATAAAATAAAGGTTCAAGCCCCTGCTACCCACTTATGCTAGGAGGCTTCAAAAGTGGTGAAGAGTGAAGTAACACAGCGGGTTAAGCACACATGGCATGAAGCACAAGGACTGGGGTAAGGATCCCGGTTCGAGCCCCTGGCTCCCTTCCTGCAGAGAGATTGCTTCACAGGCGATGAAGCAGGTCTGCAGGTGTCTATCTTTCTCTCCCCCTCTCTGTCTTCCCCTCCTCTCTCCATTTCTCTCTGTTTTATCTAACAACAACGACATCAATTACAACAACAATAAAAAACAACAAGGGCAACAAAAGGGAAAAATAAATAAATAAATATAAAAAATACTTAAAAACAAAAAAAGTGGTGAAGCAAGGCTAAAGGTGTCCACTGAAGTCTCTCACGTTAGTGACCTCAGTTCTTCACTCAGAGCTTTGGGGTTTGTTTCCTTTTGACATTGTCACTTTGTTTCTCTATATACCACATATAAGTGAGATCATATGGCTTTGTCTTCTTTTGAATTATTAATTCCTTCCAGTTCTATCTACGCTATTGCAAAGGAGGGTATTTCATCTTTTCCATAGCTGAATCGTATTTTATTGCATATATCTGCTACCTTGTCTTAAGTCATTCATTTGTTGTTGGGAACTTGAGTAAATTCCATGTTCTGGTAATTGTATGTAGCACTGTAAAGAATAGCTATATTGTTTGTTTTTCAGAGTAATGTTCAAATTTATTTTATGTTCAAAGATATATCTAGTACTATCATGCGATAGTACTTTTAAACTTTCTACTAAACCTCCCACTTCCCCCCTCCCCCAATAGGAGCTGAACCAATTTACATTTCCACAAACAACAGGGGTGGGGAAGTTCCTTTTTACATCCTGCCAGCACTTGTTTCTGAACTTTTTGATACAGGTCATTTTCACAGGTGTGAGGTATTGAGTGGCTCATTGCTATTTTGATTTGCTTTTCTCTGACAGTAGTGATAGTCATCATTTTCTCGTTGGCAAACGCTAGAAGAAGAAGATTTTCTCGTTTTCTGTTGGTCTTTTTCTACGTTCTTATGCTGATTCCAAGATCCTGTGGCTAGATCAACACTTGTGGTGTAGTATAGAGTAGGAATATTAAAATGTACTTTAAAAAAAAAATAATATGGAACAGGGAATTCTGCTTTTCTTTTTCTCTCTTTCTTTCTTTCTTTTCTTTTTCCTCACATTTTACTTATTTTATTTTAATGCGAGAATTGCAGAGAGAAAGATAATTGCAGAGACCAGAGCACTTCCCTGCTCTGGCTTTTGGTGGTGCAGTATGTTTGACCTGAGACCTCAGAGCCTCAGGCATGAAAGTCTTCACATAACTATTATGCTGACCAGAGTATGTAGTTCTCATTATTTTGTCCTTGCCCTTCCACCAGGTATGTTATATAGTGAATGAGTCCAGTGTGTTGAGTCAATTTAATGAAATAAAATGTCTTCATTATGGCCACAAGTTGAGGGACTGGAGGGTAAATGCCAGAAAATGTTTGAATGAGTGTATGAAGTCAATCCAAAACAAGCTGTCATTGTCTAAAATGAATTTTCAAACAAAAAAAAGGACACATTACAAATAGCAAGGTTTATGGAGGCACACCAGTAATCTTTGTATTTTTTTCTTTGCAATCCAATCCCCATACTATAGCTTGAGTTAGGTACTTAAAAAAAAAAAAAGAAAGAAACAACTAGCTCTCTAATTGAAATTCCTTTAATAATGCCTCCTTTGTGGACTAAAGTTCAACATTTCCAAAAAGACCTAGCAAGACTTCATGGTTTGATTTGATAAATGATCTCACCACCTTTACAAGCTGTACTCAAGCAAAATTGAGGTTATGTAGCAATCCAAAGAAAAAGTCTTCAATTGTTCTCTATTACCTGTAGAATCTGAAGTACAGTTTCCCTTACCTTTAATCAAATTTACTATCCACTACTTCTTTTTAAATCTTTTGACTCAGTGATTCATATACCCCTTGAATACTTTTTTACTCACTTAGCAATTTCTGAATATCTAATTTTCTTCCTCATAGTCTAAACACCACTTCACCCATGTATATTCCTTTAATTCCTTCCAAAAAGAAATAATCCCTTGACTGCCTGCACTGTTCATGCATTTTATCACAACACTTTTTCCCTTGTTTCTTTAGATTATGGAGAACCATGGCCCTGTCTCCTCTGCTCTACTCTTAAGAGTGTGAACACTCCTGCACATGTAAACAAGGAGCATATCTGATTCATCAGTTGTTTCAAAACATAGAGCAAAGTCAGGAACCTTAGTTGGCACTCACTCAGTAAATGTTTGTGTAACGCATGACTGTCTTCAACCATCAAAATCAATCTCTCTAAGAATCTACAAAACCAAATGACTACTGACTTCTTTTTTGTCTACTGCTGCCTAAGTGGAGAGTGCCAAAAGGTCCTAAGATAAACGAATTAAAGTACCAAAAGATGAAGAAGCACAAAGAGTACAAAAGAGAGATAATCATACCATGTGCTGATCGTTTTGCCCTGAAGGCTTCCAGGCCTTTAATTAAACAGTTTAACTATGGGAGGCAAAAGATGGAATGTGTTCCTAATTAGTACTTTAAACTCATTTTGCTCCCTATCCAGAATATATAATAACTGCATAAGAATTTATAAATTATTCCCACACAGATGATGACAGCTTTTCTTACTTGTTTGTTAATTTTTGTTCAATCTCAGGCATTGTTTATCAAAGATTTTGCTATTAGTTGACCTGATGTCGTGAACCAAAATGGTATAGAGCTTCAATAAAGCAGTTTGATTTAGACCTAATTAGATGAAAGCATCACTGCATCTAAATCTTTTTTCCTTTTTTATCTTACAATTCTATAAAGTCCATAAATTCTGTGATGGATGTATATTTATGTAGTCATTAGATACAAAAGACATGGTAGGAATTTGTTATGTCAAAATTAATCTTGAGTGGTCCAGAAAGTGGCATAGTAGATAGAGTACTGGATTCTCAACCATGAGGTGCCCAGTTCAGTCACCAGTAGCACATGTACCAGAGTGATGTCTGGTTCTTTCTGTCTCTCTTTCTCTTTTGCATGAATAAATAAATACATTCTTTAAAAAATAATAATCTTGAAAGTCTTTTAAATTGTGTATGAAGTAAAATACACTTAGTCTGGCACTCATTCCATATCTCACAAAATGTGCTATAATAAATTTTTTTTCGGTGGCCAAGCAGTGGCGCACCTAGTTAAGTGCAAACATTATAGTGCACAAGGACCTGAGTTCAAGCCCCTGGTCCCCACCTGCAGAGGGAAAGCTTCACAAGTAGTGAAGTAAGGCTGAAGGTGTCTCTCTCTCCCTATTTCCCCCTCTTCTCTCAAAAAACGATAACCCTGGAGCAAAAAAAAAAAAAATCAAGATTGTTGGGGTGATTTTAGGTGTTTTCTGGTTCCAGATTAATGATTGTATTTTTTTGTTCTATTATCTTCAAGAAACATGGTGGGACTTTGACGGGTATCACATTAAATTTGTATGTGGCTCTGAGTAGAATATTTATTTTGATGATATTAATTCTTAATTTTGTAAGTAAATGACCATTTTTGTGCATATTGTGTTTTAAGAATGTAAATCACTGTTTTATATATGAAATGTAGTTCCCATATTTAACATTATCTTTTAACCAACAGCATATTTTAATAAAATTTAGGATCATTTGAAAGGGAAACGTGAACTTTAAGTCTGGATGACCTTTATTTAGTGACTTTAAAGGTAGTCGAAAGGAGTATGTTATTAGATACTACACAGTCATTCTTTGATTCGTGGAGCGTTATTGTCATGTTGTTAGAGCCAGAGATGCAGGATACCCAAAAAATTACTCAGTGATACTAAGAATTCTAAGTCTTTGTTTTTCTCTTTTTATATTTTTATTATTATCTTTCATTTTAATTAGAGAGAGAAAAATACAGAAAGAAAGAAGCATAAAGATCAGAGCACTGCTCAGCTCTGGCATTTAGCTATTGGTGCTGGGGATTGAACCTGGGACCTCATAGCCTCAGGCATGAAAGTCTTTTGCATAAACATTATGCTATCTCTCCAGCCAAGAGTACTGAGTTTTTACTGAGGTGTCCTTTCACTGACCCACACTACCATAGAAGAGTGGGCCAGGAGAAAGGAATTCCCTTCAGGTTCAGGGTCCTTTTATAAACAAGGTTTACAAAACACCAGGAATTTCAGATATAAAGAGATAATTTTGAACTGGAATCAAAACAAGCAGTTGGGGGAATTATTAAAGATGCTATAAAACATAAGATGTGGTAACTGAATGTAAGGATAGCAGGTTTAAACTCAGCATAGGAATGACTTCTGCTTAGCAGTAGCTACTAAAAACCTTCTTTTTTAATACTTATTTTTTCCCTTTTGTTGTCCTTGTTGTTTATCAATGTCATTATTTCTGTCGTTGTCATTGATGTTGTTGGATAGGATGGAGCGATATCAAGAGAGGACAGGAAGACAGAGAGGGGGAGTGAAAGACACCTGCAGACCTGCTTCACCACTGTTGAAGCAACTCCCCCTGCAGGTGGGGAGCCAGGGGCTCGAACCAGGATCCTTAAGCTGGTCCTTGAGCCTTTGCGTCAGGTATGCTTAACTTGCTGTGCTACCACCCAACTTCCCTGAAAACCTTCTTTGGTATCAAAGATTAAGGCATTAAATGTCTAGGCCTAATAACATAATAATGATGTTTGAGGAATATTCAGATAGTTTACTGGTACAGTCATTGGTAGTTCAGTGGTAGAATTCTATAGAAAACTGAGAAATGTTCTGCATGTACAAACTATTGTATTTACTGGTGACTGTAAAACATTAATCCCCCAATAGAGGAAAAAAACGTTTAGAAAAAAAAAAAGAATTCTTGCCTGCCAGGGAGCTTTACTGACATTTAGTTTAAACATTAGGTTTAATATCTGCGTCAGATATTAAACCTAAATTCAAGGACATATCATATAACTGTTCTCCCAGTATTTATTTATTTACTTGATATTGACTTATAGTATTATAAGATTCTGAGAGTACAGATTCATATGTGTGTATATTTACAACTCAGAGTAATAACCGCCGACAGTTCTTATGCCATCACACTAAATGGAATCCTCCAGCTAATCCTCCCACTTCTCCCTGCCCTGCCTAGTCCCTCTGGTAACAACCATAGCTTCCAGGTACCTACGAGTCAGTTTGGTTATTATTCATTTGAAGTTCCTTTGTTTTAGTTATCTATATTCCGCATAGGAGTGAGACTATCTGGTAATTGTCTTTCTCTTATTTCAGTTAACTTAATCAACCCCAGTTTCACTTGTTTTTGTCTCAGAGAATACAGTGCAATATATTTTAGTGCCTGAGTGATATCCCATTGGATATATATCTTATGTCTTTTGTATGGTATCATCTGTTGGTGGACATTTAAATTGATTCCATATTTTGACTGTTGTGAAGAGTGCAGTTACAAGCATAAGAATGTATATATCCTTTGGAGGTGTTTTTTTTTTTTTCCTTTTCTTTTTTGCTCTTGGATATATGCCTAGGGGGTATTTCTATTTTTAACTTTTTTAAGTCTTTTATTACCTTTTTTTTTTTGGTTATTTATTTATTCTCTTTTGTTGCCCTTGCTGTTTTATTGTTGTTGTTGTTGGACAGGAGGGGAAGAGAAAGATAGACACCTGCAGACCTACTTCACCACTTGTGAAGCGACTTTCCTGCAGGTGGGGAGCCGGGGCTCAAACCGGGATCCTTGCACCTGTCCTTGTGCTTTGCACCACGTGTGCTTAGCCTGTTAGCTACCGCCCGACTCCCCATTTTTAACTTTTTAGGAACACTCTGTTATTTTCCACAAAAACTTCACCTGTTTTCATTCTCTCCAGAGGTGAACCAGAGTTACGTTGACTCCACAGCCTCACTAGTATATATATATATATATATATATATATATATATATATATATATATATATATATCCTCATATATATATCCTCCAGGGTTATCTCTGGGGCTGGGTGCCTGCACTACGAATCCACTGCTCCTAGAGGCCATTTTTCCCATTTTGTTGTCCTTGTTGTTGTTATAGCTGTTGTTGATAGGACAGAGAGAAATCGAGAGAGGAGAAGACCAAGAGGGGGAGAGAAAGACAGACACCTGCAGACCCATTTCACTGCCTGTGAAGCGACTCCCCTGCAGGTGGGGAGCCTGGGGGTCCAGCTGGGATCCTTATACCAGTCCTTGTGCTTCACGCCACAGCCACATGCACTTAACCCGCTGTGCTACTGCCCGACTCCCAGAAGATAAATTTTTAAGAAAAAAAATTATTTTCTGATCAATTTTTATCCTTTTTATGAGCTTTTGTTAGAAGCTGATAGTATCTTATTGAAAACAAATCTTTCTACTAAAATAAGAAATAAATAAGGCAACTTCTAGTATAGTTTCCTCAATAAGTTCTTAAGAACTCGACTTTAATTTACTGGTAATACCAGCCCGGTTTGTGAAAGTTGAATGAATTCAATTGATTCAAATGAGATATTATTTGATATTTGATAACTCTGTATAGCTCTCTCTCCAAATCATATATATATATATCAAATCAGTAATTATCTTTGTTATATATATATATATACATACATACATGTTATATATATATATATACATGTATGTATATATATATATATATATAGAGAGAGAGAGAGAGAGAGAGAGAGAGAGAGAAAAGCAGTAATTATCTTTGGTCCATAGCAATGACTGAGCCTGGATCTCTAGGGCCTCAGGCATACTAGCAATTCAAAGGAACTATAACATTGAAGCATATGTTGTGCTTTTATTTTCATTAGATACCTGGCTTAGATTAGTTGCATCTATGGAAAATCATGACAGTTTGCATAACACAGGGTATTTGTTATGTATTCAACAGAATTATTTCTTTGAATAATAAATGTAAATTGTCTTTTTTTGGTCAGATGATTTTCTGCTCCAAAAAATGATAGCAAGGAACAAGATAGACACCAGCTTAAGACCAAACATGTGCAATGGTGGGAACATTTTAAAAAAGTGAGACACGGAGGTTGGGTTAAACACACATGGCATGATGCACAAGGACCTGAGTAATGATCCTGATTCGAGCCCCCGGCTCTTCACCTGCAGGGGGTTCGCTTCACAAGAGGTGAAGCAGGTCTGTAGGTGTCTATCTTTCTCTCCCCCCCTCTGTCTTCCCTTCCTCTCTCGATTTCTCTCTGTCCTATCCAACAACAGTGACATCAATAACAACAACAATAATAACCACAATGATAAAACAAGGGTAACAAAAAGGGAAATAATAGCCTCCAGGAGTAGTGGATTCATGGTGCAGGCACTAAACCCCAGCAATAACCCTAGAGACGAAAAAAAAAAAAAAAAAGTGAGATACATTAATCATTAATACATTTTTAATTCACTAGGATAAAATGAAATTTTAGTTCCAAACATTTAAAATGCAGTATGCATGTTGTAAGGAGGCAAAACTATTGTGCATTAAGAAAAGTATTTTGATAATGAAAACAATTTGCTGCTGTTTTTTTTTAAGACATGCTGTCTTTCAAGAAATATCCAATTTACAATTTTCAAAGGCTAGAACTCACTCTACAAATACTTTTGTTGGTCTCCTGGCCTTTTAAATAAGTTTTACAATGTTTCTCCAAAAGAAAACAAAAGTGAACAAATTTTCTGAAGTGGAACATTTGAATAGTAATTCACCCATCTTACTTTTATGGCCTCCTGATTTTTCCTATCCTTAATTTACAGAAGAATCATACTTTACAATACCTTTCTCAGTAAACAAAGTCGACTAAAAAATATAAAATGTCTGAACAGGAGCCAAACATGTAGGTAAATTCATCTTAAACCATTTTGACTTACACATGTTCTTTCTCTGACAAGGCAAGACAAGCCAAACAGCATCTAACAGCATTCCTTCGTTTTTCCTTTTGTTGTTTGCCAGTCAATTTTTATTCAGTGGAAATGCCAATTTTCTACATGCTATTCAATGTGGTGTGTTTGTTTGAATAGAAGTGAAAAAAAAATAATGATGCAAAGGACTTAACTCATTCTTCCATTCTTTTGTACCCTCCTAAGTCCCCTTTCTTCCAGGCTTAGTGAGAAATAAAAGCAGATTTACTCAACTTCAAATCTTGTACCTATGCCAGGTACAATATTTTAGTGAGGCTTAGCCTCAACTTGGCCATCCTGTATAGTTGGGCCTAATTAAGTGGTTTTTATTGGCTACTCAGCTTATTATTACTTTATAGTCATATCCTCTGTGTTGTTCAGCAAAATTTATGTGTAAGGGTGTTTCTGTGCATACTTTTGTTTCAAAATGTGGAAATAAAAATCTGTGTGTGGGGGGGTAGTTTTAGAAATTAGGTAATTTGGGCTGGGGATACAGCATAATGGTTATGCAAAAGACTTTCATACCTGCGGCTTTGAGGTTTCCAATTTAACCCCCAATACCACTATAAATCAGAGCTGAGAAGTACTCTGGTGTCTCTCTGTCTCTCTCTCTCTCTATCCCTCTTTCTCTCTTACTAAAATAATAAATAGGGAGTCGGGCTGTAGCGCAGCAGGTTAAGTGCAGGTGGCGCAAAGCACAAGGACCGGCATAAGGATCCCGGTTCGAACCCCGGCTCCTCACCTGCAGGGGAGTCGCTTCACAGGCGGTGAAGCAGGTCTGTAGGTGTCTGTCTTTCTCTCCTCCTCTCTGTCTTCCTCTCCTCTCTCCATTTCTCTCTGTCCTATCCAACAACGATGACAACAACAATAATAACTACAACAATAAAACAACAAGGGCAACAAAAGGGAATAAATAAATAAAATAAAATATTTTAAAAAATAAATAAATAAATTTTTAAAAGGAAATTAGGAAACTCATGATTTTAGAAAACATTTAATCAACAATATACCCTTGCTAATATTTCATGTTTACTATATACAACTATGAATCAGCAAATTTTATACTTCCTTTATTTTTCCATATATAGGTAATCTAAAAAAAATAAAAAGGTTCACTCCTTGTTTTAATACAGGTTCGAAAGTGAGACTTACAATCAGTTGTGTAAAACAAAACCTTCAAGCTGAATTATTTTGCCTACATCACCAGTCAAATCTCTGCCCGCGGGAAGACTGCAAAGAATGCAGATACTAAAATCCAAGAATCCATACCTAAAGTACAGTGGCTCTCTGGAGCGATTAATTCACAGAGCAGGAGCTCTCTCACACTTGTCATGGAGCAGAGCAGTGACCAGTGCACACTGAATAAAGAAACATGATTGAGGAAATTTGCTAATGAAAAGAGTTTAAATAAAATCGTCGAATCTAAACCTTCTTGAGCCTGCAGAAAAGCAGTAGCAGATGTCACAAAAAATACATTGGTGTATGAATACATCCCATATTTCTAGATGTGTTGGGCCAGCAAGATAGCATTGCATGTTTAGCATTGCAGTAACTTATATAGTCAGATTAATGGGGTAAACAGTTAGTGGTATTTATGTACTTTCCTCATGTTTGGGAGCTACTCTGCCCTGATCCAGCTTTCTACCCCTATTCTAAACTCTGACAACATCTTCCCAGAAATTATTTTTAGTCTACCTGCATGTTAGCTATCAGGCTCAGGCAAAAATTACCAAAGTTATGGGCCCTTTGGAACATACCTAAAATAAACTTCCTAGCTTCTTCCCACACGAAGACCCCTAATTTCATCTGCTGTATTCCTACCTTTGAGTTCCTGTTTATTAAGATGTTTGTCTTGCTTTATAACTTACTGTCTTTCAGCTACCAAGTTGCTGACATCTGTGGTCAGACAACCTCACCTCTCCAAAGTCCTACCCCACTAGGGAAACATAGATACAGGATGAGGGTATGGAACCACTGGCCAATGCCCATGTCCAGCAGAAAAGCAATTACAGAAGTCAGACCTTCTCCTTTTGCATTCCATAAATAATTTTGGTCCATACTCCCAGAGGGATAAAGAATAGGGAAGCTAGGAGTCAGGCGGTAGTGCAGTGGGTTAAACACAGGTGGCACAAAACACAAGGACTGGCACAAGGACCCCAGTTTGAGCCCTCTCCCCCTCCCCCCATGCTCCCCACCTGCAGGGGGCGTCACTTCACAAGCGGTGAAGCAGGTCTGCAGGTGTCTTTCTCTCCCCCTTCTCTGTCTCCCCCTCTTCTCTCCATTTCTCTCTGTCCTATCCAACAATGATGACATCAATAACAACAATAAAACAAGGGCAACAAAAAGGGAATAAATAAATAAATATTTAAAAGAGAGAGAGGGGGGAGAGAGAGAGAGAGAGGAGTTCTGAAAAAGAGGTTTGAAGTGCATCAACGAATAGAAAAAGGAGATTGGTGCGGGGCAGGTGAGGACAGCTGGGCAGAGGAAACAGCATCACCGCCAGTGAAGCAAACCCCCCCCTTACAGGTGGGGAGTCTGGAGCTGGAACTGGGATCCTTTCGCTGGTCCTTCCTTACTCCTGGTGCCATGTGCGCTTAAACCTCTGTGCTACCGCCTGGCCCCCTGTTCTTTGTTCTTAAACTCACCTATAAGTGAAATCATCCAGTATTGGTCTCTTTCTTTCTGGCTTGTCTCATGGTGATTTTTTAAAAGGATATATATATATTGAGTAGGGAAGTAGAGACTGAGTAAGAGAGGCACTTGCAGTACTATTTCACCACTCACGAAACTTCCTCCCACAGGTGGGGACTGTGGGCTTGAACCTAGGTCTTTGAACATTATAGTACAGGTGCTCTACCACATACTCACTGCCAGGCCCAATCATTTATAATTTTTAAAGTTTTACACATTTATTGTTATCATTATGAGAAAGAAAAAGAAACGCCAGAGAATCAGTCAACTGCAGTGTATATATACATGGCAACTCACGCTAAGACTACACACATACAGGTCCTCTGCTCTGCTATTATGCTATCTCACTGACCTTGAACTTACGCTATCTCACTGATCTTGAATATTTATTCTGGTTCTAAAAAGCTATAAGTGTATGATAACAGTAAATTAATATAAACTATCACTGTATTTTTGTATTATCTTTATTTATTGAATAGAGAGAGTCATAAATTGAGAGGGAAGAGGGTGGTAAGGAGGTGATAGAGAGGGAGAGAGACAGAGAGACACCTGCAGCACTGCTTCACCAGTAAAATAAGGTTGAATGTGGTGATTTTTCTTTTTATCGGGGGGAGATTAATGGTTTACATATAGCATTTAACACATTTCCCCTCCTTTTAATTGATGTCTAAGAGACACAGCAAATCCCCATGTCTCTTCACCTTGTCCCTTTTCCTCCTGCCCCAGAGTCCTTTTCTTTGATGCAATACACCATGCCCAGTCCAAATTTTATCTTATATTTTTCTTTAATGTTTTTTTGTCTTTTTTTTTTCCTGCCTCCAGGGCTGGGGCTAGTGCCTGCACTATGAATCCACTGCTACTGGAGGCTATTTTTCCCATTCTGTTGCCCTTGTTGTTATTATTATTATTGTTACCTCTGCTGTTGTTGTTATTAGGTAGGACAGAGAGAAATCTAGAAAGAAGGGTAAGACAGAGAGGCGGAGAGAAAGATAGACACCTGTAGATCTGCTTCAAATGCTTGGTCTTGCTTCAAGTCCTGCTTGACATCTGCATGGGGGAACTCCAGGAGCTGTGAAGCAGGTCTATAGGTGTCTCTCTTTCTCTCTCCCGGTCTACCCTCTCCTTCCTTATCAATTTCTATCTGTCCAAGCAAATAAAGAGAGAGAGGGACAGGGAAGGAGAGAGAGAGAGAGAGAGAAGAAAGAGAGGGAGGGAGAGAACTAGAGAGAGAGATGGAGGAGGAAAAATGACCACTAGGAGTGGTAGATTAGTCATGCATGCACCAAGTCTCAGTGATATCCTATTAGTGTTAAAAATAAATAAATAAATAAATAAATAAAAAGGTGGGAGTAGATGGTATGTTGGGGTTCATCAGGGGGGAACAAGGCAGGAGCGAGCTCGCTAAAAGGGGTCTTCTAGAATATCGTGGCAGCGGACGATACACAAACCTCTTTTAGGGCACCATTGCGGAGAAGGAAAACATCTTTATTGACGCAGTTATGAGTTTATAAAGGGGAAGCTGTGCAGGAGAAGTAGCCAGCTGGCCAATGAGGTCAATATCTCCTTATAAGGGAAAAGAGAGCAAAGCAATGAGAGTATGGATGGTGATGCAGGAACAGTGTTGCTGAGGAATTATTCTGATGCAGTCTCCGCCCCCAGGTTTTACTACGCCCTGCGAAATCCTAGCAGTGCCCCCTTCAACCAATCCTGGCCCTACACGGCACCCCTGGTTGTCGCCCAATAAAAAGCCCCCTCACGCCCCCCCCCCCCTCTGGGCTCTCAGCTCTCCCTCTCTGAGGTCTCGCTCCCTGCTCTCCCCCGTGGTGGGCCATTGCGGGCCTGCTCCACGTGGTCTGAACCAACCCCCCCCCCATCCTATAATAAAGATTTGTGTACCCCTTTGCTCTGGACGTCCGCTCTCTTCTCCGCGGTGCAGCCCGACACCAGACCGCCACAACAACAGAACAGGGAAACAGAAATATAAGGAAGGCCAAGCCCACCAGAAGGGGGGAGGGGTGGGTGATGTGGTGAGACTGAAGGTTGGAATTCCTCGCATACTTTGCCACATCTCTATTGACCACAAGGCTTGTATGCCTAGGGAAGACTGACAGACAAACTTGGGGGGGGGGGGGGTGTCAGCCATCCATGCTGGAGCACACATTAGACCCACAATAGCATAATGGTTATGCAAAGAAACTGATGCCTGAGGCTCCTAAGTCCCAGGTTCAGCCCACTGCACAACCATAAATAAGAGCTAATCAGTGCTCTGGTAAAAACAACAACAAAAAAGCAGGGCTAGTTAACATAATGGTTATGCAAAGCAACTCTCCTGCCTGAGTGGGCTCCAAAGTCTTAGGTTCAATCCACACCACCATAAACCAGAGCTGAACAGTGCTCTGGTTAAAAAATAAAGAAATAAATATAATGATGATGAAGAAAAGGGGAAGAGAGATAGAGAAAACAATAATGGTATCATGATAAAAAGACACTGGAAAATCAACTGGATTCATTATAAATACAATGAATTTCACCCAAATTAAGGCTAATCAAAGGATGTCTTTAGGCTGTAGGATGCAAGGTTTATTAGAAACAAACATGAAAACAACTGATATTAAAGCAAAATACTGCTTCATTTTAGAAAATATCTATGTTGATAAAATTCCAAACAAGAAAAATGAAAAGAATATCATCACATTACACTTTTCTCTTGACAACTGAAAAGATATCAGATAGCTTTTTGTAGATTCTGCACTCAGTTATTTACATTGGTTACCTCTGGATACAATCTTATGATGCTATGGGGTCTCTCTGTCCTTCTGTATCTTTCTCCCTTTATCTGGGAAAAATCAATAAAAGGAGTTTGCTGGAGATAATAGAAAAGGAAAGGTGCAATGCCTTGGCAGCACAAAAAAAGGACCTCTTACATATCAATTACAAATTGATGACTCACTGAAGATCTAGTTCTCCAATTTTAAAAAGAATATACAATACCTAAGCAAGTTATTAATGTTACTATGAATAATTTATTAATTTAATGGAAAGCATAATGTAATATATGCATAATCAAAATGATTCACATATAAAACAATTTAAACACTCTTAGCAATTAAACAATACCTCAGAAAGTATTCAAAATTAATCCATTTTTCTTGTTATAGATCAATATTAAATGCCAGTAAACACTGAAGTAAACCAGTTTTAAAAGAAAGGAAAAATGTACTCATATTAACAGTAATGTGAGATAAATTGTAATAAACATTAATACATTCACAAAATCAGTATAGGTATGTCGTAAAATTTGGTACATTAAATAGTTATTTTCCATTGTGTTATTTTCTGCTTGCTATTCTTTTTTATTTTTGAAGCGTCAAGGAACTGTGAATAATTCAGACACCTAATTTTTAAAAAGTGATATAACACAAGAGGCTTAAAATGCACCTACCACAACTGAGGTGAAAGTAGACAAATTACTTGGAAAGAAATCAGTCACTAAAGGGAAAAAACACAAGCATTGTATAAAACACATTTGAGAAAATGATTATCACCTTAAAAAAATCTGTTTGTTGAAAACTCAAAAACAAACAAATTTAGGAAAGAAGTGATAATTCAGTAGTAAAGGTTAAAAGCAAAACTTGGATTTCTGAATACAGAACAATTAACAACCCCCATTAATAAACTCATACTTGATAGAAACTGAAACACTATTCTTGACAATAATGACACTGGTTGAAAGTTATCACTGATTACTTGGCAAAGTGACTAGGCACTGAAAGTCTAGTGTCCACTATCCATAATTAACATAAAATACATAAAGAAATTATAATTCATTTATTCACTTTTCTCAAATCTTAATATCATTTGAATATAGTAGCTTACTATAGAAAGAAGTAAAGCATCTTTCTAACATAGACTTAGTGGAATGTTTTATTAAGCAGAATAGTTCAACTACTTGTGAGATGATTAAATTTTGAGAATTTGACATATGTATCTCATGGACATTTCACTTCTCCTAGGGATGAGGCCTGGTTGGCTAGAAGGTGAGCATACAATCTATAAAGTTTGAATCTGGATGAATTTCAGAAATCTTATTTCAAAAGCTGGCATAGAAGCCTCTTATTTCCCAGGCCTTATATTATTTACAGAGATTCCAAGGACAGTCACCTGTGACATTTTCATAGTGTGAATTTGAACCCAACAGGTAAAGAAAAGCCAATTTTAGGAAGTCACAGGGGACTCCTGAAAGTAGCCCTATATAAAATAATTTTGCCTTTATAAACATCTAGACATTTTCTTTTTTGGGGGGGTTTTAAAAAATCCTTTAATTCTGTGCCCATCAATTCTTTTTTGTTTTGTTTTGTTTTATTTTTTTATTTTTTATTTTTTTATTTTTTATTTAAGAAAGGATTAATTAACAAAACCATAGGGTAGGAGGGGTACAATTCCACACAATTCCCAGCACCCAATGTCCATATCTCACTCCCTCCCCTAATAGCTTTCCCATTCTCTATCCCTCTGGGAGCATGGACCCAGGATCCTTGTGGGTTGCAGAAGGTAGAAGGTCTGGTTTCCCCGCTGAACATGGGCATTGACTGGTCAGTCCATACTCCCAGTCTGCCTCTCTCTTTCCCTCGTAGGGTAGGTCTCTGGGGAAGCGGAGCACCAGGATACATTGGTGGGGTCTTCAGTCCAGGGAAGCCTGGCCAGCATCCTGATGGCATCTGGAACCTGGTGACAGAAAAGAGAGTTAACATACAAAGCCAAACAAATTGTTGAGCAATCATGGACCCAAAGCTTGGAATAGTGGAGAGGAAGTGTTAGGGGGGTACTCACTGCAAACTCTAGTGTACTTCTGCTTTCAGGTATATATTTTGCAGTAGTTTATGGATACGTGTGAACATATGTTCTCTCTCACAGAAACTGGTGTATATCTAGGTTTTGGAACTTTGTTAGAAAGTGAACCACCTGAGATGGAATTAGAGTATACTATGAAAGGAAAGGTCTCACCCAAGTAATGAAGCTGAAGGGTTGCCATTCCACACATGAAGTCTCTGGACACAGTGTGAAGTGAAGCATGTTGAGGTGGCAATCGTTGTGTTGGTTAGGTTGTGATTGGCAGATGCAATATTATTTGATATGGATTGGGAGAGGCATACAGGAAAGTGGGCCCTATCCAAGGGTTCCAGGACTGGGGGAAGTAGAGGCTCTATAGTGGAGATGTGAGGTTCCTGCTGTCTTAGGGTTCAAAAAGACAATCGATAGTTAATGTTATCATCACATTATTTGGTAATTGGGTTAACTTTGAAAAGTCCTTTTCTTTGGGTTTGCTGTACAGTACCCAGTATCTTGTATATAGCTGTGCTATTGGTTGCTTCTGATCTACTTGGTCGAGGCTTTTGAGAGAGTCTGCATATCAATTACACAGCCTATATATTGAAAAGATTCAGTTTGTGTTTTGAAAAACTGAGACATACAATTGGTTTTCCCCCTCTTGTATTAATTGACTAGTGATTTATATGACTACATTTTACTAGCAGTGTACATAAACATCATTCCCACTACCAAAAGATTGTGACCCATCCCTCCCACCCACTCTCACCCCCCAGTGTTCCAGGAAGCTGCATGTCTACCACTCACCACAGGGTTTTTACTTTGGTGCCCTACTTATAATTTGGTCAGGTCCTCCTTTTAGTTTCCCTTTCAGATCTTCTTACTCAACTTCTGTTGATGAGTGGGATCATCCCATACTCATCTGTATCTTTCTGACTTAGCTCACTTAACATAATTACTTCTAGCTCTGTCCAAGATGGGTCAGAGAAGGTGGGTTCATTGTTCTTGATAGCTGCATAGTATTCCATTGTGTATATATACCACATTTTCTCAGCCACTCATCTGTTGTTGGACACCTGGGTTGCTTCCAGGTTTTAGCTATTATGAATTGTGCTGCTATAAACATCAGAGTATACACCTCTTTTTAGTTGGGTGATATGGAGTCTTTGGGGTATTACCCCAGGAGAGGAATTACTGGATCATATGGAAGGTCCATGTCTAGCCTTCTGAGAGTTTTCCAGACTGCTCTCCACAGAGGCTATACCAATTTACATTCCCACCAGCAATGTAAAAGGGTTCCTCTGTCCCCACAACCTCTCCAGCATTTGTTGCTGCTGTCCTTTTTGATGTATGCCATTCTTACAGGAGTGAGGCAGTATCTTAGTGTTGTCTTAATTTGCATTTCTCTGACAGTCAGTGACCTAGAGCAGTTTTTCATATGTTTGTTAGCCTTTTGGATCTCCTCTGTAGTGAATGTTTTGTTCATATCCTCTGCCCTTTTTTGGATGGGGTCATTTGCTTTTTTGGTGCTAAGTTTGCTGAGCTCTTTATATATTTTGGTGATTAGTTTCTTGTCTGATGTATGGCATGTGAAGATCTTCTCCCATTCTGTGAGGGGTCTCTTTGTTTGTTTAATATTTTCTTTGATGTGCAGAAGCTTTTCAATTTGATGTAGTCCCATTGATTTGTTTCTGCTTTAGTCTTCCTTGCAATTGGGTTTGATTCATCAAAGATGTCCTTGAGGTGTAGGTGGGAAACTGTTTTACCAATGTTTTCCTCTAAGTATTTGATTGTTTCTGGTCTGATATCTAGGTCTTTGATCCATTTGGAATTGTTTTTTGTTTCTGGTGAGATAAAGTGGTTCAGTTTCATTCTTCTGCATGTTACAACCCAGTTTTCCCAGCACCATTTATTGAAGAGAACCTCCTTTTACCATTTAATCCTTTGGGTCCCCTTTATCAAAGATTAGATGTCCATAGGTGTGGGGATTTATTTCTGGGCTTTCAATTCTGTCCCACTGGTCTGTGTGCCTATTTTTGTTCCAGTACCATGGTGTTTTGATGATGATGGCTTTATAATATAGTTTAAGGTCTGGGAGTGTGATGCCTCCATTTCTGTTTCTTTTTTCTTAAGATGGTTTTGGCAATTCTTGGTGTTTTCAGGTTCCAGATAAATGATTGTAGTGTTTGTTCTATTCTCTTAAAGAAGCTTGGTGGAACTTTGATGGGTATTGCATTAAATTTGTATATGGCTCTGGGGAGAATATTCATTTTGATGATATTTATTATTCCCATCCATGAGCATGGAATGTCTTTCCATTTCTTGGTATCAGTTTCTATTTCCTTGAGTAGCGACTCATAGTTTTCAGTATACAAGTCTTTCACTCCTTTGTTCAACTTTATTCCTAGGTATTTGATTGATTTTGCTGAAACAGTAAAGGGGAGTGATTCCTGGATTTCTTCTTCTTCAGATTTATAGTTTGCATAAAGCAATGCCACTGATTTTTGTACATTGATTTTGTAGCCTAATACCTTGCTATATTGCCTAATAACTTCCAATAGTTTTCTGCTGGATTCTTTAGGTTTTTCTATGTATACTATCATATCATCTGCAAATAGTGAGAGCTTGACTTCTTCCCTTCCAATCTGTATTCCTTTGATTCCTTTCTCTTGCCTGATTGCTATGGCAAGAACTTCCAATACTATGTTGAAGAGTACCGGTGACAGTGGACAGCCCTATCTAGTCCCCGATCTGAGGGGGAATGCTTTCAGCTTCTGTCCATTGAGTATGATGTTGGCTGTAGGTTTGCTATATTTAGACTCCACTATCTTGAAGAATTTCCCATCTATTCCCATTTTTTGTAGAGTTTTGAGCATGAACGGGTGTTGGATTTTGTCAAAGGCTTTCTCTGCATCTATTGACATAATCATGTGGTGTTTGGCTTTGCTTTTATTGATGTGGTGAATGACATTGATTGACTTATGGATGTTGAACCAGCCTTGCATTCCTGGGATGAATCCCACTTGGTCGTGATGGACAATCTTTTTGATATGTTGCTGTATCTGGTTGGCCAAGATCTTGTTTAATATTTTGGCCTCTATGTTCATCAGAGATATTGTTCTGTAGTTTTCCTTTTTTGTTCTGTCCTTATCAGCTTTTGGTATCAGCGTGATGTTGGCTTCATAGAAGGTGGAAGGGAGTATTCCTGTTTCTTCAATCTTATGGAAAAGCTTCAAAAGTATGGGTATGAACTGTTTCCTGAAAGTTTTGTAGAATTCGTTTGTGAAACCATCTGGTCCAGGACTTTTGTTGTTGGGGAGATTCTTAATAACGGTTTCAATTTCTTTGTCTGTGATTGGTGCATTTAGATTTTGTAGTTCTTCTTGGTTCAGTTTTGGAAGGGCATATGCTTCTAGGAATTGTTCCATTTCTTCCAGATTCTCTAGCTTGGTTGCGTATAGTTCTTTATAGAAGTTTCACAGGATTCTCTGGATTTCTGTGGTGTTAGTTGTGATATCTCCTCCATCGTTTACAATTCTGTTAATTTGAGTCTTCTCTCTTTTTTGTTTGGTGAGTCTGGATAGGGGTTTGTCAATTTTGCTTAATCTTCCAAAGAAGCAACATTTGGTTTCATTGATCTTTTGTATGGTTCTTTTATTTTCGATGTTGTTTATTTCTGCTCGAACTTTAGTGATTTCTGTCCTTCTGGTTGCTTTAGGGTTCCTTTGTTCCTCTTCCTCTAAGTCCTTGAGGTGTGCAGTAAGGTCGTTCATTTGGGCTTCTTCTTGATGTTTAATATGTGATTGTATGGCTGTAAGTTTCCCTATCAGTACTTCTTTAGCTGTGTCCCAAATATTTTGATAGGTTGTGTGTTCATTTTCATTTGTTTCCAGGAACATTTGAATTTCCTGCTTGAGTGAATCTCTGACCCAGTAGTTCTTAAGGAGTATGTTGTTTAGTTTCCAAATTCTGTAACTTTTAATAATTGTCTGTTTGTTGTTAAATGTTAGTTTTACTCCACTGTGGTCTGAGAAGATACTTGGGATGATTTCAATGCTCTTGAATTTATTGATGCTGTCTTTGTGGCCTAACATGTGGTCTATCCTTGATTATGTGTTATGTGGATTAGAAAAGAAGGTGTATTCCAGGTTTTTGGGGTGAAGGACTCTGAAAATGTCCAAGAGGTCTATTCTGTCAATCTCTTCAGTCAATTCTCTTGTATCTCTGTTGGTTCTCTGCTTTGTTGATCTGTCTAAGTGTGAGTGGGGTATTGAAGTCTCCCACTATTATTGTATTACTATTGATGTATTTTTGAAATTCTTACAGTGAGTGCTTGACGTATTTAGATGGTCCTTCATTGGGTGCATAGATGCTAATAATTGTTAAGTCTTCTTAGCTGACTGATCCTCTAATCATCATGTAATGTCCTTGCCTATCTTTTATTACTTTATTTAATTTAAAATCTATCGTGGCTGAGATGAGAATGGCTGTTCCTGACCTTTTTTTGTGGTCTGTTAGCCTGTATGACAGTTTTCCATCCTTTCACTTTAAGTCTGTGTTTATCTTGTTGTGGCAGATGGGATTCTTGCAAGCAGCATATGGTTGGATTATGTTTTCTCATCCATCCCCTAACTCTGTGCCTTTTGATGGGTGAGTTTAAGCCATTGACATTTATTGGTATTATGGATTTGATGTATTGTAGTGCCATTGTTCAAAGAGAAAAAATTTTTTTGTTGTTCAGATATATTGCCAGTATTATAGTGATGTTTTTGTTTATGAGAGGTCTTTTAGAACCTCTTTCAGGGCTGGTTTAGTGATGGTTGCCTCCTTTAACTGTTGTTTGTCTAAGAAGATTTTGATCCCTCCATCTAGTTTGAATAAAAGTCTAGCAGGATATATTATCCTTGGTTGAAACCCTTTTTCATTCAGGGCTCAATAGATATCTTGCCATTCTCTTCTGGTTTTTAGAGTTTGAGTGGAGAAGTCTGCAGATAATCTTATGGGTTTTCCCCTGTATGTGACTTTTTGTTTCTCTCTTGAAGCCTTTTGGATCCTTTCTTTATCCTTACTCCTTCTCATTGTGACTATGATGTGTCTTGGTGTCTTCAGGTTGGGTTGATTCTGTTTGGTACTCTCAGGGCCTCTTGAATCTTGATGTCCTTTCTGTTATTCAGGTCTGGGAAGTTTTATTCTATTATTTCCTCTAGAATGTTTGCTTCCCCTTCCTCTCTTTCTTCCTCTGGCAGGCCAATTATACGAATGTTACTTCTTTTGAGATCATCCCCATATGTCTCTGTTGTTGTTTTCAGTGTCTCTCAAACTTTTTTTGAGCTCTTTCATCTCTTTCTTAGTTTTCTCTAACTCATCCTCTGTCTGACTAATTCTGTTTTCTACTTCTGTTAGTCTGCTTTCCCTTCCCTCAGCTTCTTTCTCCATTACAGCTATTTCAGCTTTCAGTTCTCTAATTGCCTCAAGATAATCAGTATTTTCCTTGGGGGTATCAACTGTTGTTTCCCTAATACTGCCATTCCTTTCCTCCAATGTTGTTTTCATTTCTGTGATTAATAAGTTAATTATTGCTCGCATACTTTTCTTATCTATGGTTACTTCTGGCTGATTTGTAGTTTCTTCTGGGCTCTTGTCTTCATTCATTGGAGTAGCAGTTTTATTTGTTTTTGATCTACCCATGTTTTTGATTTATGTGTTTCTTTTTTTATGTTCTGTTGTTCCTCAGCTGTTGTGTCTTGAGTACAAGCAACACTGTACTAAATATCTTTATGACAATTGCACTCACCAACCTCAGGAATTACAGTAACAACTGAAGCAAGTATTGAAGCAGTTTAATCACTACCAGTTAACCAAACAATTTCTCCAGTCCATGAAAAAATAGTAACCAAATCCCAGTGAAGAAGAAAGAGGAAAAAAGAAGGGATAGCAATAATAGTCAGTTATGCAAATCTACTATCCACTGTATATTCTAGGGGTAACAAGAGGGGAAAGGGAAGTAGAACAGAGATACACACATAGAGAGTTCACTCTGAGTCAGATTTTTTCCCCAAAATAATTCACAAATTCAGAAAGGCAAAGAAGAAGGAAGGAAGAAGTGTATGACAACATAAAAAAAAAGAATAAAAAGAAAAAAGAGACAAGTGAAAGAAAAGGGAAAAGATAAGAAAAAGAGTTGTAATTAAAGAGCAGTGAAAGGAAAGGGTTTTTTATTCCTTCATTTTTAATTTAATTTAATTTATTTTTTTTTAATTAGCTAGGAGGAGTAGGGAGGGGAGAGTCTGTAGAGGAGGTAGGAGTAAGGAGATAAGTTCCTCCCACAATAGATAAGATGCCCACTACCCTAGCAATGAAGGATACCCTAAGAGTTAATTCTGATCAACCTAAAGGGGGGGAAGACATATGCCTTTATATAATATTAATAATAAAATAGAGCAGGGTAAAAAAAAAAAACAAAAAAACACCCTGTCCCAGATTACCTCAAACCTCGTGATCACAGGCAGTGATTGTTAAGAATGAGAAAAAAAAACAAAAAACAAAACTCAGGACTAGACAAGGATAGCTGAAATAGACAGTTATGCAAATCTGCTATCCACTGTATATTCTAGGGGTGGTTAAAGGAGGAAGGGAAGTTGAGCAGAGAAACTCGCAGTGAGAGTCCACACTGAGTCAGAATTCTTCCCCAAAATAATTCCCAAATGTGTATCAGTGAATTCAAAAAAGCACACTGTTTGGTGGTGTGGGGGCTGGGGCCTGTGGCTTTGGAAGCTGTAGGATTAAGGAAGAAAGGATGACAAGAATGAGAAAAAGAAAAAAAAAAGAAAGAGATAAAAATGAAAAAGATAAGAAAAATAACAGTTTTAAAAGAGCGGTGAAAGGAAAGAGTTTTTTTTTAATTATTTATTTATTTTTAATTAGCTATGCGGGGTGAGGTGGGGGTGTTGGCTACTTAGAAAGAAAAAAGGCCAGAGGTTTCAGAAGGGTATAGACTTAGAATGAATAATACTCCCTGGTGGGATAGGAATTTGGTAAAGACAGAAGCTCAGCAGGGGAGCCTGCTAGGAGCTGGTCCCCAGGGACTAGTTATGGGGGGGGAGGGGGAAGACATGTGCTTACTAATTAAAAGGAAAAAAATTTATTCTCCCTTTTTTTCTACTCTATTTTTTAACCCAAATTAAGTTATAGTCACCTCCTTGGTGTCACCGCTAGGACCCCTTATTGACTGGCCTACTAAAGGCAGAAAATCCTACCATTTTCAGAAGATGTGGTCAGAGCTCAAGCCACTAGCAGTTTCTCAGTCTGCCATCTTCTGGGAACCCCCGACATTTTCTTATCTTTTAAGCTATTTGCTATAAGATACTTTGATTTTCACAAACAATGACATTCTGAATAAGAAACTCCATTACTTTCTGTTTGAAGTATAAACTTTGTAGCCCTACTCCAGGATTTGGGAACTAGATTCTTGCCCTCTTCTCTTGCTTCATGGCTAGTCTCCATCTCATACTTTTTGTTTTTCCAGCTACCTACAGAGTATAGTTGGTAGACCTCTACATACATAATGTTATTTCATATTTTTGTGTCTTTGTATATTTGTCCCCATTTAAAGTATGTTGTGGTGCTCTTTCTTCACCTAATTTTGCTTATTCCCTCTATTTTTTTTTCTGCTATGTGATATGCTGGAGAAGACTTTGTGGATCAACACCTACATGACTTACATACTCTCCTATTTGTGTTCCTGACTTACCTTTACATGGTACTTACTTCATACTATAATGGTTTTCTCTCAGCTTGATTAGAAATTACCCAATTTGAGACTTTGCATACTACGTTGCTTGTTAATTTTCTATTTTCTTCATCAGTACCTAAAATGATGGTGTTCAAGTGTTCTTGGAATTAATGAATGTTGGTGTTAGTGCAGCAGGTTAAGCGCAGGTGGTGCAAAGCACAAGGACCGGCTTAAGGAATTAATGAATGTGTCATGGAACTAAAAAGTCACAAACCTGATTTCAACTTATGACAGTGTTTTCCTCTACTTTGTTTTAGGTTTTATGTAGGAGCCAGAAAACTAAAATGGATTTTATTTTCTTGAGATGTATTTCTACTCTTTGATCAAGTTTATCACCTGATGAATAGATAGATTACAGTCAGACAGGAAACCTACCTAATTAACAGATGTGTTACTTTCTCTGGTTACTTGACATTAATCTCCAGGAAAAAGTAAGAGATCAAATAAACCAGTACAAATTCACTATCACTACTTGAAAATTCTCAAAGCACATTCTGAAAACAAAAGTGTAAACTAAGAAGAAATTGAAAGATAATCTTGGTCTTGTATTAGTTGAAAATACTTTATTTAGACCATTTAAACATTTCAAGAAGAGACTACCTTCACTGAAGGGAAACAAATCAACGTAAAACATTTGTTTCTCCAAAGCATTAGTCTTTGCTATTTTCTAACTTGGATGTTACCAATATCTGAGAGAATAGCATCACTTCAGAAATGGGTGGAAATAACAAACTGTGTTTTCTTAGATGAGTCTATAGTAACATATTTTTTTAAAGAAGAGATACTCATTAGAGGAAAAATCTTTTTTTTTTTTTTTGCCTTCAGGGTTTTCGCTGGGGCTTCATGCTAACCCTATGAATCCACTGGTCCTGGAGGGTATTTTTTCCCCATTTTTATTGCCATTGTTGTGGTTGTTGTTATTGGATAGGACAGAGAGAAATGGAGAGAGGAGGGGACTACAGAGAGGGGGAGAGAAAGATAGACACCTGCACACCTGCTTCACAGCTTGTGAAGCAACCCCCACCTGCAAGATAGGGAGCTGGGGTCTTGAACCAGGATCCTTAGGCCAGTTCTTATGCTTCACACCATGTGCGCTTAACCCGCTGCACTACCCACCCTGCTCAGAGGAAAATTCTTAGTGAAAAAAAAAGTATAGTAAGGTTTGCCAGATTTGCCTCTGTATATTCTAAAGTTGGTAAGTTGGTTTTGGCATGCCTGTTATCAGTTATCTAGGTGTCAGCCAGGGTCTTTCCTCAGAGGAAACAGATGGTCCACTCACATCAGAGTGAATTACGGAAAGATTATTTACAAAGGGAATAATGACCAATGTGTGAATGGAGTTTAGGAAAGAACTGAATCATGCAGTGGTCTGGGACAGAGAGCAACAAAATTCTTGCTGTCTTACCCCACCCATGTCAAGGGAGGTTAGAAGAGAACTCATCAGCAAAGGACTGAGAACGTATCACCTGGAAAGGGGCAAAGGCTTTCCAACTAAGAGCATAAGTCAGCCTAGGCAACATCATTGAAAGGGTGCCAAGGGAACAACCTCTCCAAAATCACTTTATTCTCTATTTCCTATCTTCCTGTTCTTCTACTTCCATAACTCCTTTCTGTTAGACTTCTCTCTATAAGAAGACATGGAAAGATTTCTTTCTTTCTTTATTGAGCCAGCAATATTAGCTTCCTCTGGACAAAAAGGCCATGTGTATAACTAGAGAGAACAAAGAGTCATCAAATACTATGTCATTGTGGGATAATATAAATTCAGTTATATGCTTACCAATATCGAAAATAGTTGATTTTATAATAAGAAAATAATGACAGAATATTGTTGTCAAAATTCAGGGGCTCCAGCAGGCCAGGCTAGCGTCACAGTGGTAGACAGAGACAGACTCGGGGACACACGGCTGGGCTGAGAAGCTGCAGTTTATTATTTATTTTTTTTTAATTTTTTTTTTTTAAGAAATTTTTTTTTTAAGAATTTTTTTTTTATTTAAGAAAGGATTAATTAACAAAACCATAGGGTATGAGGGGTACAACTCCACACAATTCCCACCGCCCAATCTCCATATCCCACCCCCTCCCCCGATAGCTTTCCCATTCTCTATCCCTCTGGGAGCATGGACCCGAGAAGCTGCAGTTTAATCTTTATTCACGAACAGGCAAATCACCACACCATGTGCTTCTCCATCATTTTCCCTCCGCTGCTGCTGCTGTGACTCTGGATGTCCTTAGCATAGGGGGCAGGGAGAAAGCAGGCACGAAACTAGCAAGGGCCAAACCATTTCTCTCAGAGGTAGGGGGAAGGGGGCCAAACCAACACTAAGAATACCAACATATTCCCCCTTTTCTTTTTAACTAAATGACCACAGTTTCAGGGGTGTGGGGTGAACAGAAACCTATATCGTACAGGCATTTTCAAAAAAAGAAACTGGCACAAACATGGAGAAACATGTAAGCGGGCAACAAGAACCAGTGTGCTGCCAAGGGAAGGCCTGAGGGGGCCATTTTTTTTTCACTTTTTAAATTATTTTATTATTATTATTTTAGCCCTCTGGCCACATGTAAACAATACAGATTTATTTTCAGGACTCAAAAGAGCTCGGCATTTTTATGATTCTTTTTACTGTCAACATTAGTTCATTAGAAAACCTTTTCACACTGAATATGATGTGTTTCAAATCATAGAGTTGCTTGCCTCCCCAACCCCAATAAACACCCCAGGCTTGTGCTAATGACAGAGATGTCAGTATCTTGGGGATAAGGACAAAAAGGAGAGGGAGAAAGAGATAGAAAGAGGGAAGAGGAAACAAAATGATTCAGTTCTTCTTGTTAATTTCTCAGAAACCAATGAAAAGAAAACTACTTTTAATTTTATTAGTCCAAGCTCAGAATACAGCCCACCATGTAGGGTGCAAGCTTCAGGACTGTTGTTGTGGTCAGGTGTCGGGCAGCACCGCGGAGAAGAGAGAGAGAGAGGAGGTCTGGAGCAAGTGGGATACACGAATCTTTATTATAGGATGGGGGGGTGGCTCAGGCTGCGTGGAGTCAGCTGACAATGGCCATCGCCACTACCTCACCACGCAGAGAAAGAGAGAGAGAGCGCGACCTGAAGGAGCCCAGAGAGAGAGAGAGAGAGAGAGAGAGAGGGAGCCAAGGGCCCAGAGAGGGGGGGTGAGGGGGCTTTTATTGGGCGACAACCAGGGGTGACATGTGGGGGCAGGATTGGTTGAAGGGGGCACTCCTAGGATAACGCGGGGCATGGTAAAACCTGGGGGCAGAGACTGCATCAGAATAATTCCTCAGCATCATCTCCTCCTTCCCCTTTATATCTAAATGGACACAGTAAAGAAAAATTGAATGGAGCAGGCTTAAATGTTATTAAAGACTGCCGTGCTCAGGTGGGAAGATGTAGGACTTTCTGTGGGGGAGGGAAGGCTTAAATGGCTGCCAACCTTGTGAGATTTATGTGTCCCCCTGTGCTCAACCCCTCTTTAGAGAGAGACTTACCTGGAGGTAAGTCTCATAGGTTTAAGCGCAGCCTGCTCAACCATCTCTTCATAAAATCTCTACATCTTTTCTATCTTTCTATCTAGTAATAGCATAAGATGGTTGAAAGTCTGTAAAAGACTATCATGGAGCAGAAACCTTTTGGGCATAAACCTAAATGATATAACAAAACAGGAAGGGACAAGTAGGGGAGTAGTAAAAGCCAATGTGAAGTGAAGGGAAGGACTGGTGTGTAAAGGAACGTTCCCTGCTTGGGGGGGGGAAGGGGCAAGGGTACATAATGAGGGGGAGGTGGGAGGGCATGACCCACCAAACAGAGGGGCTATTTGGCATTGTATAGTCCTCAAGGCAACAGTCTGTAAAGTCTATGAACTACTCAGGATCAGTCTATGAAAAACCAGCAGCGTGAAGGGAAATAAGCTACTTTAAAATTGTGTAAAATGTCTATAGGGTATGCCAGCAAGTCCGATACAAGTCTCAGTCCAAAGTAGATGGCTAGGGGAAGAATTGGCAGGGGATGAGACGCTGCATGAGGGAGGTCAGCCGCTGGAATTCTGCTTTTCTGTGGATAGCCAGCTGGAACCGCCAACACGTGACAGGCAAATCAGAAGCAGGAACGGCAAGTAGGCATTAAGAAAGTTTTGTCGGGGAGTCGGGCTGTAGCGCAGCGGGTTAAGTGCAGGTGGCGCAAAGCACAAGGACCGGCATAAGGATCCCGGTTCGAACCCCGGCTCCCCACCTGCAAGGGAGTCGCTTCACAGGCGGTGAAGCAGGTCTGCAGGTGTCTATCTTTCTCTCCTCCTCTCTGTCTTCCCCTCCTCTCTCCATTTCTCTCTGTCCTATCCAACAATGACAACAACAATAATAACTACAACAATAAAACTACAAGGGTAACAAAAGGGAATAAATAAATAAAATTAAAAAAAAAAAGAAAGTTTTGTCCTTGGAGTCTGTGTATCAGGTTCTTCAGATCGTGTTGAGTGACATCTAGGGTTTCGGGGGGTGTGTCACTGTAGTCGTGCTGCCTAGTGGGTGACGTCAGGGTGTGCAGGGGTTCAGATGGTTTTCCCGGGATTCCTGTGAAAGAAACACAAACAATTTGCTTCTCGTGGTTAATCTGAACTTGTAACAAGTTAGAGGTTTATTATAGTTGATACCTCGATGATTATAATTGGTTTAAATATCTTTATGATTTTATTTAAAGGTCATCTAATGTGACCTCCTGTAGCAGTCTCTATAGCAGGATCTTGAGACCAATTTTAGTTAAATAAGCTCCACTGTTAAGTATCACAGTGACAAGATTTCTGTCATCTCATTCTTTTAAACATAGAGAAACTTTGGTACTTATGCTACAGTAAGAAAAATTAATCCTATCTGATTCCTCAAACTCTGGCAAAGAGGTTATCCTATAATCTTACAGTATCTTAGAAGCTACTTTAAGATACTTTTTCCTATGTCCAGTGTGGTCCCAAGTAATGTGCCAACCATGGTCTCAAAAGAAAAGATCTTTCAAATGACTGCTCACTTGCAAAGTGACACATTTTAAAAGTTTGAGCAGGATGGAAGTGAATCTCCAACAATAGAGTAGAAATGGAGTTCGCAGCAGTGAGCTGTTATCACTCTCAATCCCAAGGGACTAAGGAAAGGGAAAAAATTAATGATTTGGAAAAAGTAATGTTCCAGATTTATTCAGAAGTCACAGCACATCAGAGCCTTGTTGATAAAATTAATATTGGTTCTTTGATAAATCTAGCAACAGATGGAAAAGGGTGAGAGTGACTCTGGACAGTCATACAGAAACATGTCACACATGGTATTTCTTCTTTTTTTTTTAACTTTTAATTATCTTTATTTATTGGATAGAGACAACAAGAAATCAAAAGAGCAGGAGGAGATAGAGATGAAGAGAGAAAAAACACCTGCAGCATTGCTTCACCACTTGCAAATCTTTCCCCTTGCAGGTGGGGATCAGAGGCTCAAACCCAGGTCCTTGTGCATTGTAACACAACACAAATGTGCTCAACCAGGTATGCCACCACCTGGCCTCTCAAACATGGTGTTTCTGTTTCCTCTCTAAAAAACTTCCTATCTTTGTTTCAAATTAACCAACCTCACCCTTTCCCTTGAACTGTCTATTTTTGTATCATTTTATTGGGGTGGGGGGCTTAATGGTTTACAATACAGTTGTTGACACATGGGTACAATTCCTCATGTCCCATGACAGGCATCTACAAAACACTCTCATCCCCAGCTCAGGTCCTTTTCTACCATCATGCACCAGGATCCCGGAACCCCTCTCCCCAGCCTCTCACCCTTTTTCCCCAGAGTCCTTTGTTCTGGTGCAGTAAACCAAACCCAGTCCAGGTTTTACTTTGTGTTTTCCCTTTCTGTCCTACTAATCCATTGTCTCTAACTAAGATACATATTCTTTCACATTATAGTAAAGAATATGTTTTCATGTGTTTCCTAAAATATGCTCCCATGTATACATAACCTTCTAATATTCTTACATGTGTTCACACAGATACATTCACTTTTCTCTCCCATTTATATTTAACTAATGAGCACATTATATGCTTAATTTGAATCATATTCATAGACTTGGGCACAACTTATTTTTTAGTTTAAACAGTAAGAATTAATTACTATACTTGGAATTAGCTACAGTTCCAAAAATGAAATACTTCCCTTTTTTCTTTTCAGAAGGATAATTCTCTCTTTGATTTAAGCCATTCACTTTTCAACTTATTTCATCATCTGGGAGAACTGTTGGCTTTGAAAATGCAATTTATGAAAACACAGTTTTTTTAAAGTAGCAGATAGATTTATTTCCATGGGGAATCCATGAGGTTTTGTTTTCATCTCATTTCAACAATGACTTTTGATAGTCTACGAATCAGAGGGTTTTTTTTTTTTTAATAATTTTTTATTTATCAAATGGAAATGCTGACAAGACCATAGGATAATAGAGGTACATTATGGGGTGCAGAAGGTAGAAGGTCTGGCTTCTGTACTTGCTTCCCCACTGAACATGAACCTTGACAGGTAGATCCATACTCCCAGCCTGTCTCTCTCTTTCCCTAGTGGGCTAGGATTCTGGGGAAGCAGGGCTCCAGGGTGCATTGGTAGGGTAATCTGCCCAGAGAAGAGTTTATAATCCTATAAGGAAAAATCATAATAGACCATAACCTATTAAAGTTGAGAATTCAAGGACATTAATTGACTATCTCCTATTAGCTCCAGGTCATTTTATCCTTGAATACAAAGTATAAGCATAACAAACTGGGAGGTGGTATACCTGATAAAGCACTGGACTCTCAAGCAGGAAGTCCCAAGTTCAATCCCTGGCAGCACATGTACCAGAGTGATGTCTCATTCTCTCTCTCTCTATATATATATATACCTCTCTCTCTCATCTTAATGTTCTCATTAATGAGTAAATAAAAGTATAACAAACTGTAAGACAAATATCATTTTAAAAGAATTTATATTTTTTAAATATTGCTAATGAAAATGTATTTAAAATATGTGACTGACAAGTGAAAAATAAGTGAATGGTATCCTAAGTTCATTCTAATGTATAACAATTTAAAACTCTGAAGACAATGATATTATTGTTCCAGACTCTTAAATTGCCATTAGGCATTTCCACAAGTATGGATTAATGCTTTCTTCCAAAAGAACTCACAGTGTTCCATAGATAGACTATATTTATTGGAACGTAGAACTCATATAAGTATGAATGATTTTATTATACTACTAATAATATAATGATACTTTTTTTTTTCATTTAATGCAGCATCAGAGGACCTTGTACATGTGCCATCTTATTTGGTAATCTCCAAGGCCCACTTGTTCCATTATTTTTAGGGAGAGATGGAGAGCAAGAAGAGATACCTCAGATTGCTTTTCCAACAACAGAACATCCCCTGTGTTGTACACAATGCTCGCTTGGTGTTCCATGTGACACCAGGTCTGAAGCCAAGGGCCTTGAACATGATAAGCTTCATGGTTCTACCAAGTAAGCTGTTTCCTTTCCAAAGAACAGATTGTTGGTATTGACACAATTTTTTCTCAGGTCACACACCAGGCCACTTAGAAAGAAAGAGGGCTGGGCATTGGCACACCTGGGTAAGTACACACATTACCATATGCAAGGACCTGGGCTTAAGCCACAGCTCCCCACCTGCAGGGAGGATGCTTCACAAGCAGTGAAGCAGTCCTACAGGTGTCTGTCTTTCTCCCTCTCACTTTCCATCTCCATCTCTCCCCTTTGACTTTCTTTCAGTCCTAAGCAGTAAAAAAAAAAAAAAAAAAAAAAAAGCTATGGGAAACAGTAAACTCATAGTGCTGGCATCAAACCCAGTGATAATCCTGGCAGTAATAAAAAAATAAAATACATAAATACTTTTTATATTACATCAAAGTAAAAGACTCTGGTGTGGTTGGGGTTGATAAAAGTAAAAGACTCCGGGGTAGGTGGGTTCAGGTCCTGGAACATGATGGCAGAAGACCTAGTGGGGGTTGTATTGTTATGTGGAAAACTGGGAAATGTTATGCATGTACTAACTATTGTATTAACTGCTGATTGTAAAAAAAAAAATTATCCCCAATAATGAAATTAAAAAAATAAAATAAAATACATATATTTAAAGTACTTAAAATAAACAAGTAAAAAAGAAAGAAATAGAAATGTAGAAATCATGATTCTAAATTCTTCAGTGTGACTACTTAAGGTTCCCAACTTTCTGTATCAACCTTCAGCTGGACATATTTTTTTTATAACTTCACCGACTCTACTCATTTATCTTTGAGTTGTGTAGAGCATGGTTTAAATAATGCTGATCCCAAATCTCAATAATCTCAAAGGATAATTGGTTTTTGTCACCTTAGTAGCCAAGATAAAAGTCTATCCACTTCTCTTTCCAGTTTTGAGACACAGAAGGTAGATGGGTAAACAGTTCGTTTTCCTCAGTAAAGGAAAGAAATGGGTTGATGAGATCGTTTTCCAGGTAGGATATAGACCTTGCCATGTGCATTCTCCAGGTTTGAACCCCAGCAGCATACTGAAACACTGAGCTTAGAGGAAATTTCAGTGTTGTATTGTCTCATATTCTCTTTGTCTCTCTATTTGGTCCTCTTTTATGTGTCTATCTGAATAAAACTGTGGCCTGGAGTGGTGTAATTGTACAAGTGTAAGGTTTTGATTCTGAGAAAATAGTAATGGAGAGGCAATAAAAGTATGACTATTCATATGGTGGGACAGGATAATCAACACCAGCCCTGTAATAACTTAGTAAGCAAATATATTTATTTCTGATCAAAAATATGATTGATGTAAATCTCAGTGACTAGAAAGATTTTCAAACTATTTACATAAAATTTTCTTAAGATAATTCTGATCACAAGATAATTCATTTGGATAGGGAATAATTCCATCTATGGTATTTCTCTATCTATCTATCTATCTATCTGTCTATCTCTGGGTTTCACTCTTAATCTTTCTTATTAAAAAAAAAAAATTCATCCCAGAACATAGAGCTCCTGGAGGGGGAAAAAAAAAAAGTCGGAAAGAAAAGAAAAGAAAAGAAACTATTTTAATTAAGTGCACATAGAGCAAAGTTCAAGGAATGGTGCAAGGATCTGGGTTTAAGGATCTGGGTTCGAGCTCTGGTTCCCCACATACAGTGTGTGTGTGTGTGGGGGGGCGTCACCTCACAGTGAAACTAGTCTGCAGGTGTCTATCTTTCTCTCCCTGTCTTCCTTCCTCTTTCAATTTCTCCCTGTCCTATCCAACAACAACAATAGCAATGACAATAATAACAACAAGGGCAACAAAAATGGAAGAAATGGCCTCTAGGAGCAGTAGATTCATAGTGCAGGCACCAAGCCCCAAAAGTAACCCTGGAGGCATAACAAATAAATAAATGAATAAGAACATATTTTGAAGCAGGTGTACAGGTGTCTATCTTTCTCTCTTTCTCACTGTCTCCCCCTCCCATCTCAATTTCTCTCTGTCCTCTTAAATAAAATGGAAAAAAAGAAAACAAAGGAGAAAATGGCTGCCAGGAGCAGTGGATTTGTAGTGCCAGCATGAGCCCCAGCCATTACCCTGGAGTCAAAAGAAAAGAAAGAAAGGAACGTATCTTGAAATAGCATTAAGTGGATTAGGTAGGGGGTGGAAGTTGTGAGCAACAAAGGACATTTTAATGATTAATCTGGACAGGAGACGGTCATTTAAAATATTATCATATGCTTTTAATTGTGATGTAGTAAAATGTTCTCTGCTAAAAGACAACATGATCAACTAAAGGAGATTGAGCAATTAAGGAATGGGAAAAGAGAAAAATTAATAGCAAACAGGATAGTCTGGAATCTTACTGATGACTATTAGGAGAAAACATCTTTTAACCTGGAGGAACACTGATTAAAAAGTCAGTGAAGTATAAAGGTGGATGAAATAGAAGGGACAGAAAAGAGCAGGAATATATAACAATGCCTGTTCTGCCATGCTGGACCAAGAGCAGGTCCAAAAAATGAGGCCTCACATTGCAAAAGCCCTTCCTTGACTCACAGAATCACACTTTTTCCATTGCACCATGCAAGTCCAGTTAAGTATTGCCTAAGAAAACATTGGCTACGAGACCAATTTGGATTAGAAATTGGTTTGTCTGAAGCAAGAGTTCACAGTTTTGTACCACATAGTTTTCCTGTTCAAAAATCCTGTTGTGGCCTTCCTCTTAAATGTTCTTTGTTAACAAAGCGCATCATTCTCTTGGCATTCCATTTTCACTTGCTCAGTCTTGCTGCTTGGTCTCCTAGTGCTTCCCTACTGAAAGGCCGTGGTGTAGTCCCTTTGTGAGGCTTTGTGTTCATCTTCCTCTGTAAAAGTTCACTATTTCTCCACCTCCGTTCTACTCATTTCAGTCCTACTTGTATTTAATTTGAATCAGGAACTCACCTCTTTGCAGATACTCTTAGACAGGCGATATCTTGTTCCAATATCTCCTCTGCACATTTACATCGCATGCCTTCTTCAAGAGCACTTATTTGGCTTTCATTGGATTAAATTTAATGTGTGTATTCTTTCATGGCCTCAACAATGCTACAGAGCTGCAGATCATATCACAGCTCTATTAAGAGGGTTTAAATAAATAAACTCCTATACAATGTCACATGCAACACTAGCCCTTTATTGCTTATAGGATTTTAAAATTTTATTTTATCTTATCTCTCGCCATGAAAATGTAAGTAAACTCACATACTCTCAAAATATGGCACTTACAAAGAACTCACATAGGATATATATTTTTAAATATTTATTTATTTATTCCCTTTTGTTGCCTTTGTTGTTTTAATTATTATTGTTGTTGTTATTGCTGTCATTGTTGTTGGATAGGACGGAGAGAAATGGAAAGTGGAGGGGAAGACAGAGAGGGGAAGAGAAAGACAGTCACCTGCAGACCTGTTTCACTGCCTGTGAAGCAACTCCCCTGCAGGTGAGGAGCTGGGGGCTTGAATATGGATCCTTATGCTGGCCCTTGCACTTTGTGCCATATGCGCTTAACCTACCACCCACCTCCCTCACTTTAAGATATTTTAATTTTAAAATGCCCTTGGATGAAGGCAAAGCTGATAATTATAATACTGATTTGTATAGATGAAGGCGCTAAACTAGGAAATGATAGTGATTTCAAATTCATAGTTTTAAATATTGCAATTTGAGGTTTGGATAAACTTGTAAAATAGGACAGAAGAATGAGTTGGTATTATGAGATTATGAAGATGTAAATTAAAGAAAATTAATTGCGATATATGGTACTTCAAATAATATAGCAATTGATATAAAGCATGAAAGGAGAGTGAGCTCTTTTAAAAATATTTTATTTATTTGTTAATGAGAGAGGGACAAAATAAAAATTTTAAAAAAGATGTTCATTCTACCAAAAGCAGTCTACACTTCAACGTAATCCCTCTCAACTTTCCAATGACATTTTTTAATGTGAACACATTTCTATTTAATCAGTTGGGGGGGTGGTGGATTGAATGTCTCAAACTGGTAAACTGATTGAATTTAACAGTGACCTTAAATTGTTAATTCATTTCTAATAATGTTTTTTTTCTTTGAAATATTAAATCACCTATGATCTTAGACCAGGGAGAACAGAAGCAACTGGTTGTGTAATTTTATAAAAATACAGCTACATGTAAATAGCATTAAAGTACATACATTTTCTGGTATGATATAGCAAATCCTAACAATAGGATTTTCAAAGTCAACCAAATTTACAAATATCTGGTTATAATAATAATTATCTATTGCCTAAGACAGCAGGAAGCTTCCCCATTCTCTATAAAATCCGTATTTCTCCCAGTCCTGGAAACTGTAGGGTGGGGCTTGTCTTCTTGCATGCTTCTCTCAGTTCATACCAGTTGATGCTGCATCTGCGGATCTCAGCCTAATTAATAAAACCAGTACCACCTGGACCTGTTTCACTTAGGATTGTGTCCGGAGATGCCAGGCATGGAATGTCAACCCTTCAGCTTCATTACTCTGGCAAGACCTTTCCTAGCTCATAGGACTCCTCAATTCCATTACAGGTGGTACACTTCCTAACGAAGCCTCAGAAACTAGATATGATCAGGGCACATGATATAGAGCATATGTGCACATGTATCCATAAATTAATGGAAAATATATACCACAAAGCAAATGTGCACAATAGTTTGCAGTGACTAATAGATGCAGCAAGTAGATAGACCTAAAAAAAGACACCATAAAGTACCTAATGAAATAGTTTCTACTTAGACCTAGATGCCTTCTTCACCTACTTCCTATTTCACTTCTTTGAATCACTTCAAGGCTAACCTTGTCAAAATAAGGACTACAAAAGTTGGATAAAGACAAGAGACCAGTATACTTTAATGATGGCTCTTTTGCTTACTACCAGGCCACCCCATTACCTGGGGTCTTAGTCAGAGAATCCTGGGATCCCCACATAGCCATGATGGGCCTAGAACTCTAACAGATCCCTTTCTCCACTGCCACTGGTTATTTGCATCAGAAACAACATAGTGTACCCATTTGTAAGCCCCTATAGGACCTTGTCCCCTATAAGGATCAACAATGATAGGGACAGCCCCATTCTCCAAAAGGAGGTTGGGCCAACATACTCTACCACTAGAGGAAGATGAGTCCTGAAATTAGTGCAGCCAAGAATGTTGTTAGCTATGATCACAGAAAGTGAGCTCAGACCTACAAGGATGCAGAGATTACACAGGCTCCTGTGATGAATATGGGCCCCAGATGAAATTGATTGTGGTTTACAGTTAACAATATTTATATACTTTTCCTATATTTGGGAGCTACTCTCTGCCCTGATGCAGCTTTCTAGTCCTATTTCCAACTCTGACACCATCTCCTTAAAAAATACCATTGGTCCACCTGCATGTTAGCTGTTGGGCATAGCCAAAAACTAGCAAATTCATGGCCTCTTGCAATATATCTAAAACTGACCAACTAGCTTTCTCCAAAATGGAGGCAGCAAATCTCATCTGCTATATTCTTGCCTGTAGGTTCCTGATTATTTAACTTTTTTTCCTGCTTTGTATCTTAATGCTTTTTCAGTCACCATGTTGCAGATGCTACCACGATGCCAACCTGACATCCTTGGGCAGATGACCTCACCAGTGAGTTCTAGAACCCCACCTCCCTAGATCCCTGCCCCACTAGGGAAAGAAAGAGACAGGCTGGGAGTATGGATTGACCTGCCAACGACCATGTTCAATGGAGAAGCAATTATAGAAGCCAGACCTTCCACCTTCTGCACCCCATAATGGTCCTGGGTCTATGCTCCCAGAGGGATAAAGAATAGGAAAGTTTTCAAGGAAGGGAACTGGATGCAGAGTTCTGCTGGTGGAAATTGTGTAGAATTGTACCATCTTATCCTATGGTCTTGTCAATATTTCCATTTTATAAATAAAATTTTTAAAAAGAATCCAAACTCCAAACCATATTTAGCCATTTCATTTTGTAATTAGTCTAGTACAATTTCTTGAACATTAATAGTTGCTAAATATTTTTCAATGGCATTCTGATACAACCCAGACGTATATGTGGTTAATCTGAGTGAAACAGTTTTTCCTTCTAAACTCTGAAAGCTAACAATTGAAGTTAGACATATTTAAAACTGAGATTTAAAGTATTCTATTATCCTCTACTACATTTTCCTTTAGAGTGGGCTCCCATGATGTCAGGAGGCTCAAGCTGTAGTGTGTTTCAGTAAAGAAACCGTTGATTATTTTGAGGAGATCTCAACTCAGGTTTCCTAATGAGGTGGTGATTCTTCTTCATGTACCTCCGAATACACAGCATATGTAGAAAAAAAATTTTATTGTACCTTCAGTTTTCTTTTCACTCTTTAATAAAAATGAATTAATGGTCTTACAAAAATGACAAGCATTTAGGATTGGGGAGAAAGCTCAACATTAGATCACAAAGCTTATATGCCTGAGTTCTCAGAAGTCCCAACTTCAATTCTGAAACTGCTATATCCCAGAGCTGAGCAATGCTCTAGACTCTTCTTTCTGTATCTCTCACAAAAATAAATAATCATTACAAAAGGGCACTTTATGCAGTTTCATTCTTCTCCATGAATTCTACCCAATGCAGTGTCCCAAAGGTAAATAAAAACTGTGAACAGCACACCCATCCAAAAAGATCAGTGTACACATATGTTCTTGGCAGCACAGTCTGTAATGGCCAAAACCTGGAAGCAACCCAGGTGTCCAACAACAAATGAGTGGCTGAGCAAGTTGTGGTATATATATACAATGGAATATTACTCAGCTATAAAAAATGGTGACTTCACCGTTTTCAGCCAATCTAGGATGGACCTTGAAAAATTCATGTTAAGTGAAATAAGTCAGAAACAGAAGGATGAATATGGGATGATCTCACTCTCAGGCAGAAGTTGAAAAACAAGATCAGAAAAGAAAACACAAGTAGAACCTGAACTGGAATTGGTGTATTGCACCAAAGTAAAAGACTCTGGGGTGGGTGGGTGGGGAGAATACAGGTCCAAGAAGGATGACAGAGGACCTAGTGGGGATTGTCTTGTTATATGTAAAACTGGAAAATGTTATGCATGTACAACTATTGTATTTACTGTTGAATGTAAAACAGTAATTCCCCAATAAAGAAATTTAAAAAATATATAAAATAAAATTGATTTTTAACAGGGTATTTTATACTATGACAAAATAGGGTTTTTGAGTGAAAAAAAAAACTGTGAACAAATAGTAATTAGTAGTTCTTTTTTTCTCAATTACTTAACAATTTACATTTTTAGTATAAGCAGGGAAATAAAATGGAAAGGATAAATTATGGTTATGACGATAATGATGATGATGAGACTAATTGTTATTTGTATCAACTATGTTCTACATTCCCTAAAGTAATATTTCCAAAAAATAAAAAAGACAGCCAGACTAAGTATGTGAGACTACATTATGCTAACATCAAATATCAGTGAAATAAAACTTTCCAAAGCTTTTAGCTTTGGAACTCTGAATGTGGTCAACTAAAATTTATTTCCTGTTTCCAAAAAGTGTTTTTTTAAAATGAGAAAATTCTCTCTCTGGAAATATCAGGTATCCTCATAGTTATCTGATATTACTACCTAGAAGAATCTGGTGGAGAAAAATAGAAGAAATAGAATGGGAAAGACCAACAAAGAACAGAAAATCTCTTTTGGAATTTCAAAGGCAGTGAAATATGGAATAAGTTAGCTATGCCAATACATTTTATATAGAAAATCTGAAAGGAAATAAATGTTTCTATGGAACTATAAAGACATTATACATGTAGTTTTATTTTCTATAAACTAAGCTGAAAGAAAAAAAAACCCTCTTGTAATATATTTAGTAATATTTGGTACAAATAAATGCATGAGTAATTATAATGACAGGGAACTATGGAGTAGCCACTCAACTGTGTTCTTAAAATGCTCCAGCTGTTGCTGCTGCTGCTGCTGTTTTTCTTAATATTTTATATGAGAGGAAGTTGTATTATGGTTTTCCAGAGAAATAGAACCTATAGAAGCTATATGACAGGTAAAAAAGAATGATAAATATGTAGCTAGCTAGTTAGATAAATTTTTTATGAATAAAATGGACTTCCATGATAAAAATAAACTTCCACGATTATAGATTAGATTTGAGAAGTTCTATGACCTACTGTTTATCGATATGTGAATGAAGAACCAGGGAAGTCAGTGACATATATCTGTTTGAGTCTAAAAGCCTGGGAACGAGGAAAGCCACTGGTAGTAGTGTCAGGACCAGAGAAAAGAAGAAAGAAGTGGAAAAAAAAAAAAAGAAAGAAGTGGGAGGTAGGGGTGTGAATTCTTCCTTTACCCACTTTTTTGCTTTCATTCAAGCTTTCAAGGAATTGTATGATTCTGTAGTGAAGAAGGCAATTTATTTTATTTGAATCCACTGATCGAAATATGAATTCTATTTTGAAATACCTTCGAAATATAGGACTCATTCACCCCACAGTTTGAGTTGGTAGATAAAATGAATGGTTATTTGCTGGCATGTATTTACCTCTTATGCAAAGAACTGAATCTTTTATGATATTGCCAGTTTATTTCTTACATTGCCATAGTTCAATACCCGCTACAAAGTAACAAAAAGGAAACATTCACAGCAAATATATGCATAATTATTAGCAATTTCAGATCTTCCCTAAGAACTAAGAAGACATAACTCATCTACTAAAGCATTAATTTGCATACCTGAAGTCCCAGAGTTCCCAGGTTCAATTCCTAACTATGTATTATGCAAGAACTGAACAGTGTTCTGGCTTTTCTCTTCCTTCACCCCTCCTCTCTCATCCTAGTAATAAATAAATAATCTTTAAAAAATAATAATCAGCCCATAATTAAGCAAAGGAAATTCCGTCACCTTGTTTTTAGTCAAATGAAAAAATTTTGAAAAAAATACATTGGTTAGCAACATTGCTGAAAGTAAAGATACTTTTATCAAGTGTGCTTATTATTTAAAACTAATAATAAACTATAAGAAAAAAAGTAGTAAGTGATTTCCAAATAAAAATTTTAAATATAGGTATATATAAAATAGATACATTATTTTTTAAATTTTATTATCTTTATTTATTTATTTATTGCATAGAAACAGCCAGAAATTGAGGGGGAAGGGGGGATAGAGAGAAAGAGAGACAGAAACACCTGCAGCACTGCTTCACCACTCTGAAGCTTTCCTCCTGCAGGTGGGGACCAGGGACTCAAACCTGGGTCTTCACACATTGTAACATGTGCACTGAACCAGATGCGCCACCACCCGGCCCCTAGATACATTATTTCTTTAGGGGTTGAAGTACTTTATATTTGACCTAAGATTAAAAGCATGAATTAAAACACTATCAAAGGACTCAGAAGATAGCATATTGGTTATATAAAAGACTTTGGTACCAGAGTCACTGAGTTCCTAGGTTAAATCCCTGCCATGATAAAAAAGGAGGAGGAGGAGGAGGAGGTGGAGGAGGGGGAGAAGGAGGGAGAGGGGGAGGGGGAGGAGGAGGAGGGGGAGGAGGAGGTGGGGGAGGGGGGAGGAGGAGGAGGGGGAGGAGGAGGTGGGGGAGGGGGGAGGAGGAGGAAGGGGAGGGGGGAGGAGGAGGAGGGGAAGGGGGAGGAGGAGGAGGAAAGGGGAGGGGGGAGGAGGAGGAGGGGGAGGGGGAGGAGGAGGAGGGGAAGGGGGAGGAGGAGGAGGAAAGGGGAGGGGGGAGGAGGAGGAGGGGGAGGGGGAGGAGGAGGAGGGGGAGGGGGAGGAGGAGGGGGAGGGGGAAAGGGGAGGGGGAAAGGGGAGGGGGGGAGGAGGTGGAATGGGGAGGAGGAGGGGGAGGGGGAAAGGGGAGGGGGGAGGAGGGGGAGGGGGAGGAGGAGGGGGAAAAGGGAGGGGGGAGGAGGGAGAGGGGGGAGGAGGGGGAAAGGGGAGGGAGGAGGAGGGGGAGGGGGAGGAAGGGGAGGGAGGGAGGAGGAGGGGGTGGGGGAAGGAGGGGGAGGGGAGGAGGAGGGGGAGGGGGGAGGGAGGGGAGGGGGGAGGAACAGGGGGAGAGGGAGGGGGGAGGATGGGGAGGGGGGAGGAACAGGGGGAGGGGGGAGGAGGGGGAGGGGGGAGGAGGAGGGAGAGGAGGGAGGGAGGAAGGGGGAGGAGGTCCTAATGCTTTGGTTAACTGAAAGAACAGTTAATCAAAACTAATAGATATGTCAATGTACATTGCTTTGAATTTTTAATTCTTTTTTATTATTATATTTATTTATTGTGCTTTATTAGGAAAATGTTTTACATGACAGCTGTTGTTTCAGGGGCACAATTTCACATCTCCTAAGTGCCAGCATTTGTTACTGACCAGCAAAGTGTTATCTCTCTCCAACATATTATGCTAGATCTCTAGCCTTCTTCACCTCCCCCTACTAGTATCTTCAGATCTGCTCTGGCAGATCGAGGGCTGCTGACACAGATCATGGGAAACACACAATGTTGTTTGGCAATTAGAACTCAATAAACTTGAGAAAACATGTGTAGAATGGGGGAAGAAAAATATGTCAGTGTTTTGCTCAAAAGTCACAAACTGCATAGTTACTATTGGTGAGTTTATTTACCTTTTTTTTTTTTTAAAAGAAAATCTTTCAATTTGGTAAAGCAATGTGAAAATGAACAGTTGGACTGAACATTAGAACTGAGACAAATTGGGAGTCCGGCGGTAGCGCCGCAGGTTAAGCGCACGTGGCGCTAAGTGCGAGGACCAGCGAAGGATTCAGGTTCGAGCCCCTGGCTCCCCACCTGCAGGGGAGTTGCTTCACAAGCGGTAAAGCAGATCTGCAGGTGTCTGTCTTTCTCTCCCCCTCTCTGTCTTCTCCTCCTCTCTCCTTTTCTCTCTGTTCTATCCAACAACGACGACATCAACAACAACAACAATAATGACTACAACAATAAAACAAGGGCAACAAAAAGGAATAAATAAATATTTTTAAAAAAGAATTGAGAATAATTAGTATAACATAGTAGAATATACAGAAACAATTAAGTTTATATGCTAACCTATATATGATAGAAATTCTATTTCAAATGATTGGAGAAATAATATTTATTCACTAAGCGAGAGAGTCAACCACTTCAGAGAAAAGGAAAAAACTAGGTGACATAACAAACTATAAATCCAATGGAAATTTAAAGACAAAAATTTAAAATCTTGAGATTCAGAAGGAAACAAAGGAATATAAATTTAAGGTAAAATATAATGCTTTAAATATAAAGCATTTAATTCTACTACTATATTTACAAAAAGTATCTGCACTTTTGAAAATAACACAAATTTTGTGAGAAAAGTAGCACATTCTTGCTTTTACATTCTTGCAGATCTCTTTAATGTCTGGTTTAATAGAAGACATCTGGATTTTCATATTTATTTCTACATTCTTCTGTGGTGATATCACATGTCATGTAGCATCTGGAAAATTCCACTGAAAACTTAAGTGGAAAAGGAAGATATCTCAATACTACTGTAAGAATAGTTTTAGTCTCTTTGACTTTAAGAAATACCTTTTGGAACACTAAGGGGACTCTATATATCATCATACCTTGATGACATTTGCTATTGGATAATGTTAAATCTTTAAATTACTTTTATCTTGGACAATGCCATTTTCATTTCTATAGAAAAGAAATTACCTGTAAAATTAGTTTCTTATAAATGGCCACAGGAAGGGGGCAAAATACTTAGTCTATCAAAGATACACATTTAAAATTTTTTTTATTTGTAAAATGGAGATATTTACAAGACCATAGGACAAGGGGGGGTATAATTCCACACAATTCCCACCACCAGAACTCCCTATCTCATCTGCCTTTCCCCTTCCCACCCCTTGAAAGCTCTCCTATTCTTTATCCTTCTGGGAGTTTGGATCGGATCATTATGGGCTGCAGAAGGTGGAAGGCTTGGCTTCTGTAACTGCTTCCCTGCTGAATATGGGCATTGGCAGGTCGATCATAGTCCCAGCCTGTCTCTTTCCCTAGTAGGGCGGGGCTCTGAGGAGGTGGGGCTCCAAGACAAATTGTGGGGTTGTCTGCCCAGGGAAGTCAGGTTGGCAGGTTAAAAAAAAATTAAAATTATTTCTTTTGCCTTTTTATTTATTTATTGGAAAGAGACAGTCAAAAATTGAGAGAGAAAAGATAGAGAGGAAAAGAGACAGAGAGACATCTGCAGCCCTGCTTCAACACTAGCAAAGCTTTCCCCCTGCAGGTGGGGGGGGGGCAGGTGCCCCACAGCCCAGGCTCAAATGTGCCCAGGCTTTAATGTGTGACATTTTTACAGGTCTAAGGAGGCATCTCATTATTGTCTTTGTTTGCATTTCTCATATAATCAGTGACTTTGAGTTCTTTTCTCATGTGTCTCTTGGCCCTCTGAACCCCTTACCTTGCTCCATTTTCTAATGAGGTTGTGTGTGTGTGTGTGTGTGTGTGTGTGTGTGTGTGTGTGTGTGTGTGTGTGTGTGTGTTAAGTTTTACGGAGCTTTTTAAGTAATTTAGCTACTAGTCCTTTATTTGAAGTATGTTGTATAAAGATCCCCCATGTGGTAGGATGTCTTTCTGTTTGGGTGACGGTGTCCTTTGTTGTAGAGAAACTTTTCAGTTTGATGTAGTCCCATTGGTTGATTTTTAAAAGTTTTTTTATTATATTTATTTATTCATTCATTTATTTATTGGATGGAGACAGCCAGAAACGTAGAGGGAACGGGGTGGTAGAGAGGGAGAGAGACAAAGAGATGCCTGCAACACTGCTTCATCACTTATAAAGCTTTCCCCCTGCAGGTGTGGACTGGGGGCTCGAACCTGGATCCTTGTGCACCATAACGTGTGCACTTAACCAGGTGTGCCACCACCTGGCCCCCCATTGGTTGATTTTTGTTTTTGTTTTCTTTGCTGTTAGGTTTGAATCTTTGAATTCAGCTTTGGAGCATAGATAGTGAATTGTTTTGCCAATGTTTTCTTCTATTTTAGTCCCGCTACTAGGAAGTTTTAAATAAAGTAGCTTTGTAATTTGATATCAGGAAGCGTGATGCCTCCAGTCTTAACTCTTGTTTCTTGAGATTGCTTTGGAAATTACCTTTTCTTTAAAAAAAAAAAAAAGGACACACTTTAGGTTCAGAAGATAGTTCATCCAGTAGAGTACACATTTTATCATGAACATGAATCTTGCTTCAAGCCAAATGCCACCACCTCCTTTTTTTTTCTTTTTGCCTCCAGGGTTATTGCTGGGGTTCAGTGCCTGCACCATCAATCCACTGCTCCTGGAGGCCATTTTTTGCCCCTTTGTTGCACTTGTTGTTGTAGCCTTGTTGTGGTTATTATTGTTATTGTTGATGTCCTTCGCTGTTGGATAGGACAGAGTAAATGGAGAGAGGAGGGGAAGACAGAGAAGAGGAAAGAAAGACAGACACCTGCAGACCTGCTTCACCACCTGTGAAGCTACTCCCCTGCAGGTGGGGAGCAGGGGCTAGACCCAGGATCCTTATGCCAGTCCTTGTGCTTTGAGCCACACCCGCTTAACCTGCTGCGCTACCGCCCAACCCCCTGTATCTCTCCTCTCTAATCTTCCTCTTTTGGGGAGTAGAGGGAGAAAAGGAGCTAGAGAGAAAGACCACCTGGAGTGATGGAGTTCTATGAGCACAGAGTCCCATGAACAAAAGAAATATGTTTTAGAGCACTGTACAGAAAAGGAATGAAGTCTATTATTTGAAGTTATGACATAGAAACAAATGTTTTGGGGCCAGATGGTGGCATATTTGGTTAATCATAGACACTACAGGGCACAAAAACCCAGGTTCAAGTCTTTGGTCCTCACCTGCACAGGGAAAGATTCATGGACAGTGAAGCAGGGCCGCAGGTGTCTGTCTGTCTCTTTCTCTCATGATCTCCTCTTCCCCTCTAAATTTCTCTCTGTTTCTATCCAATAATAAATAAATAATAAGAGAGCACAATCTCAAAAAATGTTTTTAAAATATAACATAATTATTTTTTACACTTGTAAAAATGGTCTTATATTTTAAACTTTCTATCTAATAATAAATAAATAATAAGAAAGCACAATCTCAAAAATGTTTTTAAAATAATACATAATTATTTTTACACCTGTAAAAATTGTCTTTATTTGAAAGTATAATTCATTATGCTATCTGCTTGTTCACAAGTCTGATTACAATCTCGCGTGAGCTTAATGTTCAGCTTGATGATACGAGAATCCGGCATGAAGCCCAGCCAGTCTATCTTGGCGTTACTCTCGATCGCACCCTGTCATTTCACGAACATCTCATAAAAACTGCAGCAAAGGTGGGCGCGAGGAATCACATCATTGCAAGACTGGCCAGCTCCTCATGGGGCGCGAGCGCTTCCATACTACGATCATCATCTCTGGCATTATGCTATTCCACTGCAGAATACTGTGCCCAGGATGGTTCCGTAGCCCCCATGTCCACTTGGTCGATTCCAAATTATATTCCTCCATGAGGATCATTTCTAGAACCATCCGTTCCACCCCGGTTCCATGGCTGCCAGTTCTTAGCAACATCGCCCCACCAGATATTCGTCGGGATGCGGCATCATCTAAATTCATTTCCCACGTCTATGCTCGACCGGACCTGCCAATATACGCGGATATCTTCGCCCACCCTGTCCAACACTTGACGTCTCGTCACCCAATCTGGTCCCCTACGCCTACACTGAACTTCTCTGTTCCAGACTCTTGGAAACAGAGTTGGCAGTCAGCTGAGGTAAAGAACAAACACCTCATCACAGACCCCTGCAAGCGTCAACCCGGCTTTGACCTAGCACGTTATGATTGGGCCCTCCTCAATCGCTATCGAACAGGCCATGGCCGGTGCGCCGCTATGTTCCATCGCTGGGGAGCCAGAGACGACCCGAATTGCCCCTGCGGCTCCAGACAGACTATGACCCACATAGTCAACGACTGCCACCTCTCTAGATTCAAAGGAGGCCTCGAAACTTTACATCAGGCTCAACCTGACGCTGTTGACTGGCTACGGAAGAAGGGCAAACGCTAGAAGAAGAAGATTACAATCTCTCTAGCATTATTACTTCAGGATGTAATAAATGCCCTTAGGTGTTAATACAATCATACTTATAGGACAGTAAGCCTGATAAAGTGTCCGTTTCTGAAACAAATCAGTGTCCTATATATCTATCAGAGATTGTGATACTGAGTCACTATTTCTTTCCAGTGATTTTAGTTTCTTTCCATAGAGTTATGCATTTATTGTGAAATTGAAAGTTTGCTCTGAACAGATGCTTCTGTTTTTTTTTTTTTTATGTTGATATAGAGAAGACTTAGAAATACTAGATAATTTCAGTGTTGACATTAACTGATGTATCATGAAAGCACACTGTAGGTACCTAGCAAAACTTATGCATAAAGTCTAGAGTCAAATTCCTGAAACTAAAGTCAGATTGTTTCCTGCCTTCTTACTTTCTTAAAAAAAAACTTGCAGAAATAACTAATTACAGAAAAATATAGGGGAAAAAAAAGGACTCTTAAAATAGTCTTCATGTTATTTTCCAGCATTTAGAAGAAAGACTATGAGCTTGTACAGACCATTGTGAAAAGATTATGTTTTGTCTGAGAACTACCAGGCCAGGAACATCACAACTTTTCACTTAGTACTTGTTTACAAATTAAAAAACAAAACAAAACACATAATGTTTACATTCTCCTGTCCTTTAAACATATAAAAGACTTCCATACTAATCTTCCTAGTGTAGAATTTTCATATGAAAGATGAACAAATTTACCAGTGCTTTATTTTCACCAGCATACTTTGGAATAGATATTGGGATTAAGTCTAATCTAATCATCCATTGCTTGCTGACAAAGGGGGTTTTGAACTAATTAGTAAAATCATGGAGTTTGCTGATGCGTGAAACAACCAAACAAACAAGAATCAGGTAGGTCTTTATCATTTCTCTGGCAATCAATCAGATACCTTCCGTGGAAAACCATTTGTTTGATATACAAAGTATTTACTTTGATATACTTCCTAAACTACAAGACATGCATAGAAAAGTGTCTGCCTTCCTTCATTTTATTGGTTTCATAAATTTTGAAAAGTATGTTTTATTTTGTCATCCCCAGGGCTTCACTGTTTTGGGTTAACTTTTTCAGATAGAAACAAGACAGAGAAAGTGAGGGAGAAAGACACTGCAGCATTGAGGCTTCCTCTAGTGTGGGCCAGGTTTGAATCTAGGTTGGGCATATGATGAAGTAGGTGCATTACCCAAGTGAACTATCTTGCCAGTCCAAAAATCGCAGTTTTAAAGTATTTATTTATTTATTTATTTATTTATTTATTTATTTAATGAGGTGCACCAATACCCGGCCCCACAACACTGGGGTCTAATATATGAATCCCTTGCAAGTGCTCTAGCCACTGACTCACCTCTCATGGCAAAAGTGAAATTTCTTTTGGCTTTAATTTTTTATAATCTTTATTTATCTATTGGGTTGAGACAGTCAGAAATCAAGAGGGAAGGGGTGATAGAGAGGGAGAGAGACAGAGAGACACCGCAACACTGCCCCACTACTTGCAAAGCTTTCCCCCGGCAGGTGGGTACTGGAGGCTCAAATCTGGGTCACTGTCCCTTGTAACATACGTGCTCAGCCAAGTGCAACACCACCTGGCGCTCACAAAAAATGTAGTTTCTATATAATATTTTATTTCAATATTCTATGAAGTCTATTCTTTTTTTAAAAAATGTATTTTTATTGGGAAATTAATGTTTTACATTCAACAGTAAATACAATAGTTGGTACATGAATAACATTTCCCATTATTAAATCACTAATATATATTTAAAAAAGGCACAGCAGTGATAGAAGAGAGGATGATAAAGGATAATTGCCCAGGACAAGGAACCCCTGTTTCTATGACACACTGTTTACTGAAATCAGAAGAGAGGATTGTTCATCTGGATTTCTATATGCAGAAATTTGCTTGGCAGTTTTATATCAAAACCAGAATTAAAAGAGTATCCCCTTCTATCACTCTTTGTATTGAATGATTTTACATCCTGATTATTCTACCTTAAAATTTTCTCTTTGATATACTGTATAAATATCATTGTACTAGTTAATATTCAAATAAATCAGTGAGGCAGAACAGTGAACATTTTGGGGAGAAATATCCAATCAAAACTGTGTGCCAGCCATAGGTTGGATCTAACAGAATTTTTTGGAAAAAGGTTTGAATTAGGATTGGCATCAAGGTTTTCATCCTGACAATGAAGACAAAAGAGAATGTTGGGGAGTTGGGCGGTAGCACAGAGGGTTAAGCGCAGGTGACGCAGAGCACAAGGACCAGAGTAAGGATCGGGCTTCGAGCCCCCAGTTCCCCACCTGCGGGGGAGTCGCTTCACAGGCGGTGAAGCAGGTCTGCAGGTGTCTCTCTCCCCCTTTCTGTCTTTCCCTTCTCTCTCCATTTCTCTCTGTGCTATCCAACAACGACAACATCAATAACTACAACAATAAAACAACAAAGAGAATAAAATAACTATTAAAAATTTTTTTAAAAGAGAGTGTTGAAATTCATATAGCAGTTGACAAACACATAAACCCTAGTATGCAAAACATTATCTTTTTTTACGTTTTTTTTTTTTAATTTATTTTATTTATTTTTTCCCTTTTGTTGCCCTTGTTGTTTTTTATTGTTGTAGTTATTATTGTTGTTGTCGTTGTTGGATAGGACAGAGAGAAATGGAGAGAGGAGGGGAAGACAGAGAGGAGGAGAGAAAGAGAGACACCTGCAGACCTGCTTCACCGCCTGTGAAGCGACTCCCCTGCAGGTGGGGAGCCGGGGTTCGAACCGGGATCCTTATGCCGGTCTTTGTGCTTTGCGCCACGCAAAACATTATCTTATGAAGTCATAGTGACATGATTTTAATTACTACCTACTATTGGGCTGACCTTCCTGGAAATCTTGATCTACTGTAATTATCTTTGCTGGCTTCTATGTGGCAACCAGAAAATAGTGCAAGAGAGTTAGGAACACAAGAAAAAAGAAGGGAAGGCAGGAGACACAAGATCAGAAATCAACTAAAATAATCTAACTTCAGTCACTCCTCTTGTTCTTACTATATTGTAGGTTATATTACTGTTAAATTTGATAATTTGCTCAATTATAGGATTTTTGTTGACACTTAGAAGCCTTTCTAATTTGTTTTTTACTTTTGATCACTTTGTCTCACAAAAACTATCAAGTTGATATATATATTTGTCATAGGAATTCACTGTTCTGGACCCTTTTTTCAGGTAAGAAAGACAAGGGTTAGAGAGACAACATAATGGGTATGAAAAAGACTTTTCATACCTGAAGCTTCCAGATCCCAGGCTCAGTCACCAGTGCTATCATAAACTAGAGCTGAGCTATACTCTGATTTCTCTCTGTATCTCCCTTATTAAAACTAGACACAATATTATATAAGACTTTATTTTTTATTAATTTTTAGCTTTACTTATTTATTGGATAGAAACAGAAAGAAATTGAGAGGAAAGAGATTAAGAAGGAAAGAGACAAAGAGACAACTGCAACACTGCTCCATCACTTGCAAATCTTTCCCCCTGCAGGTGGGGATGCAGGCTAGAACCCCGGTCCGTGAGCACTGTAATATACACTCAACTTTGTGCACCACCACCTGAACTCAATAAAAATATATTTTTTTTAAAAAAATCATTCCTTCTTTTTTTTTTTCTGGCGACAGAGTTATCACTGGGGCTCAGTACTTGCATGACAAATCCACTGTCCCTTTATTTATTTACTTTTGTATATATTTTTTTATTTGAAAGGATAGAGAAAAATTGAGAAGGGGAGATAGGAGGGAGAGATACAGAGAGACACCTGCAGTACTTGCTTCATCACCCACAAAGCTTCTCCCTTGTAGGTGGGGGATCAGGGCCTCAAACATGGCAATATGTGTACTTAACAAGATGTGTCACCACCCCACCAAAAAAACAAAACAAAACAAATCATTCCTTTAAAAAAAGAGAGCAAAAATGTGGCAGAGGCAGAAGGGAAAAAAAAAAAAAAAAGACCATAACACTGAAGCTTCTTCCCCCTGTACAGTTGGGGTAGGGCTCAAACTTGGATCTCTAGCAGAACAGAGCAAGTTCTCTATCTTCATGAACTACCTTGCTGCCTTGTTGGCCTATTTCTATCTTTTTTTTTTTTTTTTGCCTCCAAGGTTATGGCTGGGCTCCATGACACTGCTGCTGTGGCCACTTCTTTGATTTTTTTTTTTTTTAATATAGGACTGAAAAAAATCGAGAGGGGAGGGGAAGATAGAGAGGGAGAGAGAAAGACACCTGTGAAGCCATGCAGATGGGCAGCTGGGGGCTCAAACCAGGACTTTGTGCTTCCTATTATGTGCGTTTGATTCACTGAGCCACTGCCCACAACCCCTCCCCTAACCTCCCCCCTTTTCTTAATATTACTAAAATGTCTTCTCAGCTGAAAATAAAAATCAGAAAATATTACAAAAACTTTACGATACTCTCACACAAGTTGGAAAAACAGGACTTGGATAACAAAGATATCTATCAAAAAATTGGGTGATTGCAAGATACAACCCCCCCCCCAACATACTTTTTTAGTTTCTGCCTATTTTTTATGGTATAAATTAAGGGAAAGTCTATACAAGTTCAGTATATCTTTTATAATTCTCTCAACTGAAATTTAGAAAAATAAACACATTCCCTATGAGACACGTTTTTGAAGGAAATGTTACACAGGACTATTTTCTTTAAAAGTATCTATGCAGAAAATATGAGAGGAAAGGCAAGTTTTCATGGAAGAAAGGATGGAACACCTAGTATGACAGGCATGGACGTCTTTCTGGTTTATTTCACATGCTGTGCTTTACTAAAGCTATGTTTACCTTGATTTGGGCCTTTTTTATCTTGTCTTCCTCTTCCTGACTTGGCTTTAACTTTTAAACTAAAAATAAATGAAGGCAAAGAACATTTTTTACAAGCATCTTACAAGAAATAACTGTAGTCTCGTAAAGTTTTAGACATTTTGATTTGTTGCAAGTTCACCGTGATAAAAAAAATAAGCAAGGTTTAATATCAAGTTACTTAATCTACTAACCTACCTACTTTAATCAGTGGATTCTACACATTTTTAGATTTTGGGACTAAGCTGAGTGCTGTCATTGTCTGCTATGATTCTCTTTATAAGTGTTACAGAGGGGTAGACTGCTCGTAGGAAACTTGGCATTACTTCTAATGTTACCAAATTAGATAATGTGTGACAGAATGTCTACTTTTTTTCAACAAATACCATTTCAACAAATACCAGATTTGAAGATAATTCCACTGAAATCTGAAGTACTATAGTCCATGTAGATAGAAGAATGCACATAAAGTTTTGATTTTAAGAAATCTGTAACATTTTAGCTTCAAAAACAGTTTTAGTTGCTAAGATCTAAACATTCTTTGGGTACTTACTATCAAGTTGTGGAGAAAAGCCTGCTAATTTTTCATTTTTCCAAGTAAACATGTGTTCTTCCAATACTAACTGAATGAACAAGAACATATACTATTTCCTTTGAAACACAGTCTGTTTCTAAATCAAAGGCTTATTAAAAAATATCAATAATCTTCTTGCAACTCACGGCAAGAGGAAAGTTTATAGCCACTTTTATGTGAGAAATATTAAGGTATGAATGGAAATTTCTTACACATCAAACAAATATGTATTGATATTCTGAAAGGTTTGTGGAGCTCTTAATTTACAAACATTTTTATAAATAGACTTATTTTATAATCGAAAAAAATTACTTGTATACCAGGGAAATGTTGAATGGTTTATGAAGCTTAAGTCTTATGAAACTTTTTGAAAAGCAATTTCTTGGCTAAAAAGCAATGTGCCACTTTGAAGCCATTCTTTCCAACTGAGTCACAAACTCAGATGCAGATCATGGCTTTTAAATGCCAATGAAGACATAACCATCTGATTCTAACCCTTATTTTCATGATTGAGTCTTTTTTTGGACACTTGTTCTTATAAAATTCATTATATTTATCAGTATCTAAGGGCTCCTCATGTACAAATTCTGCATCTAATTCACTTTATATCTCCCAAAGGACTTTTCTATGACAGTGGCTAATCCAATGTTTACTGGGTTGAACTCAACTAAGGTGAACTTTCATCTCTCCCAAAAAATTTGCAATGTGACTTTTTTTCTGCTTGGTTTGTGATGTTTCTGCATTAGATGGTCACTTATTGACTTTTGCTGATGCAGATATTTCAGTAATCTATTCTATTCAGAGCCTGAAATAAGCAGTAAAATTTTGGAAAAATCCAGGAAAGGGTAGGAAGCAGAAGGAAAGTGTGTGTTGCCAGGGATTGATTGATTAATTAATTAATTAATTTTACATTGGAGAGACCTCTTGCAATGACAGAGACTATAGATTTAAAAGTAAAATGGGGAGTCGGGCGGTAGTGCAGCAGGATAAGTGCATGTGGCACAAAGCGCAAGGACCTTTGAAAGGATCCTGGTTCAAGCCCCGGCTCCCCACCTGCAGGGGAGTCGCTTCACAAGCGGTGAAGCAGGTCTGCAGGTGTCTCTCTTTCTCTCCCCCTCTCTATCTTCCCCTCCTCTCTCTAGTTCTTTTTGTCCTATCCAACAACAACAACAACTATAATAACTACAACAATAAAACAACAAGGGCAACAAAAGGGAATAAATAAATATTTAAAAAAAAAGTAAAATGGATTCATTTTAAAGTTTTTGGCATTTTGTAGAACTCGCAACTTTAGAAAAAAGATTTTTTTTAAATTACAAATTTATGTTTTTTTATGTTTGTTTGTTTAGTTAGTGTTTGGGTAAAGACAAAGATAATGTAGGGAAAGGGGGACAAGGGAGATACCTACAGCAGCACTGCTTCACTGCTTGTGAAACTTCCCCCTGCCCCCTACAGGAAGGAACCAGGGGTTTGAACTCAGGTTTTTAAATATTATATGTGCACAACCAGGTGTATCACCACCTGGCCTATGAAGAGAGCTTTTAACTGAATTTTGATTGAATATCTGTAAAATGGGAAGAGTGAGACTCACTCATAGGGGTATTGTGAATAAAATACCACATGTAAAGCATTCAGGGTAATGTCAAATGCACAAATGGAAGTTATTACAAGCTGATCCAGGAAAACATCTATGGCATTACAAAATAAGAGTCCTTTTTTTAATTCTCACTCCTAAACAGAAGTGACTTCCCCTGTCAAAAGAGCTTTAAAGGGCTACGTTTCTCTTAAAATAAAAGATGAGCAGGCAAAAATGCAGGATTTGAATTCAAGACTAAAGGATTTCTCAAGGCTAGAGAAGTAGCTAGCAGGGTAGTGTTTCTGCCTTGCCATAAGCATGGCCCCTAGTTTTTGAGTCCTGATATCCTACATAGGGAGATGGTGTAGGTGGCTCTGGGTTAAGTGCTGATGATATATTTGTTCTTCTTTTGTCTATCTAAATAGAAAAGTAGACCCCTAAGTTATGACACTGCACATGTGGGATTTCACATCAAACAAAGAAAAAGAAAAGACTTCTCAAAAAATAGTTAGATGTTTTCATTTAATTATCATTCCTCCTTGTAGGGGGGAATATGATTTAATCTACCCCTTGTCATTGTAAATGTGAACTGCTCTTAATGATTTCCTGATATCCATAGAAAGAAAGCATTCGGTACCCTGTTAACTCTTTACAGGCTGAACAAATAAATCACAAGATCACAGTCACCCAAATCAAGGGAAAGAAACATAGATCCATCTCTTAATGAGAATGTCAAATATTATATGGCTTCAAATTATTTGTGTGCTTCTTACATACAAATGCCATCACGCCTTTTAATACCCTTGAAATGTTACTCATTGTTTTAGAGCAGAGTAGTACTCTGGTTAGGAACAACAACAACAATTCAAGAAATTAAATTTAAAAATAAACAAGTGGGGCCAGGTGGTGGCATACCAGTTTGAGCACACATGTTGCAATGCATAAGGAGCCGGGTTCAAGCCCCCAGTCCCCACCTGCCTGGGGAAAGCTTCAGGAATGTTGAAGCAGTGCTGCAGGTATCTCTTTGTCTCTCTCCCTCTCTATCTTCCCTTCCTCTCCATTTCTGGCTGTCTCAAATAAAGATAATACAAAATTTTTAAAAAATAGATAAATAAGCAATAACATTTACATACTAAAATCCAAAAGGAATCATATCAAAATGTTGATACCATTTGTCTCTGTGTGGTAGGATTTATGGATGGTTTTTATTTTTCCACTTTATCTAGGCTTCTTTTTTATTTCCCCACAATAAGCATGAGTTCATTAAAATGAAAAAGGTAAAACATCATAAAAATGAGCTTAAAGATGTGGTGCTTAAAGGTTTTTGCTCTGAGCAACTTGCACAAAGACAAAGTACTCAGTCATAAAGGCTCTAAGAAAAAAAATGGATAACCCAGCACAAATGACAGAATAAAAATGAAACATGGGTAACGCAGAGAAAGAATTCAGACTGAATCAAAACAGAGACAATTCCCCTAGGTGGATGGTCTTCTAAAATTTGGCACTGGAAACACTTATCCATACCAGATCTTGCCCAGGAGCATTAAAGAAAAACAGAGTTGCTTTGGTTAAAGACAGAGACAGAGGCCTGTAGTTCTTCTGCCTGCCACCCTTGATCCACTCGCTGCTTTTTTGCACCCCCATGAGCCCCTGCTGCAGATTCTGTGGAAACATGAAGTCTAAGAAATACAATATGAAAAAGCAAAATTAAGGTTTGTCATCAATATTAAAGAAGAACTGAAATTTATCAGAATCTGCTCTGTAGTCTTCATGATTTACTATATCAATTGCAGTGTAAGAAAACACACAGTTCTCAAGACAGTATTTTCACAAATTCATAGGTCTTCTCTATTAAAATTGTGCACTAAAAATATCATTCTAGGTATTAACATTTGTGGGAAATTGACCCAGAAAGGTGGTATCTAGTCTTCAGGGTTACTCTGAGTAAGAAGGCAGAGAGAGAGAGAAAGAGAGAGAGAGAAAGAGAGAGCGAGAGAGAGAGAAAGAGGGGGGGGAGGGAGAGAGAGGGAGGGAGAGAGAGGTGGAGAGAAACAGAGAGAAGCAAAAGGACTTTTTTTAATTGGATAGGACAGAGAGAAATTGAGAAAGGAGGGGTTTAGAGAGAGGGAGAGAAAAATAGACACCAGCAGCCCTGCTTCACAGCTTGTAAGGCCACCGGCCCCTGCAAGTGAGGAGCCGAGGATTCAAATGGGGATCCTTGAACAGGTTTTTGCTATGTGCACTTAACCTAGTTTACCACCTGACACCCCTCAAAAGGACAATAGCATTGAAATATTGACTGGCTTTGACCTGATCACACCACTGAAGAGAAAGGATCTGAATACTGCAGCCTGAATGTTTAATATGGAATAATTTCTGCAATAAGATCAACATCAATGCAGCTATATTATATAACAGTTGAGCTTAACCTAACAAGTACAACTGTAATATTCAGGGCCCAGAAACAATTGGTGCATTTCAACCTAATTAGACCTTTGCAGAAGTTTAAACAGGTTGTCTCCACTGATTGAGGTATCAGTGGCAGTTGTGAAGGCAAATGAAAGTATAAGAAACCATAGCACAAAGCAGATCCTAGAACTTTACTAATGAATGTGTATTAAGCCTCAGTGGCGTATGCTACTGAGCTTTTAAACATGTGTTTAGTCTGAATCGAAATGTGTCAAGTGCACAGAAAATGTCAAAGATTTAGTACTTTAAAATGATGCAAAAATGTAGAAATGTGACCACACCGATTACATGCTGAACTAAAGTATTCTATTTTTTGGTATTTTCAGTTAGATAAAATATATCACTGAAATTGTCTCCCCTGTTTCTCTTACTTTTTAAAATGTGATTACTGTAGATTTTTAAAATATAAATCTAGCTTAATTTTTGACCCACATTACCTTTTTTCTTTTTTTTTTCTTCTTGCTTCTAGGGTTCAGTGTCTGCACTATGAATCCACTGCTCTTAGAAAGCCATTTCTCCCCATTTTTGTTGCCCTTGTTGTTGTTATTATTGTTACTGATGTTGTTGTTGTTGGGTAGGACAGAGAAAAATCAAAAGAGAAGGGGAAGACAAAGCAGGGGAGAAAAAAATAGACACCTGCAGACCTGCTTCAGTGCTTGTGAAGTGACCCCCTGCAGGTGGGGAGCCAGGGTGCTCAACCCAGATCCCTATGCCCTTTCGCTTAACTCCATGTGCGCTTAACCTGCAGCACTACTGTATGGCCCCCACATTATCTTTCTAATAGACAGTGATACTCTAGAACAAACAGAGCTGGGGCTGCAGTTGCTAATCACATCAGTCTTATTTTGGGATTTCTGCTTAAGTGGAAAGGAGATGCTTTCTTTGTATTGTGGGTGGAGAGAAATATCCCTGTTCTTTCAAGTTTGTGCTATATCAGAATCTCAAGAATTTCAGTTCCTTTGCAGAAGCAGAAAATACCAGTTACATTTCATAATAAATGAAAGAGAAATAGACTAACTCCCCCAAATGTACCAAGAATGATTATGTATTTACGCAATGATTAAGGACTGTTGGATATTGTGTATGGCCAATCTGAATCTGTTTCATGATCAACATGAAAAGGATAAAATTATTCAAACATATTTTTAAAAAGAATTATGGATATGACTATAAAATGAGCTTAGTGATATTCTTTTATAAGAGTAGGGCTTAGCTTTTATCCAGGGATATAACTTCTTATGTTTAAATCTAAACCTTTCTGCAGAATACTATTTTTTTCTTTCTGAAGTTCATAAATTCTAACATAACATTGTTATATACTTTCTCCATGAGCATCTTCATTCATCACTGAAATATATTTTGAGAGTCTGAGTAACATAACAATAGATTCTCAGATGAGTTTACATTACACAGTCCCATACTTTCAAGGGCCTCAATATTTTTATTCACTTGTTCAGTAGATGTTTATTGAAAACTCACTATTTGACAAGCACTCTGCCAGACCTTAAGATGTAATGGAAATAAAAAATAGAATAAGACCACCAACCTAAAAACTGTATTCCAGTGTGAGATGTAGATATTTGTCAAATAATCACATGTGGAATTCCTGAGGAGGAGGAAGCAGGGGAAATTCAAAAGTCAAAAGAATGAATTGAAGCTTCATCTCACAGTATCTCTTATTCAGTGCAAAACCTCTTGTACAAATCTTTATATAAAAATAGTTTCATTCAGTACTTGATGTTTGTTCCACTTAGTACAATCAATAATCCATCTCTTTTTTTTTTAAGTGAATTAAAATAGTACCTCAGTACTTATTGGGTACTGTAAGATGAACCAGTGGTTGCCAAAAAGAAGGGGGGAGGTTGGGGGAACTTAAAGTGGGACAAAGAGAATACAAATATTGATTTCCAGTGATGTGCACTTGATGCCTATATAATGTTAGAATGCAATGACACTTTAATTTAAAAAGAAAGTAAGGGGAAAAAGGTACATTTGTGAAATGATGGAGGTGGTGTAGAGACAAGAAGTTGAACCCCAATAACAAGTAGGACAAATACAATATGGAAAAGAAAAGGAAAATAGAAACACTTGATAAACCAGTGCTTGGAAGAGATACAGGAGCTTTTGAGGGCGGAGGTGAGGGACAGGATATCCTGAGACTTCTCTAAAGGGAGAACTGGCACAGATCAAGGGGGACAGGACAGAGAGGAAGCACTTACTATCATGTCTTTCAGTACACATTCTTTTAAATTGTGAAGACCCCTTATCATAAACATCACCTTTTGCAGGAACTGTTAATAATTCCCAGGCTATTGTTTTCCAGTAAAACAGTTTCAAAACCTGAATGGCTACTACCACAATGTGAAAGTTAAACCCTACTAGTATTGTCTGTGCCCCAGGCTTCTCACAAACTCATCTGCCATTACCCAGTTTATCTGTACTGTGTCTATGTGAATGTCCCTTCTCCCAGCCCAAGACATTTGAACCTAAAACTCTTCAATACCTAAAACAAATAACAGGATGCTTTCAGCAGGTCATACCATTCTAAGCTCTACTGCTCAATAACAGCAAGGTCTTGGAAACACAGTGATACGTGGTTTCTAAAAAGAAAAACAAAACACACGTGTTTGGATTCATTAATTAATCCTAGCACTTATTGCATTTACTATTATACCACCTCCTCACTGGAAAGAAGTCAATATTTAATTAGTAATGTGGTTGCATTGATGTGTGTCTCCTGAGTATAAACTCTGGCTTATTCTATTTCAGAGGAAATCCAGAAGAACATATTTTCATAAAGACAAAGAGATTTAATATTTAAAAATATCATGGGAGTCGGACAGTAGCGCAGCAGGTTAAGTGCAGGTGGCTCAAAGTGCAAGGACCCGCGTAAGGATCCTGATTCGAGCCCCCAGCTCCAAACCTGCAGGGGAGTTGCTTCACAAGCGGTAAACCAGGTCTGCAGGTGTCTATCTTTCTCTCCCCCTTTTTGTCTCCCCTTCCTCTCTCCATTTCTCTCTGTCCTATCCTACAATAATGACATCAATAAAAACAAAAATAATAACTACAACAATAAAACAGCAAGGCAACTTAAAGGAAATAAATATTTTTAAAAGGCTTAAAAATTATATATACACATATAAGGAAGCTACACACACACACACACGCACGCACGCATGTGCTTACCTGATGATATTTTTAATGTATCTTTTATTTATAAATATAAAAATCCCTTTCTTTTCACAGTTTTGCTATGCTACAGTCACAGTAGTAGAGTTCTCCATGTCAACAAGAATAGTCTCTCTTACAGCATGGAAAATCCTTTGTTACTGAGTCCTTGTGCTAGTTTTCTATTCAGTATGGTCTAGAATACCACATTTATTGTCCACTCTGTTATACATGAAAGAAAATCAAATGTGTATCAGAATATGGAAGAATTGATAGAAAGCCAAATACTTTTTAATAATTAACATGTTACAGTGTTATGGATTCACCTACTTATAGAAAATTTAAGATTATGTCTTCCACAATAAGATCTTCTGCCTACAGTTAGGTTGTTGCACAATTCTTTAGAAATGTTCAAGCCCCTGTAAAAAAAAATCCTTCAGAGAGCACAAATGTAAGGATCTATAACAAGATATGAGTGCTGTTTGTTTTGGGTAGTGAGTTAACCACTCTTTGGAAAAGTTTCCTTTCTTGTTTTCAGTCTATGTGGGCTAAGTGAGACTAATCTTTGTAGTGAACCCTTTCAAGATCCTCTAGTAGAACTAACAGTCCATCTCACTCTTCCCATGAAAGATGAAGTCTCAATATCCAAATACTACAATCTATATAAATTATTAATGGAAGAAGAACTTGAGTCTAGAAAGCTATTATTTATAAAATCTGTCATAAGCAATAAGGCAAAGTCTTATTTAAGAAAAGAGACTTACCCTTATTCCTTAAAGTTAAAAAAAAAAAGCCAAGTTATAGGAAAGATCTGATGATAAAAAAAGATGAGATTGTGAGCTACCTTCTCTTTTAATTTATATTTAGTTCCACCCATAGTTTATGTCTATGTCCTTCAACTTAGTCTTGCCAATTTTATAGCCCCTCCCCCCCCAAAACTGTCTTACCTCTTCCTTTATGAAAGAAAAACTTAAATAATAACAGTATAATGCTCTCCTCTGACATTTTTGACATAGTCTTCATTTCAACACAATCCTTAACTCTTGCAAAAGATTTCATACTCTATGTACTATCCATTATAGGAGTCTATTGAGTTCTTTTTCTTCTGTCTTTACCCAGTGGGGGATGTGGTATCTTAGGTCAAATGATATGCTTGTGTTTTTGCTTCCAAGGCACACCCTAGGTTCCAGGGACCACAGAATTCCCACTTCCTCTGGCCATATTCCAAAAATGCCAACCACATCTCTTATGTGTACAACTCTAGGCCCAAGAGGATAGCCAGGAAGGCTTGTTTATGGGAAATGAGGGTAGAAATTACAAAAGTAGACTGAGATTGGGAAATTTAAAAAAGGAGAATGATATGCACAATAAGTTAGCCTGGAACGCCAAGAAATTCTGGAGTTCTAATTTGGAACTGGACCAAGAAGTAAAGGGGATATTGTATTCATTCACATCACTATATTTTACTTCTTAAAAATCATTGAGTTTCCTTGATCTTCCCATCTCTAATCATTTGAATGATTATATTTATAGAAAGTCAGCTCTGTAAGTTCCCCTGACAAGAAATTTCTGAAGAATTTGTGACATTAAGTTGAGCATATGCTTTGTGCTAATGTCTTTATTGTTCATTTGTTTCCTAGACCAACTCAGTGGAATGACTCCTGAGTACTACTTTCACTAGTGAAGAATGGTTATTTTAATTGATTAGAATTCAGATGAATAGCACCTTCTTCTACTCTTGGGGGGAGTGCATAATCTAATATTTGTAGTATGTGTTTATAGTGTAATTTTTATATGTATATGACAGAGCCAGAAATGTGGAAATGACAAGAATTAACAATACATAATCAATTAACAAAAATTTATAGCTAAATTTGGGGGAGACAGGGAGTGTTGGAAGAAAAAGGTTTCAGAACAAAGATTTAAAAATAATATGAGTTACCCAAAAATTACTAAGTAGCTCTACCCTGCTGGAACTCCTACTTTAAGAGATTGAGAAAGGGAATGGGGAAAAAAAAATAGCCACAAAAAGAGAAGTCAATTCACAGAGGACCTTGAATACTCTTGCTTAGTGAAGCACTGATGTTTTCCCTTACAAACTGAGGGAGGACTCAAGTAGATTTATATATATATATAAGAGAGAGCAAGGACTCTAAAATTTTAGAAAGATCATTTGAGGATAAAGGTGGATTGATGCAAAGTTAGCAGATCACATAACTGTTGCCTAACAGGCACATTTTGAAACTGACTAAAGGATCACAATGTTCAGTCTTCTGAAAAATGGGAACACAACTGGATTGTCTCTAGAAAACTAGCATGTGCATTATTGTGGTTTGAGAATGGATTTAAGGAAACAAGAATCATTTAGTAAATTTCTGAACTAGGTAATGAAATTAAAGAAGTCAGAAGGAAAACAGATGAGCAGTGGAGATAAAAAGGAGATATTAGCTTGAGAGAAAGATAGTAAAACCAGGAACCTTTGATTTGTGGCTTTGAATGATGAAAAGTAGGTAGTTATATCAAGACAGCAGATACAGGTTGACATATATATATGCCATTTTTTAAAGACCTACCTTTTATTCCTTTATAAGTCACACCTACACTTGTTACTACTTTCATGTGTCCTTCCTTTTTACTTCTTCTCTCTCTGTATCCTGATAAAATTAGGGTTCAAAGCCCTTCGGTCATCTTCCCCTAACAGCTCTCCCCCTTGGTGAGTTTGGACCAATATTCTCTTTGGAGTACAGATGGTGGGAGTTCTGGCTTCTGTAACTGATTCTCTGGTGGACATGGACGTTGGAAGGTTGATCCATACACCTAGCATATTCCTATCTTTCCCTAGCTTTCAGAAATTTTTTAAAATTATGGCGTACAAGTTAAGAAAAATATTGATGACATGCAAAAACAGCTTAATAAGTACACACAAAAAATAGAAGCTAAGAATTAAATAAAAAAATAAAACTCTAAAATCACTGTAATAATAATAAAATTATTTGAGCCACTCATTGATATCCAACATATGGCTGAGACTTTAAAAAATCAGTGACTTAAGTCAATAGATTTTTCAAAACTGAGATGCAAAGAAAAAGAATGAAAAATACAAGCAAATTTAAAAGAACATTGGCAATTTTAGAAGTATAGCATGTGCATTAGAAGAACACAAAGAGATAATAAAAAATTATTTTAAAAGTCAGAAGAAATATTTGCCTAAGGCAGTGACTACCCTGAAATTAATGACAAATACCAAACCACACATCCAAGAATCTCAGGTAACTCAGAAAGCATAATAAATACAAAATTAAAAAAATATGTATTGGGGCATATCATATTCAAACTAAAAATAAAAGGCAAACAAAAGTCTTGGAAGAGGGAGAATAGAGGATTAAGGACAATTGTCAGTTCTCTGGTATGTGTTCCTCTTACATGATAAAGAAAATAGGCTAGAAATCTTTCTGTCTTGAATTCAATCTTTAGTTACTTGTTATATCACTATAAATTTGTCCACAGGCTATAGCAGTAGCAGTCTGAGTTCTTCATACTGCACTTGAGTTCTGATATTGATGTCTTAGTCACTCAGCTACCCCTAAATTCAGCTCAACACTCCACCTCTGTTACCCAGCTTCAGTTCATCTCCATATGAGTTTTGTAAATCATATTACCAGTGTGCTTTATTATTACTCCATTGTTGCTGATGTCTTACTCTTTTCATTACTTAGATATTACAAATAATAAAACAATCTGGTTTTGGGGGTTCCCAGAAGATGGCGGACTGAGAAGCTGCTAGTGGCTTGAGCTCTGACCACATCTCCTGGAAATGGTAGGATTTTCTGCCTTTAGTAGGCCAGTCAATAAGGGGTCCTAACAGTGACACCAAGGAGGTGACTATAACTTAATTTGGGTTAAGAATCAGAGTAGGAAAAAGGGGAAAAAATTTTTTTTCCTTTTAATTTTTAAGCATACCTCCATAGATGAGAAAAGGATGCAAGCAATAATAAACTTATTAATCACAGAAATGAAAACAACATTGGAGGAAAGGAATGGCAGTATTAGGGAAACAACAGTTGAAACCCCCAAGGAAAATACTGATGATCTTGAGGCAATTAGAGAACTGAAAGCTGAAATAGGTGTAATGAGGAAAGAAGCTGAGGCAAGGGAAAGCAGACTAACAGAAGCAGAAAACAGAATTAGTCAGACAGAGGATGAGTTAGAGAAAACAAAGAAAGAGGTGAAAGAGCTTAAAAAGAGATTGAGAGACACTGAAAACAACAACAGAGACATATGGGATGATCTCAAAAGAAGTAACATTCGTATAATTGGCCTGCCAGAGGAAGAAAGAGAGGAAGGGGAAGCAAACATTCTAGAGGAAATAATACAAGAAAACTTCCCAGACCTGAATAACAGAAAGGACATCAAGATTCAAGAGGCCCTGAGAGTACCAAACAGAATCAACCCAGACCTGAAGACACCAAGAAACATCATAGTCACAGTGAGAAGAAGTAAGGATAAAGAAAGGATCCAAAAGGCTGCAAGAGAGAAACAAAAAGTCACATACAAGGGAAAACCCATAAGATTATCTGCAGACTTCTCCACTCAAACTCTAAAAGCCAGAAGGGAGTGGCAAGATATCTATCGAGCCCTGAATGAAAAAGGGTTTCAACCAAGGATAATATATCCTGCTAGACTTTCATTCAAACTAGATAGAGGGATCAAAACCTTCTTAGACAAACAACAGTTAAAGGAGGCAACCATCACCAAGCCGGCCCTGAAAGAGGTTCTAAAAGACCTCTTATAACAAGAACATCACTATAATACATGCAATATATCAGAGCAAACAAAAAAAATTTTTTTTGAACAATGGCACTACAATACATTAAATCCATAATATCAATAAATTTCAATGGCCTAAACTCACCCATCAAAAGGCACAGGGTGGGGGGATGGATCAAAAAACATAACCCAACCATATGCTGCTTGCAAGAATCCCATCTGTCACAACAAGATAAACACAGACTTAAAGTGAAAGGGTGGAAAACTATCATACAGGCTAACGGACCACAAAAAAAGGTCAGGAACAGCCATTCTCATCTCAGACACGATAGATTTTAAATTAAATAAAGTAATAAAAGATAGGCAAGGACATTACATAATGTATCAATCAGCCAAGAAGACTTAAGAATTATTAACATCTATGCACCCAATGAGGGCCCATATAAATACTTTAAGCACCTACTGAAAGAATTTCAAAAATACATCAATAGTAATACAATAATAGTGGGAGACTTCAATACCCCACACTTAAACAGATCAACAAATCAGAGAACCAAGAAAGATACAAGAGAATTGAATGAAGAGATTGACAGAATAGACCTCTTGGACATTATCAGAGTCCTTCACCCCAAAAACCTGGAATACACCTTCTCTTCAAATCCACATAACACATACTCAAGGATAGACCACATGTTAGGCCACAAAGACAGCATCAATGAATTCAAGAGCATTGAAATCATCCCAAGTAACTTCTCAAACCACAGTGGAGTAAAACTAACATTTAACAACAAACAGACAATTATTAAAAGTCACAGAATTTGGAAACTAAACAACATACTCCTTAAGAACCACTGGGTCAGAGACTCACTCAAGCAGGAAATTCAAATGTTCCTGGAAACAAATGAAAATGAAGACACAACCTATCAAAATATTTGGTACACAGTTAAAGCAGTACTGAGAGGGAAACTTATAGCCATACAATCACATATTAAACACCAAGAGGAAGCTCAAATGAACAACCTTACTGCACACCTCAAGGACTTAGAGGAAGAGGAACAAAGGAACCCTAAAGCAACCAGAAGGACAGAAATCACTAAAGTTAGAGCAGAAATAAACAATATCGATAATAAAAGAACCATACAAAAGATCAATGAATCCAAATGTTGGTTCTTTGAAAGATTAAACAAACTTGACAACCCCTTAGTCAGACTCACCAAACAAAAAAGAGAGAAGACTCAAATTAATAGAATTGTAAACGATGCAGGAGATATCACAACTGACACCACAGAAATCCAGAGAATCCTGCGAAACTTTTATAAAGAACTATATGCCACCAAGCTAGAGAATCTAGCTTGGTGGCATATAGCAAGAAATGGAACAATTCCTAGAAGCATATTCCCTTCCAAAACTGAACCAAGATGAACTACAAATCTAAATGTACCAATCACAGACAAAGAAATTGAAACCGTTATTAAGAATATCCCCAACAACAAAAGTCCTGGACCAGATGGCTTCACAAATGAATTCTAGAAAACTTTCAGGAAACACTTAGTACCCATACTTCTGAAGAACAAAAAAGGAAAACTACAGACCAATATCTCTGATGAACATAGAGGCCAAAATATTAAACAAGATATGGCCAACCGGATACAGCAACATATCAAAAAGATTGTTCATCACAACCAAGTGGGATTCATCCCAGGAATGCAAGGTTGGTTCAACATACATAAGTCAATCAGTGTCATTCACCACATCAATAAAAGCAAAGCCAAACACCATATGATTATCTCAATAGATGCAGAGGAAGCTTTGACAAAATCAAACACCCATTCATGCTCAAAACTCTACAAAAAATGGGAATAGATGGGAAATTCCTCAAAACAGTGGAGTCTATATATAGCAAACCTACAGCCAACATCATACTCAATGGACAGAAGCTGAAAGCATTCCCCCTCAGATCGGGGACTAGACAGGGCTGTCCACTGTCACCGTTACTCGTCAACATAGTATTGGAAGTTCTTGCCATAGCAATCAGGCAAGAGAAAGAAATCAAAGGAATACAGATTGGAAGGGAAGAAGTCAAGCTCTCACTATTTGCAGATGATATTATAATATACATAGAAAAACCTAAAGAATCCATCAGAAAACTACTGGAAGTTATTAGGCAATATAGCAAGGTATCAGGCTACAAAATCAATGTACAAAAATCAGTGGCATTTCCTTATGCAAACACTAAATCTGAAGAAGAAGACATCCAGAAATCACTCCCGTTTAATGTTTCAGCAAAATCAATCAAATACCTAGGAATAAAGTTGACCAAAGAAGTGAAAGACTTGTATGCTGAAAACTATGAATCGCTACTAAAGGAAATAGAAACTGATACCAAGAAATGGAAAGACATCCCATGCTCATGGATGGGAAGAATAAATATCATCAAAATGAATATTCTCCCCAGATCCATATACAAATTTAATGCAATACCCATCAAAGTTCCACCAAGCTTCTTTAAGAGAATAGAACAAACACTACAATCATTTATCTGGAACCTGAAAACACCTAGAATTGCCAAAACCATATTGAGGAAAAGAAACAGAAATGGAGGCATCACACTCCCAGACCTTAAACTATATTATAAAGCCATCATCATCAAAACAGCATGGTACTGGAACAAAATAGGCACACAGACCAGTGGAACAGAATTGAAAGCCCAGAAATAAATCCCCACACCTATGGACATCTAATCTTTGATAAGGGGGCCCAAAGGATTAAATGGAAAAAGGAGGCTCTCTTCAATAAATGGTGCTGGGAAAACTGGGTTGAAACATGCAGAAGAATGAAATTGAACCACTTTATCTCACCAGAAACAAAAATCAACTCCAAATGAATCAAAGACCTAGATGTTAGACCAGAAACAATAAACTACTTAGAGGAAAACATTGGTAAAACGGTTTCCCACCTACACCTCAAGGACATCTTTGATGAATCAAACCCAATTGCAAGGAAGACTAAAGCAGAAACAAACCAATGGGACTACATCAAATTGAAAAGCTTCTGCACATCCAAAGAAACTATTAAACAAACAAAGAGACCCCTCACAGAATGGGAGAAGATCTTCACATGCCATACATCAGACAAGAAACTAATCACCAAAATATATAAAGAGCTCAGCAAACTTAGCACCAAAAAAGCAAATGACCCCATACAAAAATGGGCAGAGGATATGAACAAAACATTCACTACAGAGGAGATACAAAAGGCTAACAAACATATGAAAAACTGCTCTAGGTCACTGATTGTCAGAGAAATGCAAATTAAGACAACACTAAGATACCACCTCACTCCTGTAAGAATGGCATACATCAAAAAGGACAGCAGTAACAAATGTTGGAGAGGATGTGGGGACAGAGGAACCCTTTTACATTGCTGGTGGGAATGTAAATTGGTATAGCCTCTGTGGAGAGCAGTCTGGAAAACTCTCAGAAGGCTAGACATGGACCTTCCATATGATCCAGTAATTCCTCTCCTGGGGTTATACCCCAAGGACTCCATAACACCCAACCAAAAAGAGGTGTGTACTCCTATGTTCATAGCAGCACAATTCATAATAGCTAAAACCTGGAAGCAACCCAGGTGCCCAACAACAGATGAGTGGCTGAGAAAGCTGTGGTATATGTACACAATGGAATACTATGCAGCTATCAAGAACAATGAACCCACCTTCTCTGACCCATCTTGGACAGAGCTAGAAGGAATTATGTTAAGTGAGCTAAGTCAGAAAGATAAAGATGAGTATGGGATGATCCCACTCATCAACAGAAGTTGAGTAAGAAGATCTGAAAGGTAAACTAAAAGCAGGACCTGACCAAACTGTAAGTAGGGCACCAAAGTAAAAACCCTGTGGTGAGGGGTATACATGCAGCTTCCTGGGACAGTGGGGCATGGGAGTGGGTGGGAGGGATGGGTCACAGTCTTTTGGTGGTGGGAATGGTGTTTATGTACACTCCTAGCAAAATGTAGACATATAAATCACTAGTTAATTAATTTGAGAGGGGGAAAATCAATTGTATGTCTCAGTTTTTCAAAACACAAACTGAATCTTTTTAATATATAGGCTATGTATTTGATATGCGGACTCTCTCAAAAGCCTAGACCAAGTAGATCAGGAGCATTCAATAGTACAGCTATATACAAGATACTGGGTACTGTACAGCAAACCATAACAAAAGGACTTTTCAAAGTTAACCCAATTACCAAATAATGTGATGATAACATTAACTATCAATTGTCTTTTTGAACCTTAGACAGCAGGAACCTCACATCTCCACTAAAGAGCCTCTACTTCCCCCATTCCTGGAACCCTTGGATAGGGCCCACTTTCCTGTATGCCTCTCCCAATCCATATCAAATAATATTGCATCTGCCGATCACAACCTAACCAACGCAATGATTGCCACCTCAACATGCTTCACCTCAGACAGTGTCCAGAGACTTCACATGTGGAATGACAACCCTTCAGCTTCATTACTCGGGTGAGACCTTTCCTTTCATAGTATACTCTAATTTCATCTCAGGTAGTTCACTTTCTAACAAAGTCCCAAAACCTAGATATACACCAGTTTCTCTGAGAGAGAGCATATGTTCACACGTATCCATAAACTACTGCAAAATATATACCGGAAAGCAGAAGTACACTAAAATTTGCAGTGAGTACCTCCCTAACACTTCCTCTCCACTATTCCAAGCTTTGGGTCCATGATTGCTCAACAATTTGTTTGGCTTTGTATATTAACTCTCTTTTCAGTCACCAGGTTCCAGATGCCATCAGGTTGCTAGCCAGGCTTCCCTGGATTGAAGATCCCACCAATGTGTCCTGGAGCTCAGCTTCCCCAGAGACCCACCCTACTAGGGAAAGAGAGAGGCAGACTGGGAGTATGGACCGACCAGTCAACTCCCATGTTCAGCGGGGAAGCAATTACAGAATCCAGACCTTCTACCTTCTGCAACCCTCAATGACCCTGGGTCCATGCTCCCAGAGGGATAGAGAGTGGGAAAGCTATCAGGGGAGGGGGTGGGTTATGGAGATTGGGTGGTGGAAATTGTGTGGAGTTGTACCCTTCCTACCCTATGGTTTTGTTAATTAATCCTTTCTTAAATAAAAAAAAATCTGGTTTTATTGAAGAAAAGCAAGAAAACTGAAATCAGCCTAGTAATACAAAGGCATCATAATCCTATAGTCTAGAATTTGTTATCTGTTGAAAACTGTTTTTTAATATCTTTATCAAAATGGCCATACTTCTCTTTTTTTAATATTTTTTATTATTTTCTTTATTTATTTATTGGATAGAGACAGAAATCGAGAGAAAGAGGGAGACATAGAGGGAAAGAGACAGAAAGAAACCTGCAACCCTGCTTCATCACTCGCAAAGCTTTCCCCTTGCAGGTGGGGACCGGGGATTTGAACCTGGGTCCTTGTGCACTGCAACATGTGTGCTCAACCAGGTGTGCCACCACTGGCCCCCATACTTCTTTTTTCTTCTTTCTGCTTAGTATCTATGTTACTCTGTATGCCTGTGATACTCTTTTCCTCGTTTACGTGTTTTCAGGAACAGCTGCTAATCTCACTGGACTGAGTTTTAAAAGGCTGTAACCTTGGGGACAGGGCACTAGTGCAGCAGGTTAAGTACACATAGTGTGAAGCACAAGAACAGATTCAAGAATCCTGGTTCAAACCCCAGGCTCCCCACCAGCAGGGGAGTTGTTTCACAAGCAGTGAAGCAGGTCTGTAGGTATCTATCTTTCTCTCCCTCTCTCTGTCTTCCCTTCTCTCAATTTCTCTGTCCTATTCAACAACAATAGCAGCAACAGCAACAACAGTGGAAAAAATGGCCGCCAGGAGAATTGAATTTGAAGTGCAGCCATGGAGCCCCACAGATACCTCTGGAGGCAGAAAACAAAACAAACACACAAAAAGAAGGTTGTAACCTACATTATGTACCAGGCAGAAACAGTGACACAAGCTATCTAATTAGGCATTTTTTTCTCTCCGTTTGGTGTAGGGATCAGAAAAGACCTTTATTAGGACTAACTTCCTAAAGTTCTTGGGAAAAAATTATTTGTGTTGAGAATGGGGAAAAGGACTTCAGGAAAACTTCTAAAAAAAAAAAAAAAAAAAAGGACTCCTAGAAGTAACTCTAGGGGAAGAGTGGGAAGTTAGCACAGTGATGTGGGCAGCAGAGGTTCATAGCTGAGGTTCCTGAAGTCCCATGTTTAATTCTCAGCACCACCAGAAGCCAGAGATGAATAGTGCTCTAGTCTCTCTCTCTCTCTCTCCTCTCTTTCTCCTCTCTCTCTCTTTTCTCACTATCTCTCTCTCCCTTTCTCCTTTATTCTCTCTGTACCTCTCATTAAAATAAATCAAAAAGAAAGTGCAGAGGAACAAAAGATCAATTAGAGAACGAGACTAGGGATGACTATATTATAAGAATATTTATTTCATGAGCTTTGGAACAAGTCATGCAAGTTCCTAGTCCATGCATGTTCTTCATTTTGTTGAACCTAAAGAAGACCTGAATGCATCTGAGATAGGATATATTCTTAATAATCAAACAACTGTCCCCAAAGTTCAATCAAGTATATTATCTTCTTTTACCTTTAAGAACAAACTTTTCCCTACTCCTCAATGCAAGCGCTGCTTATAAACTCATGAAGATTGAGAAACTTCTATTTCTTTAAATATTTACTCATGTGTTCCTCTGGTCTAGATTGTATGTATATGATTTTTAGCATTATAAGAGAGAATTCAGGGATCTTCATGAAAAGAAAAGTCATCATGTAGCACTTGAATTAAGAACAAAACCAGTTTTATGGCAAATGAATCATGATACACAATATTGTGCAATTAACTCTAGTAGGTTCAATTATAAAAGATCTCTTTCATGACATGGCCTGACAAAGACATCTACCTGGTTTGCAAATTGATAAGTTGTTATGTATAGATTATAAATATATATGAATATGTATATATATTAAATATTGTAATTGTTAATTTGGAAAAGAACCACAGCATATTATACCATGTCAATGGAATCTTTATTTTTAATTTTCCCTAGTCCACTGCCTTTTTGTAAACTGTCACAGTATAATTTCTTTCACCTCTGAGGCTATCAGAATAAAATGGATACTTCTTTCTCAAGAGAAAGTTCCACACAGCTAAAATATTTGTGATGTATCCAGTTGTATATTAAAATAAAATCATGTTCTTAATTATCTAAGTTCTGTACAAGAAAAGCAACTACTGTGATTATTCAGGGAACAGAAAAATTTCTGTGTCCCTTTCAAATAGCAATATTGCATAAGATAGAAAGAAGAAAACATCTTTTATTATTATTATTATTTTGAAGTAAGCATAAAAAGAAGTTGTCTGATAAGAATATACAGAGTCCAACTTGAACAGAGGTACTTAAGCCAGAAAGTAGCAGTGCAAGGGAGGCAATAGAAAGTCCATGCCTTTTTTATTTGAGACTGGAGGACATGTGGGGACCCTTTGGAGACTGGTATTAACTTGTGGGTTGGGACAAAGGCAGACTAGATCCACACAAGTAGAAACGGAATAAAGTTTCTAGTATTCAAGATTCAATAGTCAGTTGAGCTTCAGAATTAATTTCTTTTTCCAAGCATAGAAAAATTCACAAATGTTTGAAATATATATGTATTCTATTTATTGTGACCTGGGAAGTGGGTAGTTCCTTCTTTGCATCTCTGGTCAAAAATCTCTGACCTCCTTAGTTATAAGGCTAAGTTTCTCCTCTTTCTCCCTCTCCCTCTTCCTCTCCCTCTCCCTTTCCCTATTCTTCTCCCTCTCCCTCTACCTCTCCTTCTCACTCTCCCTTTCCTTCTCCCTCTCTTTCACTTAGATTATAGTAGAAGTCCAAAGTGAGTCTGTACCTAGAAAGCATAATGACAACAGAAAAGTCTTCACTGAAAGAAATGGTTATAGATTTGCTTCTGAATTTTCTGTTTACAGTAGTGCCTACAATCTTCTGTTCAATGTCCTACCCAAGTCAGTCTCTGCAACAGAATTTTCCAGACAGTCTCAGTCTAAAGTATCTCTAGTCATTACACTTACCATTAATGTTTCTCATTTGCCATTAACTACTTAAAACCTTGAATTATTATGTAGATTACATACTGAAACTAAGATAACTTTAGACCTTTCCAGTAAATTTTAAAAAACAAAAAACAAAAAAACAACGTGAGAATCATTCAAAAAGTCTGGTCTATATTTACAAGGGGAAGTTTCATGAGCAATGGAGCAATACTGCATTCATATATTTCTCCTTCTCTTTGTCTCTCACTTTCTATCAGAAAAGAAATAAAGAGGGCTGGGGAAACATAATGGTCATGAAAAAATAAAGATTCAGGGTTTAGGCACCAAAGGTTCCGGGTTCAATCCTCAGCACCACCATAAACCAAAGCTGAGCAGTGCTCTGGCAGATAGAGACAGAGAGAGAGAGGAGAGAGAGAGAGAGAGTGAGAGAGAGAGAGAGAGAGAGAGAGAGAGAGAGAAAGAAAAGTGGTCACCAGAAGTGGTGAAGTAGTGAGGGACTGAGCCAGACATAAGTATACAGTGGCAAAAAAAAAAAAAAAAAAAGATTAAAAAAAAAAAGAAAAGAAAATTCAAGTCCAAGGGAGTCAAGCAGGAGTTTACCTACTCAAACACACTTAATGCTCTGCACAGAGAACCAGGTTAGAGTCTTCTCTTCCCACCTGCCTGCTGGACCAATGAACCAGGTCTGCAGATGTCTATCTTCTTCTCTCCCATTCTGTCTTCCTCTCCCTGCTCTGTCTTATCAAATAAATAGGAGAGGGGGGAAGAAAAAATAAAATTCAAGTTCAAGAGTGGAAATCTTCAGAAAAATAGGTGGTGATTGAAACTAGAACAGCAAATGGAAGAACAAATAAATTAAGGGATATAAAGAAAATTTTGAAAAGCATTACTACTTACAAAGTACAGAATGGGAAAAAATTAGTCAAGGCCAAATTTTAAGTTATCAAAAAGAGATAATAAAAGAATGTCATTTTTGTGTGCTTTTGTCTTCCATAAGAGAAAAATGATTGTTAGTAGTGATTTCAGTATTTTTCAGAATGCTTAACAGAATCTTTTGCTTATAGCATATCCTAAATATTTGTTTAGTGATAATATATGAAGAATAAATTCACATAACTATCATCTTTTTTTCCTTTTTATTGCTATTTTCATAGTAATAACACCACTAACACTCCTATTCCAGTGGCTTTCTCCCCTCTCCATTCAGCACTAGTCACCCCTGATCTGTTCGTGGTAGACTGGTACCTCTAGGGGGAGCTCAAAGAGAAGGTGCTGAGTAGAGGTCAAATAGAAGACTACTGGGTCACTGTACAAGGGGATTGGGTTTTTGGTTAATTAGCAAGGGGATAGGAGTCTGAATCTTTTATGCTTTTGAAGCTACATGTTTCAAAATTTTTCACATGACAGAAAGTAGTTCCAGACTTAACTCTTACCTAAAAACTTGTTCTTATCTAGAAAAATAAATAAACAAAACACAAGGGTAGACTTCATGAACTAAAAATAATAGGTGAATATAACCACTGATATGTTTAATTCAAGGTTTATGACTCTTTGAGTTGGTGTGCAATAGTGTGTGTTTGTGTATGAACAACCTTGAAACTGGCAAAAATTTGCCATTCCACTACAGTCACAAGCACCTTGTCCACTTCACAGATTGGTGTTACTTAAGGCCCTGCAGGCTTAAGAATTTGAAGAAAGAAGGAAAAAAAAAGCTTACTTATTTATAAAAGAGGAAAAAAGAGATAAAGAAGCCCTGGTGTAAGATGGAGTTACTAAGGATTGGATGGACAGCTTACTTGACCTCAGGCAAATAAACTGTTGCTCTAAGAGGTTAAGTTATTTTTTCTGGCCTACAAATATTGTTCAAATTAGTGAAAAAGTATATTTTTACATTTTCCCGATCACATCCTTCATGGTTAAGACATGTTCAGTATCTTATAAATTCCAACATTTCTCCTAAGAGAAACAATTTTATCTCTTCTCTACAAAAACATGTTTTTCTTCACATAGGAGAACTTAACAAAATAGGTCGATAGTCCTCAGCACATGCTATCAAGTTTGCCATAGTCTATTCTAATTCTCTCGTGTTTTGGGAGTTCAGCTTCTCCATTTATTGTGTCAATCTCAGGTGAGTTGACCATGAAAGCAACCCTCCAAAGAGAAACAAGTCTGAATCTTCCTTTCATATCATGAATCATTGTTTTACTCAGTAAGAAAGACAATTTAAATTTAAAAAAAGATCAACAGAAAAGAAAAATACAATCTAAAGACAAATGCTCTGGTGCTGAATATTGGTAAGACCTTATTTTTCTTGATGTTAAAATGAAAGTGATGGAGGGGTTGGGCAATGGTGCACTGAGTTGAGTGTAGTTGTTACCATGCTCATAGACTTAGGTTTAAACCCCCAGTCCCTACCTGCATGGGGAAGCTTCCTGAGTAGTGAAGCAGTGGTACAGGTGTTTCTCTTACTCTATCCCTTGACATTTCCCCTTCTCCTCTCAATTTCTCTGTCCCATCAGATTAAATTTAAAAAAAAATGAAAGTGAAGGCCCTGAAGTGAAAAATCCTTTATAGGTCTATAGTCATAGTTAAAAAGGAGACTCCACATTCCAACAAAAGTAAGCATTCTGAAGCAAGGAGAATAAAGCACTCTTCACAAAGTCAGCACGCTGCCATCCAGTTGCATTTCCCATAGTAAGACATTATTTTTCTATCCTAAAAGGACCAACATTTCAGAGCTCACCATGAGTAACTGGGAGAATAGGTAAGGAATAGGACTTCCAAATAGTAAAACTGTTTGATGGGCATTTTACAAAAGTCTGTAAATAAGTCTGAAGCTTAGTGCATTCACCTAATAAATAATAAATGTTCACTAAGTGTCTGTCATATGCCATATTCTGTACCTGCATAAAGGTCTGTACAAGGTCTGTGTGCTAAAAGTGAAAGTCTATCTCTTGTAATTAATATACAGAGACTTCCTATTTCTACTTTGATCCACAGCAATATTTTGTTTTGAATCAAATTACTTGAGAGCACTGGGAACACCTTGGTAACTATCTCTATAGTAAGAACGAGTATCTAATGTGGTTCTCAGGTACAAGGCATTCCTTACATATCTTTAAAGTGGTGATTTTCAAGGTCCCATAGCAAATATTTTAAATGGATTTGATCAAAAGTCAAACGGAGACCTTTCACATGCTCCTGCTGAGAAACTTGGCATTGGAACTGTACCTAATTGAGAGACTTTGCTGGCTGGAGTGTGCTGGCTTCAAGCCCAATCACAGGACCCCTTGCAACAATGAGTAAGGTCATTAGTTTGCAGACCTAATCCTAAGTGACCTTGTATGAGTCTCTCTCTTTCTTGGGATTTTCAGGTCTCATGGCCTGTTAGCATGAGAGAGTGACACAGTAATCCTGCTGTTTTTTTTTTTTCTCTCTCATCCTTACAGATTACTTACTGTCCTGTAAATGGAAACTGAGCCTTTTTTTTTAAACAGTTTAGCAGTGAATCTTTAACTAGAGCATGTTAAAATTGTAGGTGTTATTAACCTTGAATATCACTATTTGAGTATAATTTTTCTTCTTGGTAATAACTCCCCCCCCCATTTTTATAAAGATATCTTTCTTTATTAAAACATCCTAACTGTAACTGACTTAATACTATCAATTAATGTTCAGGTTGTCTTTTTATTCCTTCTTCTAACTGTTATTATGTATTGAACTAGTACTATTTTTAGTGACTATAGAATAGCCAAACAATAACATCCTGTCTTCAATATACGTAGTGTTTCACTGAATCCCTCATAGACTATCTTTATATATTTCCATTATAAAAGCAAATGAATAAATGCAACACAGAAAAAACTTTTAAAAAATTACACTTGGTATAAAAAGATAAAAATAATTGCACTTATTTTTCCTTAACATAAATGTAAAACCTGAGCAAATATGAATTAGCTGAATTCATCCACCATTATTATGGACTGACTTTGACAAATCTTTCTTGACTAATCACTTGCTTCTGGTTGTGTAGAGAACATTTACAAAAAAATAAGTTGGAATAATTATGGCAATATTTTTCCAACTAAAATCAGTGTATATAGTTGCGTTGGTAGGTGAAATGAGAAGTTCATAGATTCAGTTATGGTAGAAGACTTTAAAAAGGAGTCTGACTGACCACAGGAAAAGTTTGACTTATTCCTTTGAGAACTTATTTTTAATGATCTAAAGAAGGTCATTTGATTATGATCACTATATAAAGATCCATCACTAAACATTTTAAGATACATCTGTGAACACAAATGAATTAAACCTGATTTGAAAAAGTATGTAAGAAAAACATCTCAATTTTGGATTGAATTTATATGTTTTAAAAAATTTATTTAAAGTAAAATCTGCATGAAGTGCATGCAGAAATTCAAAGTACCTTCTTCTCCCCCATCACAGGTCACTTACATCAGGAAAGTCATTCTAAGCCATTCTGTGGGCCTTTCCAAGCCCTCACTATAAAGTAGCAATAGCAGGGACTGCCCCACTCTCCAGAGAGAGGTTAGGTCATCCTGCCCTGCCACTCAAAGAACCCTGGTCCTGAAATGAGCACAACCTAGAACATTCCCAACTATGACCACTAACTACAAGTTCAGCCTGACAGAAACTCTGAGGTCATACAGGTTTCTGTGCTAAATATGAATATACATGGACCCTGGATCTTATTGATGTGGTAAATAGTACATTACATTTATATATTTTCAAGTTTGGGAGTTAGTCTCTGCCCTAATCAAGCTTTATAGTTCTATTCACAACTCTGACACCATCTTCCCAGACAATATTTTTAGCCCATCTGCATGTTAGCTATCAAGATCAAGCAAAAATTATTAAAGTCATGGACCCCCTAGGAACATACCTAAAATAGACTTCCTAGCTTCTTTCCACCCTAAAATTCCTATTTTCATCTATTCCTACTTTTCAGTTTCTGTTTATTAAACATTTTATCCTGCTCTATATCTTACTGCTTTTACCCACCAAGTTACAGGTGTTATTTTGTAATTTCGTGCTGATCTCTCTAGGCAGATGACCCAACCAATGTGTCCTGTAACCTCACTTCTTCAAAGCTTTACCAAACTAGGGGAAGATAGAAACAGACTGGGATATGGATTAACCTGCCAAAATCCATGTCCAGCAGAGAAGCAGTAACAGAAGCCAGAACTCCCACCTTCTGCTCCTCAAAAAGAACATTTGGTTCATATTCCCAGAGGGAGAGAAATGTTAGGAGAAGATCACTAGAAGGTTCTGAACCCAATTCCATCAAGATCCAGAGAGAGAAGAGGGAAAAGGGAAGGACACTAGGAAGCAGTAAGAGATGTAGGTGTGACTTAGAGAGGAAGAGAAGATAGGACCATAGAAAAATTGGGCAAATAAATATAGTGATAGAGATACATAGTTATAGAAAAATACACAACCTATATCTGTGACCTTGGGAGAACTACTGCAGTTTCCAATGGAGGGAGTGGGAATATAGAATTCTGGTGGTGGGAATGGTGTGGAATTATATCCCTGTTATCTTATAGTTTTGTAAATCAATATTATTAAATCACTAATAATAATAAAAAAGAAAGCCCTTTCTTATCCTGCTACAGAGGTATGTGACATTCAAACACCAGCAGATTTGCAAGAACAATTGTATGGATTTACATTATCCACACACTGAATCCCTGCCCTGGTCCTCAGAATCCCTGCCCCACACCCCAATAATTCACAGCTAGACTTGTTTAGCTACTCTCTGACCAAATGTGGGTCACAGAGATTTAAAGATTTCATATAGCTCAGTTCAAAAGCCTCGCTTTCTATAACTTCTGTGGATCAATCTCTGATTTCACCACTAAGTTCCGAAAGATGTCTAAATTAGGTAGGCAAAAATGAATCAGATCAGGAATGAAAACTTACATGCTTTACTGATAAGTAAAAATTGTTAAATGTTAAAACCAAGAAAACCTAAATAATAGTATAAAGCTTTATCTTTTGGGATACTTAGACACTATAGTGAGGAGGAACAAGATAAGAAAAAATATTTAGCATAGGGCTACTGTGGCTATTGCACATAAAATTGCTAGTGGTTAGAGCAAACAAGTGATCCTGATTTGGAATGTTTCTGGTTGTATATGCCAAAGTGACACTCAGGTTCTCTCTCTCATTAGTAAGAAAAAAAATCTTTAAAAAATAATGATATGCTTGCAGCTGTGAAGAAAACTAAGATGTTGTTCAAGTAGCCATTTAAACTAATGATGTAGTTGGACAATCTACTTTTAGGGTAATCTTTTGCATTTTTTTCCTCTTCTAACTTATTAGGAATTCATAAATTATCTTCCCAAGAGTTGAAACAGTCCACCAGTTCTTTACTTATTTACAAGGAAAGACTAATTATATTTTTAAAAAATTGTTTAGAGAACATGCCTTGATGTTTTTTCCCAGGAAGCCTTATATGTCTTCAATTATACATGTGTACTTCCTGTGGACAAAAACCAGGCTGCCTGCTTCTGAATGTCTTTTATCTATTCTGACACATTATGCTCCCATTTCTTTAGAAGTACCAAAGGATGTAAATCAACAGTACCTCGTCTCACTATAATTAGTTGTTCTTATCTAATAAAGGTGCCATGGTCCTGCTTCATGTGTTATCTGGGCTCGCAGCATATTTATTGGATGACTTGGTTGTCATCAAGTCCTGTTTAGTAATGGCTGCCACCCTGCTCTATTTTAGAGCTATTGACTCACTTATAAGTCATGGAAATCACTACTTTGAATTTTGATTTACAACAAGTGCAAAATGTAAAAATTATGTATGTAAGTATGTAAAAATTACAAGAAATCTTGTAATATTTTATTTTTTTTCCACTGAGGCAAATAACTTTGAAAAGTCATCCCTACCCCAGCATTAGCAACAAAAATAAAAAGTATCTTACATCTTTCATAAGACCTCAACCCTGAACGTTTTTGCTAAGTTATCTGAAGCAATAATTTTTTTTTTCTTGTACCATAGTGACACAACTTTCAATTTTAAGTTACCCATTTTTGCCTCATGGTTATTGTCATTATTCTTCATTGTGAAGTTACTTTCTAACTTTTGCTTTTCTTACTGTCCCAAGACTCCCCAAAAGGCAGTAAAATGGATCATTCCTAGACTCCTAAAGTTTGAACTTTTAGATGCATGCTCTTCAACCCATATTGTGACAGTACAGTATTATACCTGGTTTTTCTCTAACTTTCTATCTATAAATGTCAGGTCAATGATGTCCAATATAGGAACCATATTCAAACCATGTTCACTCAAAACCTAATTACTCTGTAATTGGAAGTGTTGTAAACATGATATATAGAAGGGTAGGTAGTGTATGGTTATGCAAAAAACTTTTATGCCTGAGGCTCCAAAATTCCCAGGTTCAATCCCCCACACCACCATAAGCTATAGCTGAGTAGTGCTTTGGTAAAAATAAATAAATAAATAAATATGATATACAGATTTGAAATACTTAGAATATAAATTCCACATAGTTAAAATTTAAAATAATGCAAAATGTAGTATTAATTTTAGTACTGGTTACACATCACAATCAAAGCATGTTGGTCAAATTGACTTAAAGGGACTCTATTAATAAAATAGTTCTTTTTTTACTTTTGTTTTCTTTTTTTTAATTGTATTTATAAAATGGAAATATTGACAAGACTATAGGATAAGAGGGGTACAACTCCACACAATTCCTACCACCAGAACTCTGTATCCGATGCCCTCCTTTCATAGCTTCCTATTCTTTATCCCTCTGGGAGTATGGACCCATGATCATTATGGGGTGCAGAAGCTGGGAGGTCTGGTTTCTGTAATTGCTTCCCAATAAAATCATTCTTATCTGCAACTTTAGGGGCAATAAAATCCTTCTTATCTGTTACCTTTTATGTTTAAATAAAGATAGCAGTTTAAAGTGCCGAATGTTACCTACATTATATTCTATTGTATACCACCAGGTTAGAGCATGAGTCACTGAACACAGCATCATTGTGATTCCAGGTCTTCATCATACCGTATCCTTTTGATACACTTTGTTTTCTCACTTTATCATCTTTACACAGTTTGTTATTTCAATATCCACCTTACAATCTCTAGAAGTCTTCATAAAATTACATTCTTTTGTTCAAGATGTATAACTGTTTGGTGTCAGGCAATCTATGAAAGGGGCCTGGTGGTGGCGCAGCTGGTTGAGTGCATATTAGTTTGTTTGTTTATTTATTTATTATAAAATTTAGACTCCCTGCTATGACCTATAAGTTTATTCAAAGATGTGCCTTAATTTTCATTCTGGCCACAGGCTGTTCCATCTATCTGCAAAGGGTTTGATCCAAATATAAGTAAACCTGTTTCCTCTGAACTTTAAGTCTAAACCCCAATATCAACATTTCAGGAAGTGCCTTCCTTGCCCCTAAAGTTGCTCCTTTACTACCAGTAAACATATATCATTTCAACACTTCAGTGAAAAACAATTTGTGTTTTACAACACACATACACACACACACACACACACACACACACACACCACACACCACTACTACTAGAATATGTTAAATAATTTACTAGGAGTTTAGTGCCACAAATTTTACCACAATTTTACTGTGGTAAAAATTGCAAAAGAAAAAAAAGCAGAAATTTATTTTCTTTTTAAAAATATTTTATTTATTCATAAATAAGAAAGCTAAGAGGAGAGAGAGAGAAAGAACAGAAAAGACATCACTTTGGTACATGTGTTGCTGGGGATCAAACTTGGAACCTCTTGCTTAAAAGTCCAACGCTTTATCCACTGTCCCACCTCCCAGACCACCAGGCTTTTACGTATTTATTTATTTATTTATTTATTTATTTTTGCTATTAAATAATTTGGTGCTACACATGTCTCTGCCTTCAGATTCCACTAACAACAAGATAAAATAAAAAAGAAATTGTACTTACCTTTAAAATTAAATTAAACCTGGGAAGGTAGCTCAGTTTTTCCACATTTTTCACGTATACAATGTCTTAGATTTGATCCCTGGCACATAAACAAAGACATAAACAAGTTGATGAAATTCAAGGGTATAAATGGCATCTTTAGACTTGCTTGATGCCATTACTCCATTTTCTGACTGAAGCTCCTGAACTCCTTGACTTCCTCAAGTAGGAGAAGGAGAGTTTTATATACCTTAAAGTAATATGGAATGGGGACTCTCTGACTTTACACTGTTTCTCAGGTCTCTCATATTTGTTTAATGGATTATGACTATAACCCAAGCATCATTCTAATTGACTGGATGAATTGTTTAACTTAATGTTTGCAACACCTTCGTAAGGTAAATACTTTTACATATAGATGAATATATATACACTGAGGAAGAGAGAAGCAATGTTATTTGTGCAAATTACTGTATCAGATTACTATATACACCCAGGCTATTGACTCAGTAACTCATGCCTTATCCACCATTCTACACTAGTTTATTTGTGTAATGGCTGAAATCCAGTGAACTAAGATTGGTTCCGTCTCATTTGTGAGCTTTCTCTGCAGGTATCTGCTGCTAACATTTCTACCTAAAGAATTTGTGGTGAGGCTGTGTGGCTTGGCCAAGAACCAAACTTGTCAGCTCAGCATTTAAATTGCACAGGACCTGGAAGAGGATCAGAAAGAGAAAAAAAAAAAAATCTGCCTATGCGCCCCACCTGCAGTGATTTTTTTTTTTTTTAACCAGAGCACTGTTCCACTCTGGTCTGTGGTGCTGTGGGGGATTAAACCTGGGACATCTAATACCTGAAGCATGAAAGACTGTTTCAGAACCATTATGCTACCTTCCCCACCCAATATTTCCACAATATTTGTGTGACCACTCTGCTCAATAGACTCCTCTCAGAGGCTAAATGGAGATTAGGGCCAGAATCCTTATACTCTTCTCCATTTAAAAGCCAGTGTCTGACTTTAAGAACTATTTCTGTTTCATCTTTTCTCTTTTTTTCTTTTTTTTCTCTCTCTCTCTCTCTCTCCCTTCCTTTCTTTCTTTCTCTCCTTTCTTTCTAATACTGATAAGCAAAAGGGGTAGGGAGGCTGGCTGCCTTTTTTTGTTGTTATGATTGTTAGGATTTTACTACAACAGTCATTGACTTTCTCAGACAGAAAGAGATGCTACAACACTGAAGTTTCCCTCACTACAGTCATATCCCCATGTGGTCTACCAAGGGCTCACACCTGGGTTGCATGCATGCTCAAGCAGGTGCGCTCAGATGAACTATCTTGCCAGACCCTGACGGCCTACTTTCCTTCTTCCTGAAGTAGCATTTGTCCCCTCCCTTTTTCCATAGGCTACACTGATAGAGTCAGTATGATGAAGCATAGTTTGTAAAAGAGATGGATAAAAACACAATGTAATGTGTGTCAGCTATTGTCCATACATCTCTTATATGTCTCCCTCAGCAAAGCATAGGCTAATGATAGCTGAGACCTTGATTGCCCTTGACTGTAGGCCAGCTTGCTGACTTCTGAATTGCAGCTGTTTACTTCCTTTAAACATATGGTCTGTTTATCATGGATATGACCTTAGTAAAGACCTCTGCAATGCTTACAATAATAAAATGCATTGTAAAATCTTTCATACATCAAATGTCTGTCACACAGCCAGGCCAGGTGGAGTAATAATTGAACTTGCAAGTATCAGCACAGAACAGTGCTAATAAATGAGATCACTTCAAATAATTAACTTACTCATAGCTTCTTCCTTCCTTCTTCTCTCCTCCTTTATCCCTTCCTTCCCCCCACTTCTTTTTTCCTTTTCTTTTCTCTTCCCTTTTCTTACATACAAAAGAAAGAAGGACAGAAACTATGGAAGATAGGAAGGAATAAGGCATTTCAGAAACGCTACCATAATATTAAATTAAAGTCTAAAAAAGCAAAGTCAGCTTGACTACACATACACAAGCACACAGTCAATCACCTAAAAACAGCTTTAGCTACTGGATGAGTTAAAGAAATAGTAAATGAATAAACTTGGCATATACTCAATGTAAAAGAAAACACTTCCAATATACATTGCATAGTCATAACTGGCTAATTGTTTCAAAACACACACATACACACACACACACACACACACACACACATTGGTATAACACAATACCTATCTATCACCTCACAGTTCTAGAAGATAGAAGTTAAAAAAAAAAAAGTATATAAGAGTCATGGCCTTGATAAAGGTTCTAGATAGTCCATTCTGTTTTTCTCCTAAATTCTAGTGGCTGCAAGCTTTTCTTAGTTGTCTTTGATTTGTAACTATGTCCCTCAAATCTCTGCCTGTCTTCACACATCTCTGTGTATCAAATCCCATTTCCATTTCCTTGCAAGGATACAATACATGTGATGCCATTCAGAGCACATTCAAGTAATATAATATAATCTCCCATGGCAGGAAAGCAGAGGCTGTAGTTAAGGAAAAGAGAAGTATATGACTTTCTGGTTAGTATATCTACCAAATTCAAATGGAATGGGCTTCAAAACTTTTCAGATGTCCATACTGAAGAAAATCCCTGACTTACTATGCTCCGGTTCTTTCATAACTTCTCCCTAGATTTCTCAAGCTAACTCTATCTTTCATCTATGTCCAATCTGTGATCCGACCCTTCTTGTTAATAACTGAAAAAAGCAACAGGAGAAAGAGGAAGGTATCCCTTTAATGGAAAATAATGAAAGCATGGGCTCTGTCTTTGTCCTATAAGATTTTTTTAAATTTTTACCTCTCAATTAAACAAATAAATTTATTCTATTGGGGCACACAGAAATTCTATAGAGATACAGAGAAGGGAGAGATAGAGAGGGAGAGAAACAGAGACACACCTGCATATGTTCTTTCTGTTCTAAAAGCCAGGACCAAGTCTATAACCATAATCACCTGCAAGGGAGACTAAAAAAATGTACACTTTTCTTTGTATGTTCTTGAAAATTATACAAAAATATATAAAATAAAGTTATACAAGAACATAAAAATCAAATAGTACATTTTTAACTATTAAAATTAAAATTCTATTACCATGTGTGAAGAATACATATGTTGGGGATCAATTATTTTTTTCCTCTACCAAAATGTACCCTTCTACTTACTAAACTATCTGGTTTTCTCATGAGAAAACATTTGATCCCACCCTACATAATTTTTGACATCTATCAGATTAGACTATCACAAAGCCTCTATTTTAACCAGAGAAAGTGGAAATTACTCCTCATGGATCTACATGGTTATGGAAACTCTTGAGTAAAAACTAAAGAATAGTTTCTACTTAAACCTAGATCATCTCCTCACCTACTTCCTATTTCACTTCCCTCAATCATTCTAAGTCAAACTGTGTCAGATAAGCTAAGTAATATAAAAGCTGGATAAAGGCAAGAGACTGGAACATTTTAATGATGGTTCTATTGGTCACTAACAGACCACCCAATCCTCTGGGGCCCTAGTCAGGGACTCCTGGGATTCCCATACAGATATGATGGGCCCAGACCTCTAAAAGTTCACTCTCCATCATCACTAGTCATTTACATCAGGAAAAATATCATAAACCCTCTTGGGAGCCTCTATAGGACATTGCCCTTAATGCAGAACAATGGTAGAAACTGTCCCAATCTCTGAAGGGAAGCTGGGTCAACATACTCTCCTACTTGAGGGAGACTGATCCTGAAATGAGTGCAGCCTAGAGTATTCCTAGGTATGGCCATGGAGTTTAAGTTCAGACTGACAGGGATGCAGAGGTTACACAGGCTCCTGTGCTAAATATAAATAGACATGGGCCCTAGGACAGATCGATGAGGTTTACAGTTAACAGTATTTTTATACTGTTCCCATTTTAGGAGATACTCTCTCCCCTAATCCAGTTTTGCAGTCCTATTCCCAACTCTGAATCCATCTTCCCAGACAAGACTGTCAGCCCACCTGCATGTTAGCTGTTGGGCTCAGGCAAAAATTAGTAAAGTCATGGACCTATTAGAATAAACCTAAACTTCCTAGCTTCTTCCAACATGAAGACCCTAAATCTCACCTGCTATATTCTTACCTTTAGGTTCCTGATTATTAATTTGTTCTGCTTTGTATCTTTATGCTTTTCAACCACTAAGTTGCAGATGCTATCATGAAATCAAACTGACTGGGAAGTCGGGCGGTAGCTCAGCGGGTCAAGCACACGTGGCACAAAGCACAAGGAATGGCACAAGGATCCCGGTTCAAGCTCCTGGCTCCCCACCTGCAAGGGAATCACAGGTGGTGAAGCAGGTCTGCAGGTGTCTATCTTTCTCTCCCCCTCTCTGTCTTCCCCTCCTCTCTCCATTTCTCTCTGTCCTATCCAACAATGACAACAATAATAACTGCAACAATAAAAAATAAACAAACAAACAAAAACCCTAAAGATTCTCTACCTGAGAATAGATTCGGTGTCTGCCCAGTTTGGCTCCTTCTCCTTCTGTTCTTTTTGAAGAGCTCCTGCTTTTCCCTTTGAGAGTTTCTCTCTAGTCTATTGGTCCCCTGTGAGGCATATTTAAGAACTGCTAGGTTTCTGCATTATTACTTCTCCTGATAGAGAATGATCTGACTTACAGATTCCAAATTAACTTACAGATTCTTTGACAATACAATGACCCACATATTTAGTCTGTATCCATTTTCAATTTCATTTGGGAGTAAACACAGACACAATTTTGGACAATTTAAAAATCTAATATCACTTTTCTTATTTACTAGTTTCTGTGCTCCACCCCTTCTTCTTCATCCCTACCTTCAAAGTAATGAATAATACCTCATAGAATAAATGGTTGAAATATTTGTCATCATAAAAAAGAAATGCCCTTATCCTGACCTTTAAAACCTGACTGGTTTTGAATATTTATCAGATACTGTGAGATTCCCCACAAATTAGTGGCATAAATGTTATCCATCTAGGAAAGTAGATTTATTAAAGGATTGTCAGGAAGACATTATGAAAAAAGTGACACCATCAAAGGCAACCAAACATTAAATGAAGACAGTGAAAGATGGTTAAGTGAGAAGAAATAATAGAAACAAGAGATTGAAGGCAAGAAAATGCAGTCTTTGACAGAGAGACACCTGTAGAACTGCTTCATCACTTGTGAAGCTTTCTCCCTGTAAGTGGGGACCGGGGGCTTGAACCTGGGTCCTTACATACTGTAATTATGTGCATTTAACCAGGTATGTCACTGCCTGCCCACTTTCCTTTTCTATCCTCTTCTATTTTCTTCATTCCTCTTTTCTCTCTCTCTCTCTCTTACTCTCTCTCTCTCTCTCTCTTTTTCATGGTCAACTACTGTTATTTCTGGGGCTTAGTGCCTGCATGATGAATCCACTGCTCCTGGTGGTCATCCCCCCCACTCCTTGCACACCCTTCTTTCCCCTTTTCCCCTTTTCTTTGATAGTTCAGAGAGAAATTAAGAAGGGAGAGGGAGATGGAGATAGATATATATAGAGAGACACCTGCAGTACTTACTCATGAAACTTTTATTCTTCATCTCCTCCTCCTCTCTCAACTTCTTTCTGTATCTATCCAATAGTAAATAAAAATACTCAAAGAAAAAGGGAGAAAGTAGAACAGGAAAGAGATATCAAGATAAAGAAGCCTGTATGAATTCCTAGTATAAATATGCAGAAGAGGAAATATTAGATACTTTCTCTAAGGAGAAGACTATAATAGATAAATCCATTACAAGGTTTTTTTGTTTGTTTTGTTTTGTGAACAGGAAATATATAAAACCTTGACACAAAAATGATGTCACTCATATAAAGTATATGCTAAAGAAGAAAATGTAAGGAACATCAATATTTCAGAATATGGGAGAAAAAAATAGTCTCTGGTGAAACTAAAAATGAAAGTCAGAAGTAAAATAAGACTCACAGGAGTGGTGTGAGAGAACTACAGACATGTTGAGACCAGATAGCAGTAGGCTGAAGAGGGAATGAAGAAAATGATGAAAGAGTAAGTAAACATTGCTATGTTCTTTTCAGAGAAAGAAACAAGAAAGACCAGTCAATAAATAAAAGAGAAGGGAGTCGGGCGGTAGTGCAACGGGTTAAGCGCGTGTAACACGAAGCGCGAGGACCAGCGTAAAGGATCCCGGTTCAAGCCCCCGGCTCCCCACCTGCAGGGGAGTTGCTTCAACAGTGGTGAAGCAGGTCTGTAGATGTCTTTCTCTCCCCCTCTCTGTCTTCCCCTCCTCTCTCCACTTCTCTCTGTCCTGTCCAACAAAAACATCATCAACAACAATAATAATAACTACAATAAAACAAGGACAACAAAAGGGAAAATAAATAAATAAATTTTAATAATAAATAAATGAGGAAATAAGGTCAAAATGGAACTGTTTTCAAAAGATAGGAGACATTTATTTATACTGTAATCTCAAACTCCAAACCTATAGGTGAAAATAAGAAGGTATTAGAGAACAGGATAGCTAATAAAAGTTCCACTTCAAGAAGAAATTAGGAATATGATGGAGAGACCTTGATCTTGAGGGAGGCTCACACTCTAAGACTGGAGTGTGTACCTTCAGTTCAGTGCATGAAACATAACAGGAAATACTGCCCAGTGCTACAAAAGTCAGAAACTGTCTCACCAGCTTTTGCAAAGAGGTTAAACTTCCCATTTACTGCTTTTCAAACCCATAATTCAGGTTAAGGCAAGGCTGAACTCAGTTCCTCAACCTTCTGTCTTCAGGGAGCATTTATACAAATAGGAGTAGGGGTGGGGGGTAAAAAGAGGGACGGTTATTTAATTGTCTTCATTTATATTTCTCTAATAATCAGTGACTGCGAGTATCTTATTTTTCCACGTGTATTGGCCATCTGGATCTCTTCTTTGGTAAAATTTCTTTTTTTTCTCTCTCTCTCTTCACTGTACCCACTGTATCTATTCTTTTTTTATTTTTTATTTAAGAAAGAATTAATTAACAAAACCATAGGGTAGGAGGGGTACAACTCCACACAATTCCCACCACCCAGTCTCCATATCCCACCCCCTCCCCTGATAGCTTTCCCATTCTCTATCCCTCTGGGAGCATGGACCCAGGGTCATTGTGGGTTGCAGAAGGTAGATCTATCCATACTCTCTTCCTTTTTTCTTTCTTTGTTTTTTTTTTTTTTTTTTTTTTTTTTGCTGCTGAGTTTTATGAGTTCTTTACTCATTTTGGTCACTAAACCCAGATGTCCAGCTATTGATGAGATTAGTGGTTAATAAAAATACACAATGGAGGGCCCCCAACTCTTCATCTGCACTATTCCAGCCTTTAGTTCCATGATTGGTCAACAATTTGTTTAGCTTTGTATGTTAACTCTATTTTCAATCACCAGGTTCCAGATGTTAGCATGATGCCGACCAGACATCCCTGGACAGACAACCCCACCAATGTGCCCTGGAGCTCTGCTTGCCCAGAGCCCTTCCCCACTATGGAAAGAGAAAGACAGGCTGGGAGTATGGATCCACCTGTCAATGCCCATGTTTAGCAGGGAAGTAATTACAGAATTACCTTCCACCTTCTGCACCCCTCAATGACCTTGGGTCCATACTCCCAGAGAGTTAAAGAATAGGAAAGCTGTTAGGGGAGGGGATGGGATACAGAGTTCTGGTGGTGGGAATTGTGTGAAGTTGTACCCCTCTTATCCTATGGTTTAGTCATTGTTTCTTTTTTATAAATAAAAAATTAAATTTAAAAATACACAATGTACAATTAATCAGCTAGAAATCATTAAATCTTCTCCTTTAAAGTATCATGAATGGAACTTGAAGGAACAAGTTAAGTGAGAATAGCCTAAAAGAAAAAGACAAAGAACAGATGATGTAACTTAAGACACAAGGCAAGAAAAGGGAAACAGTAAAACCTGGACTAGGTGACATATATTTCAGGAAAATAAAAGCCTCTGGATTAAGAAGAAATTGTGAGAGAGGGCAGGGAGTACACAGGACACTTGGTAGGTTATGGTAGTGGTGTGCAAGTTAGTGATTTGTCCAACTGAGAGTCAATTTAAATTGCATTCATTCTTGGTCTTATTCTTCTTGTTGCGAAAATTTCACAAGATAGTATCAATAAAGATAGTACTTAGAAAACTTGTGTAAATATGTCAGTATTATCTTTTACCAGTACCTTTGAGTTTATTAATTTTTTCCCCTGACCACCAGTACAGCATGAGTTGAAACTTCAGAACAAGAAGAAATCCAATGTCATAAGAAGAAAATAAGAAACCGTACTCATCTGTCAACAATTGTCCTATAAGCCATTATCTCCCCAGTAAAATTGTGTTTTGGGGGGCATGGGAATGGGAAAAGTGAGATAAGTTCAGGGGAAAATGGGGAAGGTTATAAGATACTCAGAACTTCCTAACTCCTGTGTCATAGCCTTCTGGATCAAGTTGAAATTTCCTTAAACTTTATCCTACAACAAAAAATATAATATAGCTTAATTTATATTATTATTGTTGTTATTCAGAGACTGCAGGCATGAATTGTTGAGGCTCTTTGAGTCTCTTTTCTTGTCTTTGTTCTTATCAAATTGAGTTTTAACATATATCTAACCCAGTCTATCAAATTCAGATCTCTCCTCTCCCAACGGTCATGTCAGAAGACCCAGTCCCCACAGGGCAGTGGCACACAGGTTAAGCGCACATAGTATGAAGTTCAAGGACAGTGCACAAGGATTCTGGTTTGAGCCCCTGGTTCCCACGTGCAGGGGTTGGGGGTGGGATGGTGTTTCACAGGCGGTGAAGCAGATTGGCAGGTGTCTCTCTCCCTCTTTGTCTTCCTCTCCCCTCCGCTCTCAAGTTATCTCTGTTCTATCAAAAATAAATAAATAAATAAATAAATGCCACAGGAGCCATGGATTCGTAGTGCAGGCGTTTAGCCCCAGGGATAATCCTGAAGGCAAAAAAAAACAAAACAAAAACAAAGGGGTGGAGTTGTTTCAGAGTTTATGACAAAACTTTTTGAATGCATACTTTATTTTGCTAATCTTCTTCCCCATTTTTCTTTGAAAACTACTTCATAATCTGAGTCATTTGAAATCTATAACAAGAAGGTAATATCAAAAGGTTTTAGAAGGTTCTGGCATGCCAGCCTTTTGTGAAAATGGAGGGGGGGGGGGAGATGACCGCCGGGTCCTTTAGGGACCAATGTTTCATCAAGCCTGGGAAAAGGAAATTGAGGGACTCTTAATGCAGGTTTTGCAGTCGAGAATGAGAATAGTATGGAATCTGAATCTTTCTTTACATTAATGTCTGAATTCATACAAGATTTAGATCAAACCCAATGTTATGGACTCCAACAAAAGAATGTGTGGTAGAAAAGCTTCTAAGTTGCCTCCACTAGGTCTTAAGGGTGGAGATGAAAGTGTGGCCATTTACAGTTCTAAGGAGGTATTGCCTGGAAAAAGAAGAGTCTGAGACCACTTATATTTTCCCCTTTGCCATCAGCCATTTACTCTTCTCTCACTGAGAAGAGGTTACTAGGTTCCCTTCCAATCTACAGTCAACATTTCTATAATCAGAATATAAATTGGGACAATCTGAACATACTATTTTTGAAATGTGGTCTTTAAAAATTAGGATCTGACTAAATTTATATTACTTTATTTACTTAAATTTATTTATTTATATATTTTGGATAGAGACAGGGAAAAGTGGAGAGGTAAGAAAGGACACAAAAAGGGAAAGAGAAAGACACTTGCAGCACTCTTCCACCACTTGTGAAGCTTCCCCTAGCAGGTTGGGGGGGCAGCTTGAAACTATGTTACACATAGTAAGGATATGTTATCCTTACACAGGATAACCTATGCATTCAAATAGTTGTGCCACCATTCAGTCCCTGTTTTACTTTACAATGAATCTTTAGTTTGAAAGTTTATAGTTAGTCAAGCACCCAATACATTTGAACCAGAAATTCTAATAACTATTTTCTTTTGCCTAAATATTTTGCCATTAAAATATTTTATTTATTTATTTATTTGGGTAGAGGCAGAGAGAAATTGAGAAGAGAGTGGAGAGACAGAGAGGGAGAGGAACAGAGACATCTGAAGTTCTATTTCACCACTTGTGAAGCTTTCCCCTTGCAAATGGAGGCAGGGGGCTTGCTTGAACCTGGGTCCTTGTGCATTGTAGCATGTGAACTCAACCAGGTGTGTCACCATCTGGCCCTTAATAACTATTTTCTAACATTAAGTTTATACAGACTTGGCCAAGCATAAGCTAGTAGTTATAAATGTTACATCATTTGAAAACCAGATATAAAAGAAAAAAGAGAAACAATGAAAGAAAGACTTGAGTACAGAAAATTATCATACAAGCTTAACTTGCAGAATCAAAAAACATTTCACCTGGGAAAGAAAAACTGAGTAGCTTTCCCCAGCTGTTTCTGTAGGCAGGAGTTTCCGAGTTCATGACAAAGTTTTTTGGAATGCATACCTTACTTTGGTCTTCTTCCCCATTTTTCTTTTAAAACCACTTCATAATCTGAGTCATTTGAGATCTACAACAAGAAGAAAGGAATATCAAAAGGTTTTAGAAGGTTCTGGCATGCCAGCCTTTTGTGAAAATGAATGATGAGACAGAACAAAATTAAAAAAAAATTTATTAGAAACACCTGCAACTATTTCTGTAACTGGGAGGTCCTTATTAAGGTTACAGTGCTGAGCTATGCTCAATTAGTTACCTTAAAAGAGTATAGCATTTTTCTTATTTTTATGAAAACACAAAGTGTATACTTTCCTGTGCTTAGTGGTTTGTCTGAGTAGTCAAGTTAAAGTCTACTCATTCTTGGTCTTATTCCTCCCCTTGTGAAAATTTCTCAAGATTCTACTAATAAAGATAGTGTCTAGAAAATCGGTGTAAATACATCACTGTTCTCTTTTACCAGTCTCTCTGAGATTATTTTTTACCCTGATCACCAGTACAGCAACAGCTGAAACTTCAGATCAACACAGAGAAACCTAATGTCATAATTTTCTTATTTAGACTACTCTTTTTGAAAAGGAATACCTTTTTGTTTTCTCTCTATAAAAACAGAATTAAGTACATAATCATATACATATACATATACATATACATATCCTTCACACAAACACAAATGCCAGATGCCTCTAGAAAGAAGAGAAAACTTGAGGCAAGCAAACTTCTGTGACAAATTTTCCAAACTGAACCAGAAATAGGCATTCTGCACAAAAAGAAAAAAAAACAACACCAATTCAATGCAAACAACTTACCATCTGGTTACTGTCAGAGTTGCAAGTGCATACAAGAAGATTCTGTTTTTAACCTTGGATTTATTTTTCTTTCACCACATTGAATATCTTCCTTAATGTGTGTGCTGTCTAGAAAAAGATATATTTGGTGCTCCTTGAGCAGATAGGCTTATTATGACTATGTGGAAGCAAACTCTTCAGTGCTTCTTGTCACACCCAAATATGATATCATAGTCAGTATATCCTAAATAATAAACTGTCTTATTCTAACACATTTCATTTCTGAAATAATCTTTCTTAACTATTTTTCTACCAATAAAAACCATAAAACTAAGTATAAATTTCCATACTGAACTTTGATACCATGAACACTGAATAACTCCAGAAAGCTATGGAACATTGAAAAACACCCACAGATCGTCCCCCATTGGTCCTGTTTGAAGATATTAATGGTGTAAAACCTGGTCTACACTGCCAAGTTTTCCAACTCCAAGAGTGTGAAGGTTTCACTGAGAACTTTCCTGACACTCAAGCCTAGCACAGCTGTTTTTATTTCCCAAATAATGAAAATAGCAGAAACACATCTGTTTTCATGCTTTGCTGTTGACAGTTCACCAAAAAATGTGCATCCAATAGTCTTTATCCAAATAGACAGAGACATGTTGGATCCAAACTACAGAGAGCTTTTGTGATGTTTGTGTTTTAAGTTTGTGCAAGAAATTCAATTTTTACATTCTATGTCACGCCTAGAACAAATCCCTCTCAAATTTAACAATATTCTTAGTGAGGTTCCAGTCTATTTCATGAAATGTTGCTTGCTTCTATTTCTTATAAAGTATACTTTAGAATAGTGGCTTGACAAAAAATGAATTATGCAATGTAGTTTAGTCTTCAAAGATGGTAAAGAACTAAAAAGCTTATATAACATACATGATATAACAGGTGGGTGAGTTCAAGGAGATAGTTGTTTCTCAGTATTGTCTGTATTTTGTCTTAGATTTTTCACACCCATACCACTCCCCCCAAAAAAAAATCACTAGTTTGAAAATACTATTTTCTTTTATAAAAACCTCTCTATAATGGTAGGTGTAATGTGGAACTATACTGCAGTTATCTTAATCTTTTAAATCACTGTTAAATTGTGAGTGAAAATGGGAAAAAGAAAAATTTAAAGAGTATACATATGAAAAATATTCAGTTTCACAAATGATTTTTCCATTGTCTTGTAACAATAAATATTTGGTGTGATTTTAACACTTATCAAGGAGTCAGAGCATATGACACACAGCATGTGAAATTTCCATTCCTTCTATAATCTCTTCAAACATGTCTTTTTAGAACAACTGGTATAAATGAGTGTCCGGTGAGTAGCTGTGATCAGTGAAGAAGAGTAAAGAAATGGGATGCTATTAGTGTTGATATTAGAGTTTATTTCAATCTCATCAAATAGATATTTAAAATCTGTAGCCATGCATAATAAAAAATAACAATTATCATTATTATGTCACTATAAAAAACATTTTGACTACTTATAATCACACATTTTAACCATGCACCTAGATTTTATATTTATAATATTAAAATCCAGGGTCCAGGCAGTGGCACACATGGTTGAGCATACTTGTACAAGGACCAAGGTTTGAGCCCCTGGTCCCCACCTGCAGGGGAAAAGCTTTGCAAGTGGTGAAGCAGGATTGTAGGTGTCTCTCTGTCTCTCTCTATCTCTATCCCCTCCTTCCTTCTCTAATCCCAATAAATAAATAAAGATAGTAATAACAAAATTAATATTAAGATTCAGTTTCAGAACTAAATCTTTGGGCAATATCTTTTTGTGTGATTATTAATTTAAGATTTGTATGTCTAAAGAGCAATTGTTAACTATCAAGATAAGGAATTAATGTCACCATTGTTTCAGATGGGAAAGGTAAATAATTTACTTAAAAAGAGTCTTGCAATTACCTACATGTTCCCCAGAAGTTTTTATTTCAGAGGAACTTATGTTTACTGGGAAGGGCTATTGAGTGTGTTGAGTTGTTTTTCTAATATACAAGTAAATAATACATCCTCAAGACAGTGTATTACTTTGAAGTAAGAGTCTTACAATTTTTTTAAACCACTGATACTCTTATATAGCATAAACATGTATAAATAGTCAACCAAGTTTCAGGTTAATGTTTTTTAAGTAACTACTCTAGAATCAATAAAGTGGTCATTAATGGCACATTGCTTTAGTTGACAGTTTTTTTATTTTGCCACCAGAGTTATTGCTAGAATTTGATGCCAGTCCTACACATCTATCTCTCTTGTGGATTATTTATTTATTTTGTTAGAGATAGAGAAGAATTGAGAGGGAAGGGGGAGAAAGAGAGGGAGAGAGAAACAGAGACACAATACTGCTTCACCACCTGTAGACAGGAGGGTTGGGAGTCCTTGTACATCGTAATGTGTGTGCTCTACCTAGTGCACCATCACCTAGCCCCTCCATATTGATTTTTATTCTCAGTTGCAATCTTACAATCAATATGAGTTTTCAAACCCAATCGCACCTACCTGAACACATTGAAACTCATCTTCAATGTGATACCTCCTCTGTCTATGACAGGCATATATCAGCTAGTGAACCAAGAATAAGTAACTAACCTTATATAACTGCTTATCAGAAGATAAGCTAAATCACTTTAATAGGTAAAATGTTAGCTACGTATTCACACAATTATTGCACCATTTATATAATTCAGAGATGATATTGTTTCTACTCTACAGAAAGAAGTTCAAGAACTGCCAAAGCCCATGTTCAGTGGAGAAGCAATTACAGAAGCCAGACCTTCCACCATGTTCCCAGAGAGATAAAGAACAGGAAAGCTGGGCGGAGGGTAAATAACATAGTGCTTATGCAAACAGACTCTCATGCCTGAGGCTCCAAAGTCCCAGGTTCAATCCCCCGCAAGACTATAAGCCAGAGCTGAAGAGTGTTCTGGTTAAAATAAATAATAATAAGAATAATAAGAATAATAAGAACAGGAAAGCTTTTCAGGGAGGGGATGGGATATAAAAATCTGGTAGTGAGAATTGTGTACCCCTCTTATTCTATGGTATTGTCGATATTTTGTATTTCATAAATAAATTTTAACAAATCAGTTTAAGTCCATCTATAGGATTAAATGGAAACAAATACAAAAATAAACAATATAATTATTAGGTTTCCCAGTTGTGAGGTATAATTGACTGAGAGATCAGCAGTTTCTTTTATCTGAGAAACATTTCCTAAGAACAGAAAAGAAAAAAATACATTTCCTAAGAATGGAAAATGGGAGAGAAATGCCTGAACAATATCTTCCTTTCAGTGGTTTAATTTTCCAGCATACTTCCTCCTCACTTCTTTGCCTGTAAGCATTATTTATTGTGCAGGGTACATTTATTAAAGCTTCTGTCTTAGCACCAAGTGAAAGTCTTAATTTTGTGTTCTTCAAGATGCTATTCATTGGGATGAATAGTGAAAAGGAATATGGACTAAAGTACAATCCTGCTTCCTCCATTTACTGGGAGTTCATTCTTGTCAGGCCTGTTAAATTGCTCCATGACTCATTTTAACTCCTTGATAAAGTGAGTACAATAATGCTTGCATCTCCTTACAAAAAAAAAAAAAAAATGTTGAAAATAGGCAGTTATTAACATTACATGTGTTCCACAGTGTTAGTGCTAGTAAAAATTAATTCAAAATTTAAAACTAAGAGCCACAAATGAATTTTTTATTTACTCTCAGTCATATGGAATCTTGAAGCAGAATTAAAGGATCTCAAAATCCTAGAAAACAAAAGTAGTGAACAAACCAACTTGCCAAATAACTGGAAGTTATAAAGCCTTCATTCTACCTCAGACATAATTGGTCTTTGTCCACTTCCCACTCACAGCTTTTTATCTAATCCATGAGTTTGCTTTCCTCTTCAACCAAGTCTTTCAACAATTCTCATTCTTAGGGATTTCTATTTATACCAAAACTTTGTACTGGTGTCAGGATTTATTCTTTTATATTATCTAGCCTGGCCTCAAATTTTCGTCTGACTGGTTTATACTCATGCCTCAGATCTTTACCTAAGCATTACCTTCACGAAGAGCCACCCGTTAGTACTTTGTCTTCACATAAAGCTGTCAGTCCAGGACCAGATGATGACGCACCTGGTTAAACACACACATTACCGAAAACAGTGACCCAGTTTCAAGCCCCTGGTCCCCATTTGCAGGGGGAAAGCTTCACAAGTGGTGAAGCAGGGCTGCAGGTGTCTCTCTGCTTCTTTCTATCTTCCCCTTCCTTTTCAGTTTCTCTTTGTCTCTGTCCAGTAATAAATAAAAAATAAAATAATAAAGCTGTCCGTCATTACTTTTTATCACATAATTTTCATGGCACTTTTATACCTCCCATTTATTTCTCCATTATATGCTCAAATGATGTGGAATCATAATTTATTCTTCTTTTCTTCACTCCCATACTCCAAAATGTGTTTAGTTAATATTCACTGGTTATCATCTTTACTGTTATCATTTCATATAGTCACCGACTTCTGTTACACAACAATAATATCCTTCTAGCTGGACTATTTCCTTCTATATCCACCCCCTAAAGTTCAATGTTTTTCATACTAGTCCTAATTCGTTTTTTTGAAAAACCTAAGTCAAATTCCACATGAACTTATCCCAGATTCTACAGTAGGTTCCTAAAACATAGAGTGCTGTCCAGATTCCTTGTTATGGGCTCCAAGGCCTGACAACTATTTAATTCACCTTGTCATTTCATTCACCATAGACATGCCTTTGTTGGTTTTTTTTTCCTCAGGGAATTCATTGAGTGCCCATATCCATGAGGGTTTCCTATGATGGTTTCCTCACCAATGTCTTAGCTAAAATGCCACCTCTAGAGACACGACATTCCACTATCCTCCACTTACCACTTCTCAGCAAACTACTTACTCTGTGTTAATTTCTCCATAGTACTTATCACCATCTGAAATGTTCACATTGCTTTATTTACTCACATGTACCTTTATTTTTAAGAGAGATGGAGAGAGACACGGGGGGGGGGGGGAGAAAGACAGACAGGGGATGGGGGGTGGGGAGACTCCAGAGCCAAAGATTCCTTCAGTGGTCTCAAGCCTGGGCTGCTCACACATCAAAGCAGTACTCTATCCATGTGAGATATGTAAGTTTGCAGCTTCTCTCATCAATATACTGGATTTTTTAGAACAGGGACATTATTATATTCACTGTGCTTTGCTTTAGCACTTTGAGCTGAATCTATTAAGATAATAGATGCCTGTTTAATATACCTTTTAGCCAAGTGATTTAATAAAAGTTTCTTTGCCCTGTCTCCTTCACAAAAAAAAAAAAAAAAGGAAAATTTATGAAAGCATGGACTGGACTTGCAGAATGTTCACTGGTTATTTTTTAGCTATATGATGAATGCAAGATAAACGAATGGATATGTCATCAGAATAAAATAAACACACTCATTTCTAGGTTACAAATTAAAGTGTATGTTTAATGACCATGATAGTAGTAGAAGGTAGAGACACTTGGGTCTTTTGGGAGTCTTTCCAAAGGTCAGATAGCCAAGTACTTATTTTCAAAGATGTGATTTGGATGGTAAGACCTAAGCACTCAGTTCCTTAGTTGAGTCTTTCCTTAGTAAATATGAATGGATTCTGCTTACTCAAAGTGATAATCATATCCATGGGCTGTTAGATAATGGAGTACAAAGACAAGGAGCTCCATGACTCCACGACTTTTCAGAGAAACTGTGACACATACTGTGAACCCTCAGTATTGCTTCCCTTTATAGAACATAAATTGCATTGGATCGACCTTCTCATGGTGCATCCCGTGAGTACCCATTCATTGGGGAAACTGACGATCCTTCCTAGCCGACTGAATCCACATGGATCCCAGTCACTTTCAAAGCCATTTAACTGGCTACGGAAGAAGGGCAAACGCTAGAAGAAGAATAGAACATAAATATGAAGGATATGAGTCCCTCCTATGTCTAAATATCTATCAGAGCCACAGGGAAGCTCATCTAAGAAAAAAAAAAATTGGAAGGGAATATGCTGACAATGGAAATATCTTAGGTGCTTGAGAGTTCAGCAGTAGTAATTATAAGGATTATAGAGTCATATGGTTGTTGCCAGAAGCTACTTAAACATTAGGGGTAACAAAAAAGGAAAAGCAATTACTAATAGAAGTGAACTGTGAAAATCTGAAGGCCTTGGCAGTATCAAAAGAGCTCATTTTTTAAATCAAAGGCATAAAAAGCTTAGGATCAAGTCTAGGTCTTACATTAATGTATTGCAGAGAAGGGTGAGTTGTCTGTATTCTCCTAAACAAACCTGACCAGAAGTGAGTAGGGCTATAAAACTTGCAATGTAGACATTAGGATCAATGTAATTGAAAATCTCGTATTCCAGGGGTCGGGTGGCAGTGCACCTGGTTGAGTGTACATGTCAGAATTGGTAAGGACCTAAGTTCAAGGCCTAGGGCCTTACCTGCAGGGGGAAAACTTTGCGAGTGGGTGAAGCAGTGTTGCGGATGTCTCTTTATCTTTCTTTTTCTCTATCTCCCCCTTCTCTCTCATTTTCTGATGGTCCCTATCCAATAAATAAATAAAGATAAGAAAATATTTTATTAAAATCTCATATGCTTAGGTATTAATCTCTACTGATCCACAGAAGAAAAATACTATTCATTGGTGAGGGATTTAAAAATGACCTTGCTTTTTAACACAACAAAAAAGTCATACCAAGCTTTTCAAAATTATTTTACTTAGGGGCCAGGTGGTGGTGAACCTGGTTAAGCGCATACATACCAGTGTGCAAGGACCTGGGATCAAGCCCCTGGTCCCCACCTACAGGGTGAAAGCTTCATGAGTGTTGAAGTAGAACTGTAGGTATCTCTCTCTGTCTCTTTCTCTCTATATATCCCCCTCCCTTCTCTGTCTATGCAATAAATAATAAATGAAATATAATTAAATATATATTTGTATTTTATCTATTATTTATTGGATAGATACACAGAGAAATTAAGAGGATAAAGGGAAATAGAGAGGGAGAGAGACAGAGAGACACCTACAGCCACTGCTTCACCACTTATGAAGCTTCCCTCACTGCAGGTAGGGACCAGTGGAATCCATATCCTTGAGCATTGAAATGTGTGCTCAACCAGGTGTGCTACTGCCTGACCCTCACAGCAGGATTTTATGAATGTATTTACAAAGCAAAATAGATGTGAGCAATGCAGGAGGGCACTGAGGTAAATGCTTTAGTGCACTATCTGTGTCCTATTAGGGTCGAACATGCCCATGTCATTCTCCTGGATACTGGTGGTAGAGTCTGCTGATGTGAGGGGTCACACTCTATCTACTAAAGAAGTTGTGTTTTCATGGTTATTACACCCTCCAAGAGAATCCTGAATTCAGTTACTGGTTAATGCAGGATTATAAAGGTCCAGCCTTCATGTATCAAGTTGGTATATTTCTGAAATGAAATATAAATATAAATGAAGTATAAATATTCTTAATATTCCAGGAGATAGCTTACCTGGTAGAACATGCTTTACCATGTGTAAAAACCCGAGTTTGAGATCCATTATTTCACTGAAAGAGCCGTGAGTAACACTAGGGAAAAGTCCATAGAGAGCAGAACAGTGCCATGACTGCTCCTTAACTGAAATAAAAGAAATGAAAAGCTCAGCCTAGAAATAATGGAATGATGTTTGTGTAAGGCTGTAAACTGCTCTTGGGAAGAGTATATCTAATTTATAAATGTCAGATACACACACACACACACACACACACACACATATATATATATATATGGAACATCATGGTAATTTCTATATATATATATCAAGAAAGTGTATATAGGGGATATATATTTATCCACCTTCTGCACCTCATAAAAAAGTTTGATTCATACTTCCAGTGGAATAAATAGGGAAGCTTTAATGTAGGGTAAATGAAACTCTGGAGGTGGAAATTGTGTCCCAGTCATCTTACAATCTTGTTAGTCATTATTAAGTCATATATATGTATATGAGGGTACTTCACTAGTCCATCTTGACTCTATTCTTTAAATACCATATGCTGTGATACTCATTTGACAAAGGTTTCTCACAGTAGATAGTTATTATCATGTCACACATACATATATAATTAACTACAAAGAATACAAAAAGTAACTTATTATACACTCCTTATACTTATAGAATTGAAAATACACCTATATTTGGAAATAAATAAAAGTCTCTGTGCTGGCAAATAGATTATAAGTCAAGGTCAGGTACTGAATTTTCATGAGGTTTTTATAAGTCTATGAGGAATTTGATAATATTGTAATAATATTTTATTTCATCTAGATATATTTTATTTGAAGACCAATATCATTCTGGGATTATATTGTTCACAGATTTTGCTATTAAAATTCTTTTTTATTGATGAGAAGAGTAGATGGTAGAAGTATTTTTACAATGCCCTTATTTAGGGGGAGGGGAAGAGGAAAAATAAGAGAAAAGCACTAGAAGTCCAATGTCAACTTCTTTTGTTTTTACTTTTATTGATCCATGAATCCCACAAATCCATGAGCTACTGTGATAGTCCTACTTCTCCATATTGCAGAGAAAAATGTTGAGGCTCACAGAGATAAAGATCTCCACAACTAATATGTGGCAGCATCAAGCCTTGAAACTAGTCATTTTCAGTCAGTCTCATATCAGCTTTGTGGAGAGGGTAGTCTTGCTCTCCATTTAGAATTCTGATTGTTTTGTCTAAAATAGATGATTAAAGAAAGTACCAATATTTTTGCCATTTCAAAGTTGTACGATGCAAAAATAAATTGATTTTTATTTAAGCAGATAACTTAATGTAAAATATTGTCTTTCCATATACATTGATTTACTTTAGCATTGATTCACCATTTGGAAATACCTAACTCATCAGGTAATTCTGTCCTTACAGGATAGAAGCATAGAGACAAAACATCAGACCAAGAGGTGACAAGCATTCACAACCCAGGAGGGCAAGTGCTTGGAATTCTCAGTTGGATTCTAAGTGATCTGAAAATGTTAGCAGAAGCTAGAAACCCTATGAGTATGTTTTGGCAGTCTATTGGGAGGGTATCTTGCCAAGAATTTTACTTTGAAAGATGTAATTTGGTCAGTAACTATGGCTGGTTTTTGTTGTTAGTGTCGCTAATGATTAAGATAAGCAGCATTTGTTTAGAGGTAGTATAAACATTTCTGAGATAAGCAATTTGCATATCTGGAGAGATGACAGAAAGCTGCCTCCCCAGGAGGTCGACCTGACACTGTCTTTTCCAGACCTGCAAAAGTGATAGAGTTGTTTTCTTTACTGCTAGGAAGCATTATATTAGGTATAAACTTAAATAAAACAAAAGGATGCAATCTGAATCCATAGACATGATGTGCTTGCATTGGTTTACTTGTCTTGCCTGAAAATGAAAGTTTTTATAATTGTGTACATAATGTCTTTGAACTCTGAGCATTTGCCTGAAACAGCTGTTCCCAATTAAAACCAAACCAAAGTTTTCACCAGTGGAGAATCTGCAGGAGAAAAAAAAATACATGGGTGTGATAGGGAAAATGATTCAACTTGCACCTTCTCAGTAGATAAGGTACCAGAGGCTTTGCTTATTTTATTTCAAAGAAAAAAGTAGCAGTTTAATGTTAAAACTTTGAACTATAACTTAATACAGATTTTTTTTTATCAGATATAGTATGGGACATAAACCGTTTCACTAATAAAACAGCCTTTCAATTCTTCAACAGCTGAAATTAAGTGTAATGGACTTCATTAAATGGATTTTCTTTTCTAGCTAGCTTTTTTTTTTTTTAATTTTTTTTTTTTTTATGTGCTGACTCCACAGGGGTAAATTCAGACTAGCTTTCTTGCTTCCACCATAAAATGAAATCTTTTTTAAAAAATTTCTTTATTGGGGATTAATATTTTACAGTCAACAGTAAATACAATAGTTTGTACATGTAGAACATTTCTCAGTTTTCCATGCAACAATACAGCCCTTGCTAGGTCCTCTGCCATCATGTTCCAGGTCCTGAACCCTCCCTCCCATCCACCCCAGTCTTTTACTTTGGTGCAATACACCAACTCCTGTTCAAGTTCTGCTTAGTGTTTTCTCATGTGATCTTGTTTTTCAGCTTCTGTCTGTGAGTGAGATCATCCCATATTTATCCTTCTGTTTCTATTCATCAAATGTTTTAAAAACATTTTTGTGGTATGAAGGTCTGATTTGGAGAATGTGTGGTTGTTACAGTTAATGGGAACTCCAGGGCTAATTCTAAATTCATATTTTTAATGACTGGTTTTACCTATCAGTTTAGCTAAATTCTGGTACTCAGTCATTTACTCAAACACCAAATTTAGTATTGCTCTCGAGGTATTTTGTAGATCTAATTAGCATCTATAATCAGCTAACTTCTAGAAATGGAGACTATGGGGCCTTGTGATTGTTACCTGGTTGAGTGAACACATTACAATACATAAGGACCCAGATTCAAGTCCCCAGTCTCCACCTACAGAAGAGGAAGCTTCATGAGTGGTGAAACAGTGCCTCAGATCTCTCTCCCCACCCACCCCCACCACGCACGGTTTCTCGTTATCTCTATTCAAAATAAATAAATAAAAATATTTAAGAATGGGAGTCAGGCGGTAGCGCAGCGGGTTAAGTGCAGGTGGCGCTAAGCCCAAGGACCAGCATAAGGACCCTGGTTTGAGCCCCCGGCTCCCCAACTGCAGGAGCGTTAATTCACAGGCAGTGAAGCAGGTCTTCAGGTGTCTATCTTTCTCTCCCCTCTCTGTCTTCCCCTCCTCTCTCCATTTCTTTCTGTCCTATCCAACAACGGCGACATCAACAACAATATAACAAAGGCAACAAAAGGGAATAAATAAATAAATATATTTTAAAATATATTTAAGAACATAAATTATAAATTTAAAAAAAAGAAAGAAAAGGAGACTCTTCTCCACTATGTAGGTGAATCTGTCCAATCAGCTGAAAGTCCTTAAAAGCAAAGATGAAGTGTTCCCTGAAGAAAGAAATATGCAACATTATCTATTGATGTTTTAAGCTTGCTGTACCTTACAGATTTGTAATTTGTTAGCCTTCATAATAGCCTGAGCCAATTCCTTTAAATTCAGTCGCTTTCAACAGCTTAAAGACAATGAATCACTGTTAGCTATTTACTATGCATTACACAATATTCTTTAATTTACTAGCTTAAAATATAGATATATTGGGCTAGGGTAGATAGCATAATGCTTATATAAAGAGTCTCTCATGTCTGAAGCTCCAAGGTCCCAAGTTCAACCCCCCACACCACCATAAACCAGAGCTGATCAGTGCTCTGGTAAATATATCAGTATGTATTAACCATGTTAATATTGCTGCAGAAAAATGAGAGCCACCTAATTGGGTGGCACTAGTTCAGAATATTTGTGCATTGCAGTCAGAAGGTCAAGGAAGTGACTCAATAAAATTTTCTTTTTTCTTTTTTTAATTTCTTTATTGGGGGATTAATGCTTTACATTTGAAAGTAAATACAATAGTTTATACATGCATAACATTTCTCAGTTTTTAATTTAACAATACATCAATAAAATTTTCAATTCAGTATCTGTTATTTAGCCCTAGACATCTTCCTATCCCACTCTTACTTCACTTAACTTCATTCAATCTAGTTATTCAACCAACTATACAAGAAATAGTGGAAGGTCTGGCTTATGTAATTGCTTCCCTGCTGAACATGGACATTGGCAGATCGATCCATACTCCCAGTCTGCCTCTCTTTCCCTAGTGGGGCAGGGTTCTGGGGAATTGGAGCTCTAGGACATATTGGTGGGTTGTCTGTCCAGGGAAGTCTGGTTGGCATCATGCTAGCATCTGGAACCTGGTGTCTGAAAAGAGAGTTAACATACAAAGCCAAACAAATTGTTGACTAATAATGAACCTAAAGGCTGGAGTAGTGCAGATGAAGAATAGCTAGATGTAGATAGCTAGTAGGCATACTTTTGTTGTATTACAAAGGGCCTGTGGCTATACTAGTTTTTGTTTGTTTGTTTTTGTTTTTTCCCTGAGCCTGAAATCTGAAATGCAGGTGGATCCAAGTTATTGTCTGGGGAGATGATGTCATGGCTGGAAAAGGAACAGAAAGCTGGATCAGGGAAGAGACTAGTAGCTCCCAAATATGGGAAAGGTGTATAAATATTGTTGACTCTAAATCTCATCGATTTGATGTAGCCTGGGGCCCATCTTCAGCTTAGGAGCCTATGTGACCTCTGCATCTCTGTAGATCCAAGCTCACATTCTGTGGTCATAAGTAGGAATGTTCCAAGCTGCCCCAGTATCACAATCCATATTTCTCAGGTGTAGCATAGAGTATGTTGTCCAGCCTCCCTTCGGAGGATGAAACATTCTCTACTGTTGTTGGTCCAAGTTGAGGGCAAGGTCTTATGGGGGCCCACAGATGATTCCATTCTTATGTGAAATATAAAGAATTGAAACATGGGAGTTGGGCAGTAGCACATCAGGTTAAGCACAGGTGGCGCAAAGCACAAGGACCAGCATAAGGATCCCAGTTCCAGCCGGTGGCTACCCACCTGCAAGGGAGTCACTTCACAAGTGGTTTCCCTGTAAAATCAAGGTAAACCTAATCTTTAAAAAAGAAAAAAAAAAAAAAAAAAAGGAAAGAGAAAAAAAAAATCTATGTGCCCTTCCTTATCTGAAAAATCTAAGCTATGCTTTCAAAAGCACGTTCCGTTCTTGTGGGTATTATAAGAAATGCATCTAGTATCTCACTACCAACTATGTGAACCAATTTATGTGATAAGCATCAAGCATTTTCAAATGTTTTGATGTCTTCATAAACAAACTTGTCTGGCTTCAAACCCAGATAGCAGTATGTTCTCCATTTCTAAACGACTTTTACAAATTGAGAAATTTTCAAGAACCTTCCTCAGTTTTAAAATATTTTGATTTTAGTAATTAAAACTATATTTTTCTTTCACAAATGTTTCATTTTCTTGGAATAAAGCTTAAACTGTTGTGTTTTATGAGAAACATGCTATTTGAGTTTTCTTTGAATCAAAAGTATCTCTTAAGTTATCTGAAATATATTTTGTTTCCATAAAAGGCAGTTTGGGGACTGATGGGAGGGAAATAAAGCACTTTGCGATCACTAAAATTTTTACTACAGATTTTTGTTCTTATGTTCCTACCGTGTTTCTAGAAAAAAAGCTGAATTATAGATCTTGGATTTAATTGGTAGAGACATTTCCAAATTTGTATATTGTATAGTATAGCAAGCACAAATAATAGAATGGGTCACATACATTCCTGTTCAAGGAAAGAGAAAAGAAAAAGTGAGAGGGCTTTGATTTCTAAGTACTGAGAGATACCAGTATTTGGTTGAAACAATCCTGAGAAAAACTTACTCTTACGGGAGATGTAGGAGATGTTATAGATCTTAGCAATTAGACTTCTCAAGTAATGTGACATGGATTTTTAGCTAATCAAACTTGAAATCGCAGGGTTAGGTTGTCATTTAAAGATACATTCAACCAGAAATATCTAAGTTAATAATTGTTGCTTAATAGCACCTAATCTACCATTCCTTTCTCTGATGCATTGAAATATGATTTTAAAAAAGAAGACGTAGTCGGGCATATTTTTCTCTGGAAGTTAATTGGAATTTTTACTAATGAAAGATTGAAAAGGTGAATGATAGAACCCAGTGCTATGGTCTGGTAGGTGGTGCCATAGATAAAGTATTAGACTGTCAAGCATGAGGTCCTGAGTTCAATCCCTGGCAATACCTGTACCATAGTGATGTCTGGTTTTCTCTTCTCCTTTTTCATTAATAAATTTAAAAAAAAATCTTTAAAACAAACAAACAAAAAAAGAGAAACCCAGTGCCATCAGTGAAAGGCATTTTTCTTACATTATATCACCTAATGGCTATATGTGTTTTATTTTAAATAATCAGTAAAATATGTTTTATCTAGCTTCTCTCTCTCCCTCTCTCCCTCACCCATGTTGGTTATAGTTCTGCCTGGTATTGTTTTGTAATTTTACAATAGGTCTTAAGAGTAAAAATTTAATTTTTTTTTAACTTTTATTTTTTATTCTTTTCTTTTTTTGTCTCCAGGGTTATTGCTGGTGCTCTGTGCCTGCACCATGAATCCACTGCTCCTGGAAGCTACTTTTTTTCCCCCATTTTTGTTGTCCTTGTTGTTTATCATTGTTATTATTGTTGTTGTCATTGCTTTCGTTGTTGTTGGATAGGACAGAGAGAAATTGAGAGAAGACAGGAAAACAGAGAAGGGGAGAGAACGACAGACACCTACAGGCCTGCTTCACTGCCTGTGAAACAACTCCCGTGTAGGTGGGGAGCCCGGGGCTCAAACTGGGATCCTTAGACAGGTCCTTGTGCTTTGTGCCATGTGTGCTTAATCCGCTGCACTACCATACAGCCCCCAACTTTTTTGTTTCTGCTATCTCTGGGGCTTCACTGCTCCAGGCTGACTCCCCTCTCCACCTCCCACACTCCCCACCCCCACCTCATAGTAACAGAAAACTAGAAAGACAGAAAGTGATCTCAGCAAGGAAATTTCCTTCAATGAGTTGAAGTCAGGACTGGAACATTGGTCTCAGATATAACTTGTTTAATTTGTGGATTTCATTTCTAGCCTTGTTTTACCTTAACTGAAATGCTATCATTACTGAATTATGTGAATATTCTATAGTAGAGATGGTTAGTTTTTATTTGCTATCCAAGATATTAGTTTCACAGCTTTTCTTCTGGAATAGTATTTCTCCAGTGATCACTGAAACCTGTCGAGTTATTGTTTAAAATAAACTAAACTATATTTATACTGCCTCTTCAAAATGGTATGGAAGTTTTACAATAGAAGCAGATACCCAAATAGAAAAAAATAAACAAACAAAAAAACAAGCTTTGTTGTTTCATATGCTACACCTAGTAGTAAAATAGCTAAGATGTAAGTTAATTGTGGGGTTTTGTGTGTGTGTTATCTGTATTTATTTATTGGATAAAGACAGCCAGAAATCAAGAGGGAAGGAGGTGATCGATAGGAGAAAGATAGAGACACCTGCAAGACCGCTTCACCACTTGGAAAGCTTTAGCCCTGCAGGTGAGAACTGGGGATTTTAACCCGGGTGGGTCCTTGTGCATTGTAACCTGTGCTTATCTGGGTGAGTCACATGGGCCCCTTAAGTGTGTGTGTGTGTGTGTGTGTGTGTGTGTGTGTGTGTGTGTGTTTTAACCAAAGCACTGCTCAGTTCTAGTTTCTGGTGGTGCAGGGGCTATTTCTAATCTCTAGGTCTGCATTTTCCAGAGTAGCAGACTGTCTGGTCAGACTGCTTCTCTCTCTCTCTCTCTTTTAATTTCTTTATTGGGGAATTAGTGTTTTACATTCAACAGTAAATACAAGAGTTTGCACAAGCATAACATTTCCCAGTTTTCCACAGAACAATACAACCCCTCCTAGGTCCTCTGTCATCCTTTTTGGACCTGTATTCTCCACCCCCCCACCCCCCACCCCAGAGTCTTTCACTTTGGTGCAATGCGCCAACTCTAGTTCAGGTTCTACTTGTGTTTTCTCTTCTGATCTTGCTTTTCAATGTCTGCCTCTCTCTCTCTCTCTCTCCCTCTCTCTCTCTCTCTCTCTTACTATTAAAATAAGTAAAAATATACAAAAAGGTAAAGACTGGCCTGAGAAGAAATTTTTATTTAATTGTAAAAAAAAAAAAAAAAGGAAATTTTCACTAAATAGTCCCAAAGGGAATGCCAAAAATTTTGAAAATGTCTGTCATTTATAATAAAAGTTGGACCAAATTTAATCGGACATTGAGAGCTGATACATCATTCTCTAGATTGTAAGCATAGGACAACATTGGGAGCAGTAGATGGAAGAAGTACCCAATGGTTTATACCACACTTAAGAAGGCATAGGCGGAGGGGGAGGGGTTTGGGCAGTAGCACACCAAGTTCGGCGCACATGGCACAAAACACAAGGACCAGTTTAAGGATACCAGTTCAAGCCCTAGCTGGTCACTTCATAAGCGATGAAGCAGGTGTCTATCCTTGCCTCCCCGTCTGTCTTCTCCTCCTCCCTTGATTTCTCTCTGTCCTGTTCAAGAATAATAACAACAGTAACAAGAGCAAAAAAAATGGCCTCCAGGAGTAGTGGACTCATAGTGCAGGCACTGAGCCCCAGTGATAACCCTGGAGGCAAAAAAAAAAAAAAAAAAAGGAGGAGGAGGAGGAGGCACAGATGGAGAGTGTGGGTGGATTTGCAAGGACATGAAATCTGTTTTTTCTCTTGAAATCTGGATGAAAGAAAATAATGCCATCCTGACTTACATCAGCATACAACCTCACCAATGCATCTTAAAGTCTCACCTCTCCATTGGGGTTTACAGTTTACAATTAATGGTGTTTGTATACTTTCCCCGTATTTGGGAGCTATTCTCTGCCCTGATCCAGCTGTCCAGCTCTTTAGTCCTTTTCCCAACTATGGAACCATCTTTCTAGAAAATACTTTTAGCCTACCTGCATGTTAGTTATCAAGTTCAGGTAAAAGTTAGTAAAGTCATGGGCCCCTTAGAATTTACCTAAAATAGATTTCCTAGATTTTTCCAATATGAAGATACCAAATTTTATTTTCTATATTCTTACCTTAGGTTCCTAATTACTAAACAACTTGTTCTGCTTTATGTCTTAATGCTTTTTAGCCACCAAGTTGCAGGTGCTACCGTGACACCCATCTGACTTGCCTGGGCAGACAACCTCACCTATGAGTCCTAGGACCCTAGGGAAAGACAGAAACAGGCTGGGGGTATGGATCGACCTGTCAGTGCCCATGCCCAGTTTTTATTTCCTGAAGAGAATTCATTGTATTAATGAAGTGAGATCGAATTGAAATAATAAATGAGTGTGTACTGGAAAGATGACTCACCAGGTAAGTAAGGCACCTGCCTTGATTATGTGTGTGATCCAGGTAGGAAACCCTGCACAACATGGGATGTTTGATGGCAGCAGAAGCAGCTCTATGACTGTAGTATGTCTCCTCTCTGCTTATATCAGTCTATTTACAGTGATGAATTATATATGTAGGAGGCCCCAACTCTGCAAGATTATACTAAATAAACTAATAATAACTGATACCTCTGGGGGCCAGATGGTGGCGCACCAGGTTAAGCACACATAGTAGAAAGCACTAGCCCCCACTCAAGGATCCTGGTTCCTGCCCCCGCCCACCCCACCACTTCCCCACCTGCAAGGAGGTCACTTCACAAGTGGTGAAGCAGGTCTACAGGTGTCTATCTTTCTCTCTCCCCCTCTTTCATCCCATATTCTCTCAGTTTCTCTCTGTCCTATCCAAAAAGTGTGTGTGTGTGTGGGGGGGGGGATGACCACAGGAGTGGTGGATTCATAGTGCAGGCACTAAGCCCCAGCAATAACCCCGGAGGGAATAAATAAATAAATAAATAAACTATTAGCTCTCTCTTAATCCTAAAAGTTTGCACTTCTGACTCAATTTCCTCTGAAGAACAGTAATTTCCTGTCAATCCATGCACCTAAGTTTAAGCCATGATGACAAATATTCAGGAATACTTAATGAAAATTAAGTATGCCTTATTTACAAAAATAAGTGGGGGTCATAATTTTAAAACAAGGGAAATGACTTATTCTATTTTTATTTTCTGAAAGAACAGAAGAAATCCCCTGTCAACTATCCTGATATTAGTAATTTTAATTAAATTCCATCTATTGACTACTTATGTCATTTTGAGTAATATGTAATATTACTATATGTAATTCTACCTTCATAATATTCGACACATTGGTATATTGCTGTTTTCCAATTTCACGAATCTAGAGGACTTTTAGTAACTACTGAAGGATCACAGAATTAGTAAAAACTAAGACTCTTCAAAGATAACTTTGTATGTGCGGTAAAGATATGAAGATGAGAAACACCCTTTGCCCTTTTAGAGTAGAAAATACAGTAGCAGAGATACAGAGCACAGCTAGACAGTGATAAGTCAGGATTTGTGTCTTAGTTAAGACTATTATAACTAAATATTATAAACTGGACTACTAATGAACAGCAGAAATGTTTTTCTTACCATTATAGAGGCCAGAAGACTAAGATCAAATCACCAGAAGATTAAATGTCTGCTACTGAGAGCTCACTTTCTGGTTCAGTGATGATAGTTTGAATGTATACATAAGGTGGAGACAAAAAATCTATAGTGGCTTAGTTGAAATGTACATTCCAAAAACTAAGAAGAATGAAAATGAGGAGAAGGGGAAGGAAATGGGAAGAAGAAAAGAACTGCAGAGGTATTGGAAAGATATAAGGGGCCTTTTGGAAATAAACAGAAGCACAGAGCACTTCAAGGAGTACTAGAATAGGAATAGGACAGCTGCCTAAATACTAGGGGCTCCTCCTGTTATTTTGACCTTTAACTTTGAGATTCTTAGGACTCCTTGCTTATCTGAGTCTCAGTATCTTTCATCTTGGTCTCCCATGTGGTTATTTTCCCAGTTCTTTTGCCTGTCGGGGCTTTAGATTTCTAGGGTTTATGGGGATATAGGAGGCTGGGTCCAGCAGAAGGAAACTATAAAAGAAAACTAAAATAGAGGGAGTCAGGCAGTAGCACAGCAGGTTAAGCACACATGGCGCAAAGCGCAAGGACCGGCATAAGGATCCCGGTTCAAGTCCCTGGCTACCCACCTACAGGGGAATCACTTCACAAGCGGTAAAGCAGGTCTGCAGGTGTCTATCTTTCTCTCCCCCTCTCTGTCTTCCTCTCCTCTCTCCATTTCTCTCTGTCCTATCCAACAACGACGACATCAATAACAACAACAGTCAACGGTAGTAACTACAACAATAAAAACAACAAGAACAACAAAAGGGAATAAATAAATAAATAAATAAATGAAAAAGAAAGCTAAAGTAGGAAAAATTGCAAACATAATTGTTAGAACAATTGGGAAAAATATCTATCTGGGGGTCAGGCGGTAGCACAACAGGTTAAGCGCCAAAGCCCAAGGACTGACTTAAGGATCCTGGTTCAAGCCCCGGCTCCCCACCTGCAGGGGGGTTACTTCACAAGCAGTGAAGCAGGTCTGTAGGTGTCTGTCTTTCTCTGCCCCTCTCCATTTCTCTCTGTCCTATCCAACAATGACATTAATAAGAACAATATTAATCACAATAACGATAAAACAACAAGGGCAACAAAAGGGGGAAATATAGCCTCCAGGAGCAGCGGATTCGTGATGCAGACACCAAAACCCAGCAATAACCCCGGAGGCAAATAAATAAAATAAAATAAAATAATAATAAAAAAATAAATTAAATAATTTAAAAAATCTATCTCAGTAGTGATATAGAAAACAAGAAAAAATCAACAGGACAACATTGTAGAAATATTTCTCATTAAAGTTCAAGGAAAAAGAAATGATTGTTTTTCATCAACACATTTGAACTTAGAGCTATATGTTTCTACTTGCTTTTCATTTCTGTAAAAATGCTCAAATTTTGCTTGAATTTTTCAATTATTTGATACAGAAAGATTTGTCATAACCTCTTCTCTCCTTTGTCCTCTCTTCCTCCTAATTTTAAAAATTTATTGTATTTATTTATTTTATAGAGACAGCCAGATATCAAGAGGGAAATGGGAAGATAGGAAGAGAGACAGAGAGACACCTGCTTTACCACTTGTGAAACTTTCTCCCTGTAGGTGGGAATTGAGGGCTTGAACTCAGGTCCTTACTCATTGTAATATGTGCATTCAACTAGGTGCACCACAACCTAGTCCCTTCTCCTATTTTTTTTAACACTTTTTGGCCAATAAAATTGGAAAATTATACCCAGGTATTATAAATTGGGAAATTAAAGTCAAGAATAAATGCTACCAAGAAAACTTGTCAATTATGATGTAAAATCTATCCAGCACAAAGTTGTATGCTCTATCATATGTTGTTGAGGTGGTCTGGTGTCGGGCTGCACCGCGGAGAAGAGAGCGGACGTCCAGAGCAAAGGGGTACACAGATCTTTATTATAGGATGGGGGGGGAGGTTTGGTTCAGACCACGTGGAGCCAGCCAGCAATGGCCGACCACGGGGGGAGAGCAGGGAGCGAGACCTCAGAGAGGGAGAGCGGAGAGCCCAGAGAGAGCGAGGGGAGGGGTGAGGGGGCTTTTTATTGGGCGACAACCAGGGGTGACGTGTAGGGCCAGGATTGGTTGAAAGGGGGCACTCTAGGATTTAGAAAAACCTGGGGGCGGAGCCAGGATTGGTTGAAAGGGGGCACTCTAGGATTTAGTGGGGCATAGAAAAACCTGGGGGCGGAGACTGCATCAGAATAAGTCCTCAGCAACAATCATATTTACTGGTTTTACTTTTCCAATTTCGACAGAAAAACAAACTGTACAATGACATGTTCTGCATTTGTGTCACAAAGCTAAATATTAAACTTTATATTAATGTTGGGGAGATTTTGTGTGTGTGTGTGTGTAGTAGCATGGAATGTCTTACTGTAGTTTAGTTTTCCTTAACTCATGAAGGAAATCTTATGTCTGCTTGGTTCTTTTAAATTAGTTAACTAATTTGTATGCATGAGGTGAAGGTAAAGATCAGATCATCACTGTGGACTATAAAGTGCTGGGGATCAGATGCTGGGGTCTTATGCATACATTCCTGTATTTTAGTACTGAACCACCTCCCCAACCATATGTATATACTTTTTTTCCTGCTATTTTTCTTGGTGTTCTTTTTGTTCGAATTTTCAAAAAGATGCCTTTTGAGAGAAAAAAAATAAGCCTTTTTGTCATGATCATTATCTATTTAAATTTATTGTTTCAGTAGCTTAAGAAAACCGGTACTCTATAAGCACAAATGCAGTAGGTGATGTAATGGAAATATGCCTTGTGTCAGAATCAACTATATAACTTAAAAATAAAGGTGAACTCAAGCTGTCAATGGCTTTCATTTGCTTATTCTTTAAGCATTTTTTTTTTTTTTCAAAGAAGAGTTCATTATAAAAAGGTCTTAGGCGCCTGTGGATAAGTTCATTATTTAGCACTTCACTGAGTCTCTTTTTGAACTTTACAAAGGAAAAGACATGGGGTCATGAGGTCTAAGTGCTTTGCCTTGTTCTCAGTGGGAATGTGGATCATCCCTGACACACAGCTCTGACTCTTTACTACATGGTCATTGCTTTTTTGCCCTTGATCACTGAATAAGAATAATTCATGTGCAGAGGATTGTTTTGTTAATTTTGGTCACACTGTGCATTCTTGGTAAAAACTAAAGAAGAATTATTGGAGAAAATGAGAAAATAAAAGAACAGAGAATGACTGAGTTAACTAGTTTTTAAATACATTCTTCTATGTTTCTATGTGGATAATGTCTTTTATTATTTTGTTTTTCCAGTATCAAAGTCATTTTGTTTTCTTTTCAGGATTTTCAGTTATTTAATTGTTACTTTAAAAAATAAATTCATGCTAGCAAATAGCCTTTCCTTAAATATTTTGCCAGCTGGAACATAGTTTACAAGAAGAAATCAACAATCATCTGACCTCATCTTTTTATCTCGTTGATAATGTATATGAAGAAACCCAAGGAAACAGGAATCTCTCCCAGTATTAGACAAGCAGAGACTTACACTGAAGTTCTTGAACTCTGGCAAAACCAATCATATATATATATATATATATATATATATATATATATATATATATATATATATTCAGAGAAAAGGCAGGGGGTAGAGGAACTTTGACAGTGAATATGGTGAATTGTACACACACACACACACACACACACACACACACACACACACATAGATGTGAAGCTATGCCTTTACATGGAAGAATTTTAATTCTTTTTTAAATTTTTTAACACCAGAGCACTGACCAGCTGTGGTTTATGTTGGTGCAGGAGATTGAGCCTGGGACTTCAGAGCCTCAAGCATGAGAATTTCTTTACATAACCATTATGCTATCTACTCTGTTCTGAAAGAAACTTTTTAATCTCAGATTTTGCATATACAATGATATTCCAAATTGAAGCTTAAAAATAAATTATTTCATATCATTTTAGTTCTTAATCAAGTAAAGCTCATGCTAGCTACTTGTGAAACCAAATATTTTAAAAAGTATAAATGCATTCAAGTGCCCCTTGGGAATATTACAAAAATTATTTTATTAAGATATAAAGAACAAATCTGGGAAATGTGTGGAACTTTACTCCTCTTATCCTATGGTTTTGTTGATATTTTCTATTTTATATATAAATAAATATTATTATAAATAGATTTAAATTGTCTAGCGGAATGTATGTTTCCAAAGATATTTTACCAAAATGTTTTTAAAAATATTGCAATACTATAATGTTTCAATATAGAAAAGCTTTACTAGAGTTAATTTTGATTTTATATCAATCTATTTACAACTCAATTTACAATGGATTATTTGTATACATTATGTAAAGCAATAAAATATTTCGGAATTAATCACTGAAGTTAAGTACTGTGAAATTTTAATACTCGGTAATGACAGTTTTCTTTTCAACTACAAACCCTCTGTTATAGTACAGGATATAGTACTTCTTAGTAATCTTTGGTTTTTATTACATTGCTAAAGTAGACTCTGCTTCCGAAAATTCTGTGTTCTTATTGTTCCTTACTTGATGGGAGTAATATCTCGTCACAGGAAATAAGTATTTTACCAGAAACAGGATACATACCAGAGACCTTTTATCCTATTACCTTTCCCTTTGTTTGTCTACTTACACTATGAAAATGCACATGTATCCGTGGCAGTGATTACTGATCCAAGTAGGTAGGAGCTTAGACTTTAGTATGTTTCAATGACCAGAATGGAGCAAGCAGTCTTTAGTAGTTGGACAAGGACTAATGTGTCATAATTATATTTGACTCAAAAACTCTATGAAAACTTGTTTATTACCTAAGGATAGCAAATGGTGCTAGGCAGAATTGTAATGGAAATAACAATCAGACACTTGCAATGTTGCCTTCAGCATCTATGTACTTTCTTCCTTCCCCTACGACTCCCACTTTGTACCAACATCTTACCATTATGGGCTAACATGTGTGCAGTTGGGATATTGTACAAAAAATTCTCACATTTAAGTATTGAAAATATTTCATTACAAATTTATTGTAAATGGAAGGGAAAACACACTCATTGTTATAGAAGGTGGGCCATCTTTTAAGGTTAGCCGTCACATATATCAGCTATGAGATTGCCAAGCACACATCAGCATTTTAAGACAAAATTTAGGGACCAGATGGTGGCACACACAGTAGAGCTCAGACATTACTATGAATGAATAATGAAGTCCAAGCCCCCAGTTCTCAAGTGGTAAAGCAGGTGTGCAGGTGTCTGACTTTCTCTCCCCTTCTCTGTTTTCCCCTCCTCTCTCATTTCTCTCTGTCCTATCCAACAACAACAGCAATAATAACCACAACAATAAAAAAGGGCAACAAAAGGGAATAAATAAATATTTTTAAAAAAGAAAATTGAAATACATGAACTTGAAAAAAATAATCAACCTATTCCTAAACCCTTAGGAGAGCCATGGTGGTTATTATTGGAGGTGAGGTAGAGATAGTCTTGGTGGTGGGAGTAGTGTGGAACTACACTCCTATTATCTTATTATCTTGTAAATCACTACTAAGTCATTAGTATAAATATAAAACATTCATTATAAGGGGCCTGGGTAGTGGCCCACCGGTAGAGCACACACGTTACCATGCATAAGGATGTGGGGTCAAGTCCCCGGTCCCCACTCATGGGGGAGTGGGGGGAAGCTTTACCAATAATAAAGTGGTACTGGTGGTCTCTCTCTCTCCCTCTCCCTCTCCCTCTCCCTCTCCCTCTCCCTCTCCCTCTCCCTCTCCCTCTCCCTCTCCCTCTCCCTCTCCCTCTCCCTCTCCCTCTCCCTCTCCCTCTCCCTCTCCCTTTCCCTCTCCCTCTCCCTCTCCCTCTCCCTCTCCCTCTCCCTCTTTCTCTCCCTGTCTTTCTCTACCCTTCTGGCTCAATGTCTATAAAGTAAATAATAATAATCTTTAAAAAAGAAGTTCATTGTATTGTAAATTCCAGAATGTGTTTCATCTAGGCTTCTCTTTTTCATCTGAAACTTCTCCCCTGAGGCTGTGAGTGAGGCGCTTGAACCCAGGTTCTTGCCCATGTTAATATGTCTGTGCCAATTTTAGAAGGGCAGGGGGGTAACTAAGGTTTCCTAAGCTACCTTATGTACTTAGCCTTTACCACAGCTCTTTGTATGATTATTTTTAGTAATTTTATATATGCAACAACACAACTCTCCCCTGTGTTCCTCATCTGTCTAGCTTGTCTGCTTCATTTTATTATCTTCCTTTTTTATAATTTCTTATTTACTGTCTTCTAAGATATATAGCTGATATCAATGTCTCATAGTACCTCTTTCTTGATACAGAAATCACATACATACCACATTCTGAATTCACCATATTCAACACATACATACCCAAGCATAAAAGATAGCTGTTTCATGATTGGAAAGTATCTCTCTGTTCTACAAATTAAATTATATGTAGTGACCTTTAGTCCTGCTGTGGAACCTACACAGGAAACTCTTTTGTCTTCTCTTGAATCAAATCATGTTGGCAGAAGTAATAGATTAATTTAATGTTGTCTTTGTTATGTAGTACTTGGACATCGCACACGTGCGATTCCACTGGTCATAGACTGACTTTTTTTATTTGTTTTGTTTCAGATAGAGAGAAAGAAAGAGAAAACACAGTGCCACTTCCACACTCTGTGAAGCTTATTCTGATACCATATATTCCCATGAGGTGTCAGGATTCAAGCCCAAGGCCTTATGCTTGTCAAGGCATGTATGTATTCTACCTGATGGTATGTCTCCTAGGGCCTGAAATTTGCATTTAAGTATTCACTTATTAAATTAAAGACAGTCCAAATATTGTTCTTTTTTTAGTTTTTAACATATTTTGAAAAGTGAAAGTAACATATTGTTTGTTTGTTTGTTTGTTTCACCACCACAGCATTGCTCAGTACTGGCTAATAATGGTATTGAGAATTAAACTTGGGGTTTGAGAATCTCTGGCATGAAAATCTCTTTTGAATAACCATTATGCTATTTCCCCAGCCTTCAAAATGATTTTTATTTATTTTTAAAGGTTAATTTACTGATTTATTTATTATTAGATAGAGACAGAGAAATACCTGCAACCCCACTTCTCCACTTGTGAAACTTTTTTCCTACAGGTGGGGACCAAGGGCTTGAACCTGGGTCCTTGTGCATTGTAATGTGTACACTTACCAGGTGCGCCACTACATGGCCCCTGGAAATGATGTTTTAATATCAAAGACAAAGTACAACAACAGTCAGTGAACATGTGAGAAGGGGGATGGTTTTATCTAGCTGTGACTACAATAAAAGAAGTAGCTCCATAGACCAGAATATTTTTGCAGTGGGATGTATTACAAAATGATGACGTTACAGTTGGATTTTTTATCTCTGTTAGTTAAATGAAAAATGTTTATTTCTAACAAGTAATGTGTTTATGTGTGTTTATTTTCAGCAGAAAAAGGAAATATCAGATAGTTGGTTATTTACTTAGAGACTATATTTAACATAGTCAAACTCAAAGAAAAGAGTCATTGTGAGTCTTAAAAATCAGGAGAAAAAGTTGGCAATGACTTTTACCAACATAATATGGGATAGAGAAGATGGGTCTTAGAAGGAAAAAACTGGAATTAAAAAATGTATATTTGTTCATTATATACATTGAAAATACCATAAACCTATTTTTTGCAGTTAATATATAACTCACATGAGATGTATAACAATTTTATGAAAATTACTGTTTCCAAGGAAAAAATAAATTTTCATTTAAAATCAACTAGGAAATTCCAGGTTAGTATAAGAGGGCTGGAGTATTATATGGGAGTCTATATTTAATCTGTTATATTGTTTTAGTTGAAGTAAATAATGAATGTTCAGTTTCAAAAAGAACAACAGCTTCAAAATAAATGGGTCAACTTTCATTATAATATCCTCATATTATTATACTATCATGTAATTATAGTATCCAAGATCAGCAAGCTGTAGTTTTTGTAGAATATTGTAGTGTTAAATCTGAAACTATTGGTTGATGTTTGATTTAGAGTGGATCAACTGCCTATGCTAGTTTTAGTGACATTACGTATTAGTCTTATGGAAAATATAGAGTCACTGACCAAGATGGATCTTCAAATGTTTATACATTTCATTATTTATTATAAAAAAGTAGCATTCATTAATATCACCACTAATCACATCAGAAAAGTATTTTATTATTGGGAAAAACTAATTGCTTAGAAGGTTTTCAAATTTCTCCTTTGTGTTTAAAAGTCTAAATTATATCACAAGCAGTCTCTTTCCTTCAGTCTCTATTTCTCTGTCTGAAAGAAACATTCCACCGTGGAATTTTAAGACCTGCGAATAAATAATAGGGGCTGGGTGGTGCTGCACCTAGTTGAATGCACATGTTACCTTAGGCAAGGACCTGGGTTAGAATCCCTTGTCCCCAAAAGGAACCCTCGTACACTGTTGTTAAGCATTTGAATGTCCAAACCTTGTGGAGAGCAGTCTGGAGAACCCTCACAAGGCTAGAAATAAACCTCCATATGACTCAGTAATTTCCCTCCTACAGATATACCCTAAGGGCTCCATAACTCCCAACCAAAAAGATATGTGTACACCTATGCTCATAGCAGCACAATTCGTAACCTGGAAGCAAACCAGGTGTCCAACAACAGACAAAAGGCTGAGAGAGCTGTGGTATATTTACACAATAAAATACTACGAAGCTATTAAGAATAATGACCCACCTTCTCTGACCCATCTTGGATGGAGCTAGAAGGAATTATGTTAAGTGTGATAAATCAGAAAGACAAAGACGAGTATGGGATAATCCCACTCAAACAGAAGTTGAGAAAGAAGAACAGAAAGGGAAACTCAGCAGATTCTGACTGAGTTTGGAGTATGGCACCAAAGTAAAAATCTCTGGGTGGAGGATGAGGGTCGATGTTCAGCTTCACTCAGGGCAGAGGTGTGGGTGGGGGACACAGACTTTTGGTGGTGGGAGTGGTGTTAATATACACTCCTAATTAACTTATAGCCTCATAAACAACTATTTAATTAATACAAGAGGGGAAAAATGGATGGAATGTCTCAAACTTTTTGATGATCAACCATAGGTCGAGTATATGTTTCTTCAATCTAAGCACTTAAAACTTCAGATTGTAATCAGATTGAATTTTAACAGTGGGCTTAAATTGCTAATACATTTCTAATAATGACTCATTCTTTGAAATACTAAATCTAAAAGCTTAGACCAAGGAGAACAGAAGCAAAACTGGTGGCGTTACTTTATAAGATACAACTAGGGAGTCGGGTGGTAGTGCAGTGGGTTAAGCGCAAGTGGCGCAAAGCACAAAAACAGGTGTAAGTAGTCTGGTTCGAGCACCCCCCCACCCCCGCTCCCCACCTGCAGGGGAGTCGCTTCACAGGCGGTGAAGCAGGTCCGCAGGTATCTATCTTTCTCTCCCCCTCTCTGTTTTCCCCTCTACTCTCCATTTCTCTGTCCTATCCAACAACAACAACAACTACAGCAATAAAACAAGGTCAACAAAAAATAAATAAATAAATATCATAAAAAAGATACAGCTACCTATATGTAAATAGCATAAAAGGACTTAAGTTATGAGGTCTTGTATGATATATCAAATCCTAACAAAGAGATTTTCAAAGTTAATCCAATAGCCAAATAATTTGGTTACAGCAGTATCTATTGCCTACTTTAACCCTTAGACAACAGGAACCTTCCCCTTTCCCTATAAAGCCCATATTTCTCCCAGGCCTGGAACCTCTAGGGTGGGGCTCACGTTCCTGCATGCTTCTCTTAATTCATACCAACTGAACCTGAATCTGCTGATCCCAACCTAATCAGTGCAACCAATACCACCTCAGCATGTTACGCTTCGACCTGTGTCCAGAGATGCTAGGCATGGAATGTCAGACCTTCAGCCTCATTAATCTGGTGAGAACTTTCCTAACTCATAGGGATTCATTTATTTCATTTTGGGTGGCACACTCCTTATAAAAAACCTCAAAACCTAGATATAGACCAGGACCCATGAGATAGGTACATGTACCAACCTCCACCAGGAACAACATAATGGACCCCTTTGTGGGCCCCTATGGGACCCTTGCCCTCAATGTGGATCAATAATGGTAGGGAATATTCTATTCTCCAATGGGACAACATATTCTACCTACTACCTGAGGAAGATGGGTCCTGAAATTATTGCAGCCTGGTATGTTCCTAGCTGTGACCACAGAATGTGAGCTCAGAAATACAGGGATGCAGAAGTTACATAGGCTGCTGTGCTGAATATGGGCCCCAGACCAAACCAGTGGGGTTTATAGCCAACAATATGTATATACTTTCCCCATATTTGGGAGCTACTCTCTTCCCTGACCCAGATTTCTAGTTGTTTTTCCAACTATGACACCATCTCCCCAGACAATAACCTGGGTCCACCAGCATATTTGCTGTCAGGCTCAGGCAAAAGCTAGTAAAGTCATGGGCCCCTTGGAATATATCTAAAATAGAACTACTAGGCTTTCCCAAAACAAACACCCCAAATCTTCATTTGTAATATTCTTGCCTTTAGGTTCATGATTAGTCAAAAATTTGTTCTTCTTTGTATCTTAACTCTTTTTCAGCCACCAGGTTCCAGATGCCATGATGCCAACCTGACTTCCCTGAGCAAATGACCCTATCATGTGTCCTAGAGTCCCGTCTCCCCAGATCCCTGCCCCACTAAAGAAAGAGAGAAACAGGCTGGGAGTATGGATCCACCTGCCAGTGTCCATGTTCAGGGGAGAAGCAATTACAGAAGCCAGACCTTTCACCTTCTACACCCCATAATGACCCTGGGTCCACACTCCCAGAGGGAAAAAGAATTGAAAAACTATCAAGGGAAGGGATTGGATATGGACTTCTGCAGGTAGGAATTGTGTGGAAATGTTCCCCTATTATCCTATAGTCTTGTCAGTATTTCCATTTTATAAATAAAAATTTATAAAAAGAACCCCCAGTCCCCATGTGAAGGGGGAAAGCTTTGTGAGTGATGAGTATTGTTGCAGGTGTCTCTCTTGTCTCTCTTCCTCTCTATCACTCCCTTTCTTCTCAATTTCTGGTTGTTTCTATCTAATGAATAAAGATAATAAAAATAAAAAAGAATAATAAATAGTAACATTATTAAAGTTAATTGTAGAAGTATTTTTCTTGGGAGTCGGGCTGTAGCGCAGCGGGTTAAGCGCAGGTGGCGCAAAGCACAAGGACCGGCATAAGGATCCCAGTTCGAACCTGGCTCCCCACCTGCAGGGGAGTCGCTTCACAGGCGGTGAAGCAGTTCTGCAGGAGTCTATCTTTCTCTCCTCCTCTCTGTCTTCCCCTCCTCTCTCCATTTCTCTCTGTCCTATCCAACAACGACAACAACAATAATAACTACAACAATAAAACAACAAGGGCAACAAAAGGGAATAAATAAAATAAATATTTTTTAAAAAGTATTTTTCTTCTTTGTTCTTTATAAGCAGCAAACTTGCATTGTTTCTTTTCCTATTTCTTCACCTAGAATATTAAGTGAGATTTACTCAGATTACATAAAATCTGGAACATTTGTAACTTCATCAGTAGCATCCATAATTCTAACTGACTTTTTCACGTGTGAACACATGTCAGGAAAATGCAGTGCTCCAGGAATAATGTGTAATTATTGCCTTGACTTGTACTGAAGAACCAACAGTTTTACCCACCTGTGCTTTTTCATCTTCAATATAAATGTCAAGACAATAAAGACAAATAATATCTTAGACTTATTATGAAAACAGTGTTGACCTGGAAAGGTTTTGTCAGTTCCCAAGAATCACCAAGACATATTTTGAGAACTGCTAATCTAATATGATGCCTATGTCAATAAGAAGCCAAAAAATGCCATTTCTTGGGCCAAACATTTTAGTCCCACACAGTATTTTTAATGCCTTTAGACAGGGAATGCGTTCCTCATTTTACTACAATTTCCACCAAGTTTCCCCTTTTGACTCAGTTCCTTCTTCATTCATTTATGTTAACTGACCTCAATAAGCATTTTCATCTGTAACCACTGCCACAATTCAGCCTTGATAATTCAATAAGACAAGTAAAATTTGAGGGATATGTCCTGGAAAAGTCAGTATTTTTTAGACAGTATGAATATTTTCTTTGAAAATCATCTGAAAACTTTAAAAAATGATACAAACTTTATCAGTATTATCAGCTTCGATATCAATAAACAAATATCAATATTTCACACAAGCTAACTAATTATAATATAATCTTCTTACATTTAATCCCAGTAAATAATGTGTGGGACCTATATGAAGAAAATCACAAAATTTTCTCTTCTTCTTCTAGCATTTGCCCTTCTTCTGTAGCCAGTCAACAGCGTCAGGTTGAAAGCTGTCAGGAGCTGCTTGTTGCTGGCTTTGAAAGTGACTGGGATCCATGTGGATTCAGTCGGCTAAGAAGGATCGTCAGTTTCCCCAATGAATGGGTACTCACGGGATGCACCACGAGAAGGTCGATCCAATGCATCCCAAAATTTTCTCTGAAAAGCAAGGATAACTCTAATAAGTAATAACTACAGCAATAACAATAGTGTCTACTAATTTGAAATATTATGTAGTGCCAAGAATCTTTCACTATAATATTTCCTTTCATTCGCATAATGCCGGGAAAAGTGGGGGGTGCCTTTTCCTGGGAGCGTACTCTCTGGGTTGAAGAGAACTCGACTAGAGCCATCCTGGGCTGCTACTCACTCAGTGACGCAAGGGAGATGACTCAGGAACAGACTCGTGGTGGCAAGGCAACTCGATTCTTTATTGATCAGAGAGCCAACGCTTTTAAAGGGCAGACCTGGAAGTGGCAAGTCAGAAATAGAAATGGCTAGGATAGGGGCAGAGAAAGGCAAAAGGGAGCTGGAAAGGATTTCCTTAGCAACTGTTGCAAAGGTTTTAACTGGTAGGATTAATAATATCCTGCAGGCAGGGAGGGTCTTGAGGATAGAAAGAAGATAGATCAAAGGAATGGAATGGGTGGGGATCTTTCAGGCAAAACAATGATTATGTAGATAATAAGTCTGATAAGACAAGAGGATGGATGTCCCCTCAAGTCAAGCCCTGCCAAGCTCAACCACATCCTCAGAATTTCCCAACAGCATAATAAATAATTAAGATCAATACTTTAAAATCTCCATTGTGTAGGTAAGGAAACTAAAACATAGAGAAGATAATAAATTGCACAAACCATATAATTAGAGAGATCTCCTTTATCATGTTATTAGACAAGAAAACTTGGCTTCATATATAGCTTAGATCTTCTAAAATAATTCATAGGTTATAATTAAAACCTCACCTTAATATTTTAAAATAAAACATGGCAAACTAATTTTAAACATTATATGGAAAAGAAAAAAATGGTTAATAGCCAGGGATTTTTTTTTTTTTTTTAGTAAATGAAGGGAATTTTATTCTGTATTCCAAAAGATTTTACAATGTCATTTTACTAATTATCAGTGAACTATTTGATGCAGGGTTTGAAAAACAGCTCATGTGGACAGTGCTTGTCCAGTGCTGTACCCAGGTTCAAGTTCAGTCCTCAACTGCACTGAAAGAGCTTTGGTACTGTGATTTCTTTCATTCTGTGCCTGTTTCTGTCTCCTCTCTTTTTAAAGAAATCATCCCAAAATTGTGAAGCCTTAGTAATGATAAAATAGAGATGCAAACTTAAAAACAAAGAAATATTTGGTGCAAATATAGTGTGTGTGGGGGGGTGTTTGAATGGTAGCACAGCAGGTTATGCGCAGGTGGCACAAAGTGCAAGGACCAAGGACCGGCTTAAGGATCCCGGCTCCAGCCCCGGCTCCCCACCTGCAGGGGAGTCACTTCACAGGCGGTGAAGCAGGTCAGCAAGTGTCTGTCTTTCTCTCCCCCTCTCTGTCTTCCCCTCCTCTCTCCATTTCTTTCTGTCCTATCCAACAATGACAACAACAATAATAACTATAACAACAATAGAACAACAAGGACAACAAAAGGGGGGAATAAAAAATATATATAGCGAAAAAGGAAAAAAGCTTGGAAGTGGCAATTAGCCTATGAACTTATAATATGTTTTGGATGAATAGGAAAAGCAAGCGGTCTATTTACTATCTGTTCACAATAGCTTGTTTATTTACTTATTTAACAAATAAACACTAAGGCGGATGTGGTCCAGGAAATAATAAATTTGTGTGGGAGAATTAGAAAGTCTGTAACAAACTGCTAGTGATCTGGCTCCTGAAGAAATGACAGGGGTTTCTGAGAAGCAAAAACAGCAGTGCATGTAGCAACATGAGTAAATGGACACAAATGAGGTGGTGAAGATGAACACTGCCTTCTGAAAAAATAATTATAGACTGGGTACTACTAATAGGTTTGATAAATATGTGCGAACAAGGAGTCTGGCGGTAACGCAGCGGGTTAAACGCAGATGGCGCAAAGCGCAAGGACCAGTGTAAAGTTCCGGTTTGAGCCCCTGGCTCCCCATCTGCAGGAGAATCGCTTCACAGGCAGTGAAGCAGATCTTCAGGTGTCTTTCTCTCTCCCCTCTGTCTTCCCCTCATCTCTCCATTTCTCTCTGTCCTATCCAACAACGACCACATCAACAACAACAATTACAACAATAAAATAAAAAGGAATAAATAAATATTAAATATAAGGGGACAAATCTACTAATTAAGAATTTATATATCATCATCTATTTTAATCCAAACAGAGGATTTAAGACAGAAAGAGAGAGACACCAAAATATTGTTCCACTGCTTGTGAAACAGGCCCTTTTGCATTGTGCTCCCATGTGGCCAGACCCCAACAGGCAGTCTACTGTCCATGTGGCAGTGGCCTTGAGCTAGGGTTCTAAGCATGCTAAACTATGTGTTCTACTGGGTGACCAAGCTCTCCGGCTTCTGGTGTATTCTTGTCATGGTAATATGTGCATTTAACTAGATGCACCATCACCTGGCCCCTCACAATGTATTCTTTAACGGTTTATTTAGTGTTTTCTTTTTTTTTCCTTCCTGCTATTACTCTAGAGAATTTTCAATGGCCATTCTTTCTACATTCAAAAGAATCCTCTCTTTCACAGTTTCAGTTGATTCATTTCCACCTCCACCACTCACCTACCTGAAACCATACGTGTCCCATCATTAGCCATTTTTGTTGTGGTTATTGTTGTTTTGTTTTTGTAGAGATAGGGAGGTAGAGGAGGAGAGAGAGAAAGACCATAGCACCGAAGCCTTCTTGAGTCCACCTGCATATCAGGTGGCAGACTCAGGAAAAAAAAAAAAAAAAAAGTAATATAGTCATGGGCCCTTTGGAATATAACTAAAATTGGCCTATTAACTATCTACAAAACAAAGACCCCCATCTTTATCTGTACTAATCCAGCCTTTAGGTTCATGATTAGTCAACAATTTGTTTGGCTTTATATATTAACTCTTCTTTCAGCCACCAGGTTCCAGATGCTACTGTGATGCTAACCAGACTTCCCTGAGCAGACAACCTCACCAATATGTCCTGGAGCCCCGCTTCCCCAGAGCCCTGCCCCACTAGGAAAAGAGAGAGAGAGAGAGAGAGAGGAGAGAGAGAGGCAGGCTGGGAGTATGGATCGACCTGCCAATGCCAATGCTAATGTTCAGTGGGGAAACAATTACAGAAGCCAGACCTTCCATCTTCTGCACCCCATAATGATCCTGGGTCCATACTCCCAGAGGGAATAGGAAAGCTATCATGGGAGGGGATGGGATATGGAGTTCTGGTGGTGGGAATTGTGTGGAGTTGTATCCCTCTTATCTTATGGTTTTTGTCAGTGTTTCCTTTTTATCAATAAAAAATAAAAAAAAAATACTGGGGGCTAGGCTTGAGCCCGAGTCATAAGCATGGTAAAGTACCCCAGCAAGCTTTGTCACTGGCCTGACTAGCTATTGTTCTCAAGTAGACTGCCTGTTGGGGTCTGGCAGCAGTGTAGCTGGTAGAGTACCCTCGTCACCGCTCTCTAGGACCCAGTTTGAGCACCTGGTCCACATGTGCAGAGGAAACATTTTCTTGAGTGTTGGAGCAGTGTTGTAAGTGTCTCTCTTGCTCTCTCCCTCTCTCTTCCTTTCTTCTCCTCTATTTGTCTCTGTCTCTATATGAACAGATAAAAGAAAGAGAAAAATATCCAGAGGAAAAATAGGGGTAGAATAGTCATGCAGGTACCAAGCCTCAGCAATATTCCTGGTGGCAAAAACAAGAAAACAAACCAAAAAAGAAGTAAAAGATTGCCTGGTTTTTCTATTGCATCTAAATTTATAAATGCTCAAGTGTCTAGAGATCTCTACAAAAGTTTCTAGGAACAGAGAGATATCTTGCTCTTAGAGCATCAATAGGCATGCCTTGTGTCCCAGAGGCTACAGGTTCAATTCCCAGTACCAACTGATGTCAGAGGTCAGTAGGTTCCCTGATCATGTGCAGGTTCTCTTTGTCATAGTTAAATAAATAATGCTTTAAAAATAAAATGACTAAGGATTGGGTGATGGTGCACCAAAAGGAATGCACACATGCTATCTGCAAGGATATTATGGTTTCAACCAGAGACAAAGAGACAGAGGGAGAGGGGAGGATGTCATAGTATTTGCCTGAGTACAGTGGAGGCTGGACTTGAACCTGAGTCCTATGAATGATGGCATAAGTACCCTCACAGGTGAGCTATCTTGTTGGCTCCAGACAATATTTTAAACTTTTTATAACAATTTTAAGAAGAAAGCATGATTATTAGGCCTGCTCTACAGATTAAAACAGCTGACATTCAGAGATACAAAGCAACTTGCCCAAGGGGGTGTACTGTTTTAGAACCACTGTTTAGGCTTTGACCTCACAGTCATTCATCAAAATTCATGTGGGTGCCAGGTAATAGCACACCCAGTTAAGTACACATATTACCAAGAACAAGGACCACTTGCAGGGGGTCTGCTTCACTAATGATGAAGCAGGTCTGCAGGTGTCTATCTTTCTCTACCTCTCTCTATCTCCTATCTTCTCTCAACTTTTCTCTGTCCTATCTATAAATAGAAAGAAAAAAGATAGTAAGAAAGAAAGAGAGAGAGAAAGAAAGAGAGAAAAAGGGAGGAAGGAAGGAAAGAAAGAAGGAAGGAAGGAAGGAAGGGAGGGAGGGAGGAAGGAAAAAAGACAGAAGGAAGGAAGGAAGATAGAAGGAAGGAAGGAAGGAAGATGAAAGGAAGGAAGGAAGGAAAAAATGACCTCTGGGAGGTGTGGAGCTGTGAATTCACACCAAGTCCCAGCAATAACCCTGGTGAGAAAAAAATCATGTTATTACTGTTGCACAATATAACACACAAGAGCACCTGGCACCTGTAATTTGACAAGCACCAAATAAATATGAAATATTTTTAACCATTAATAATTGTCTTGAATCATCATTATCAACAGCACTTATTGTGCTTTACATTGAGTTAGTCATTATTGCTTCTAACTTGATGAGTTAACTGAAATTGCCAGAGGAAAAATGCATGTTCTTTCTTTTTCTTTCTTTCTTTCTTTCTTTCTTTCTTTCTTTCTTTCTTTCTTTCTTTCTTCCTCTCTCTCTTTCTTTCTTTCTTTCTTTCTTTCTTTCTTTCTTTCTTTCTTTCTTTTATAAAAAGGAAGCATTGACAAAACCATAGGATAAAAGGGGTACAACTCCACACAATTCCCACCACCAGAATTCTGTATTCTATCCCCTCCCCTGATAGCTTTCCTATTCTTTAACCTTCTGGGGGTATGGACCCAAATCTTTGTGGGATGCAGAAGGTGGAAGGTCTGGCTTCTGTAATTGCTTCCCCACTGAACAAGTGCATAGACATGTCAATCCATACTTCCAGCCTGCCTCTCTCTTCCTAGTGGAGCGGGGTTCTGGGGAAGCAGAACTCCAGAACACATTGGTGGGGTTGTCTGTCCAGGGAAGTCTGGTCGCATCCTGCTAGCATCTAGAACCTGGTGGCTGAAAAGAGAGTTAACATACAAAGCCAAACAAATTGTTGAACAATCATGAACCTAAAGGCTGGAATAGTACAGATGAAGAGTGTGTGTGTGTGTGTGTGTGGGGGGTTCCTCCATTTTGTAGATAGCTAGTAGGCATATTTTAGTTATATTCCAAAGGGCCTATGGCTATATTATTTTTTTTTTCCTTTTTCTTTTTTCCCCTGAGCCTGAAATCTGAAATGCAGGTAGATCCAAGTTATTGTCTGGGGAGATGATGTTATGGCTGGAAAAGGAAAAGAAAATTGGATCAGGGAAGAGAGTAGTTCCCTAATATGGTAAAGGGGTATAAATATTACTGTAAACCCCATCGATCTGATGTGGTCTGGGGCCCGTATTCAGATTAGGAGCCTATGTGACCACTGCATCCCTGTAGATCTGAGCTCACATTCTGTGGTCATGAGTAGGAACATCCCAAGCTACCCCAATATCAACCTATCTTCCTCAGGGATAGCACAGAGTATGTTATCCAGCCTCCCTTTGAGGATAACATACTCTTTGAGGATGGAACATTCTCTACCGTTGTTGATTCACATTGAGGGCAAGGTCCTATGGGGGCCCACAAAGGGGTCAATTGTGTTGATCCTGATAGAGACAACCAGTAACAATGGAGAGAGGGATTTATTTGAGTTTAGGCCCATCATGTCTGTTTGGGAATCTCAGGACTCCCAGAATAGAGCCTCACCTGATGGAGTGGCCTGATAGTGACTAAAAAGTCATCATTAAAGTATGCCAGTCTCTTGCCCTAAAATGCATGTTCTTAAAAGCTTAAAATTGCTTTCCTAATTGCCTCTCACAGAATTGTTTTCTATAATTTGAGGACTATATTCCTCACTGTTTTCTTTTTATTTATTTGTTTTTTTTTGCTGGGGAATTAATGGTTTATAGTCAACAGTAAAATAAAACACAATAGTTTGTACATGTGTAACATTTCTCAGTTTCTTCATATCAATTCAAACCCCACTAGGTTCTTGTCTATCTTCAAGGAGCTGAACCCTCACCCCCACCCTCACCCCAGAGTCTTTTATTTTGGTGCAATATTAACTCCAGTCCAAAGTCTGCTTTGTGTTTTCCCTTCTGTTCTTGTTTTTCAACTTCTGTCGATGAGTGACATCATCCCATATTCTTAAGGAAGAATCTCACTTAACTGGCTGATCTCACTTAACATGATAGCTCAATCCTTATCCAAGATGAGGTGAATAAGTTGAATTCATCATTTTTAATAGCTGAGTAGTCTTCCATTGTGTGTATATATATACAACTCTCTCAGCCACTCATCTGTTGTTGGACACCTGGGTAGCATCTAGGTTTTGGCTATTACAAATTGTGCTGCTATGACATAGGTAAACACAAATATTTTTGGATGGTTATGTTTGGTTCATTGGGATATATCCCTAAGAAAGTAATTGCAGGGTAATAGGGTAGATCCACTTCTAGCCTTGTGAGAGTTCTCCAGGCTGCTCTTCACAGGAGTTGGACCAATTTACATTCCTATCAGCAGTGCAGGAGGGTTCCTTTGTCCACAGGTTTCATTCATGTGTTATTCCCTCATAGCAGAGTCAGTGAGGCTAAGTAAGGTAGTGGTTAAAAGCAGGGAATAGTGAATAAGGGCTTCCAGTCTCTGGTCTCTTCATCTATGTGGGTTCCCACATACATCTCTCTATTCACTGTCCATTATAAAAACAAGTTTGTGTGAAACCTTAATTAAGACATTCTTCCTTTAAATTCAGAAGAATAATTGTGAGCAAAATATAGCAGCTTTTCAAAATTAATTTCTAGTCCTGAGTTGATATTTAGCATGAAAGACATATACATGTTTTCCTATCCATGGAAAGATCATAATTTCATAATTATCAGTTTTCTAGGTGGAAATTGTTTATGAATTTCAACCAGATGCAAAGTCACTTGTACATGCATGAATAAACTGGTTTGTGAATATCCACTAGGAGGTTTAGAAGTACACTACAGTCATAGTAACTATAAGCAATAGAATATGTCAGCTCAGCTCAGTTCTGTTATAGATACGTACACAAGCAAATTTTTCAAAGATGTGTAATATCCACATCTTTATGAAACCACTATGTTCATTTCTGACCAGTAACAAACTACACTTTTATTACCCACAATCACAGCTCATTTTCTGTGGATAGCATGTAATTCACATGTTTTTAATTTTTTGTTTTGTTTTGTCTGTTTTTAGCTGTGTGAGAGACTAGAATACAGCTCGATCACAGATGGTGGGTGCGATCAAACCTAAGGTTGTACACATGCAAAGTGACATTCTACTTCAGAGTCAATTCTCAGGAGTCATATATTTTTAAACCAATTTTAACTATATCATTGGTAAATACCTATGGGTAAGGTATGTATTATCAAAAAAAAAAAAGGTTCTATAAAGTTACCATTAGTTTTCAATAAGTTTTAAAGTGACAGAAAAATATAAAAATAAATCTAACCCTTTATGCTCTGGCATAGACAAACATGGTTTAACTTATTCATGAAAATAGAAGGCATGTTTCATGAAAGCAAGCAGTCTGCCATATAGCAGCATGCCTAGTACACAAAATAAATACATGGCGAGGATAACTGCCTGAATGTAACAGACAAAGGCACATGAAAGTATCAGCCTTTTCAGAAATTAAACATCAATACACTTATAACGGAAAACATCTATAAAGGATTAGGAAGACTCAGATATTTTGGGGGGCTGCTACCATTAAGGAACTGAGAACTTACTTGGCAAATGTTGATTCTATGCATAGATATTTCAAAGAGATTTGAGAATTTAATTTTTTAATTTTTTTATGTTTGAGATAGAAACCGAGGGAAGTTGAGATGGAAGGCAGGGAGAGAGGGAGAGAGAGAGAGAGAGAGAGAGAGAGAGAGAGAGAGAGCTGCAGCATTGCTTTACCACTCAAGAGCGAGCTGCAGCATTGCTTTATCACTCATGAAGATTTCCCCTGCAGGTGGAGACCAGAAGCTTGAGCTAAGTTCTTGTTCATGGTAATATGTGTACTTAACTGGTGGCACCACCACCATTTGGCCCCAATTTGGAGATTCTATACAGTCAATGATGGAAATTAAAAAAAAAAAAATGGGGGCAGGGTTGTGGCACACCTGATTAAGTGCTCACATCACAGTGTTCAAGGACCCAGATTCAAGCCCCTGGTCCCCACATGCAAGGGGAAAGCTTCAGGAGTGGTGAAGCAGTGATGCAGGTATCTCTCTCTGTATATATCTCTCCCTCCACTCTCAATGTCTCTCTGTCTTTACCAAATAAATATTAAAAAAAAAAACAAATATTTAAAAACTTAAAGAACCTTTTCTCTCTCTTGCTGTTTTAGCATACTTTTTAAATAGACTTCCCTATTTAAGAAAAATAAAAATGCCATAGGGTATATGTCAATTTCTATAGAGTTCCATCTGCTATGATTGAAGACATTTGTGCTTTCTTTAAACTGGCTCCTGACCTCAGACTAACTGAGCATGGCAGATGAAGACTGTGGCTGAGTGCTTACCACCTAGAATGCAGTGAATCAGCACTCTGGGTTTTCCTTCCGAGCAAAGTTATTGACTCATGTTATGACCTTAAACAATCTTTTTGTGACTCAGTTTCTCCAAAGAAAATAGCTCTCCCATAAAGAGTTTAATAGTATGAGTCTCTGCTGATGTTCGTAAGTGTTTTTAAATCTTAAAGGGTAAAACATTTGTTTTCAAATTGAAATTTCTCTGTTATTCTCAAGTGAATAATAATTCATTCACACATTGACATTTACATGTGAATTATATACATATACACTTATATGATCTTTGAGTAGAAAGTAAAATTCACTACAATTATGATATGGCTTTAGAATATGTATAAATATTATGTTAACAATAGTTTTATGGGACATACAAAGGACACCTAGATACACATGTAATATAAAAGAGCCAGAGTTATGTGAGATTAACAATATTAATTTTATGAATGCAATTTTTGAAATATATTTAAATAAATTAATTAAATATAGTTTTGTGGGTAAAGTATGCTTTTTAATGAAGTCAATAACAAGAGGATGTTTCTGTAAAATTTACCTCGTATCTCTTTGTCCCTTAAAAAAATAAATTCTCATTTTGTTTTTAAAGAAACTGCACATTTGAAACATACAAAGTCTGAGCTTAAAGTTCATTCATTTACATATTCATTCATGCGTGCACACATGCATTCTACAAATGTTGTTATGCTCACTGTGGGGTAGATGCTAAAAGTATAGAAATGAAGTAGACAGACATAGTCCCTTGCTGTTGGATGGTGTTCGCCAGCTGCTAGGGACCAAATGATATCTAAACTCGCAAAAAACAATACTATTTTAACTAAGAACAAAAATCTTATGTATGTGTTAACAGAGAATAAGAGAAGGGCTTTCAGAAAGTAAGGAAAGTTGTTCACATCCATAAGAAGTGATAATTAAGTGAAGTCCCAAAGAGGAAAAAGTGACCTTCAAAGGAAAGGTAATAGAATGGAGTCTGAGGTATGAAGGAAAGTAATATATCCTAGGCAAGAAGAGAGAACTAAGAATGAAATACAATGAAGCAAGCACCAGGTCATACAAGAGTTACACAGACCTTGGAAAGCTACTTTTACTTATTGACTTATAATGAAGTAAGAAGTCTTTGTAGGGGTTGGGCAGTGGTGCACCTGATGAATGGACATGTTACAATGTGCAAGGACATGGGTTCATACTCCTGCTCCCCACCTGCAGAGGGGAAGCTTTGCAGTCTGAGAAGCAATGTTGCAGGTATAGGTATCTCTCTTTCTCTGTCCATCTCTACCCCGCCCCCCTCCCGCTTTTCTCTCACTTTCGGTTTATATCCAATGAGTAAATAAAAAAGAAGTCTTTATAAAGACTTACAATAAAATGTTACTTGGATAGTGTCCTGCTTTGCCATGTGAGACCCAGGTTTGAGCCTGTCCTCTAGAGTACTGAAGGAAATTTTGGTGCCATGGTCTCTCTCTCTTTAAGAAAGCTCATTTCTTTATTTTATTTTATTTTATTTTATTTTATGTATTTATTTTTTTACCAGAGCACTGTTCAGCTCTGGTTTCTGGAGGTGCAGGCGGGGGATTGAACCTGGTACTTTGAAGCCTCAGGCATAAGTCTTTTTGCATAACCATTATGCTATCTATCCCCTCTTTTGATGAACTCCAACAGTCATTCACTTCATGTTAAATAATAACTGGGCAAAGTCCCACTCAATTTTTTTTTCCTTTTCTCGATTCCCACATCCTAATAGGCAGATAATTTCTATCACCTACTTAATTTACATACTTAAATATATAGAATTGTTTTACATGTTCATGCAGTTTTTCATAAACCTGAACTAAAATCCTTCGTTTCTCAATCAATACTATGCTTTCAGCTGCACTATGCTGTTGTTTGGACATCTGATCCATTACCTCATACCCAACATAGAATTCCATCTAGTACATCCACATTTCAAGCATCTACCTCAAGATCTTGTGATGAACTATCTTTCCTTATTACTATATGAGATACTTTCTGATAAACCTCTTTATGGTTGTGAAACTAAATAAGAAAGTGCCCAGAAAGCATATTCAGGAATGCCCTTGCTGAATCATAAAACACATGCATACTTAAGTGAGTCCATGTTGCTCTTCAGACTATTAATACTGAGTATTGATACTTCCACAAATAACACACAAATTCTTGTATCCCTGTATCTGCACCAACGCTTTACTTTGTGGATTTTAGTCATTTTTATATTATGAGAACTAAACAGTGATGTATGATATTTTGATTTTATTTTGCTTTTCCTCTATTTTAATGAGTTATATATTTTCTAGCCACATGGGTTTTTCTTTATGTGAATTGTTCACCATCTTTTGCTCTTTTTTACATCAGCTCTCTTCCACTCTCCCTATTCATCTGCAATGAATCATTATATAAATATCAGACAGTAATATTCTATAGCTGTCTAATAGTACAATTTGTATATTCTCTCTGGATGTTTTGGTTCTTGTGGGAGAAATAGCATCGATTTTAATAGAGCAATCTGTTCATTTTTCACTTTTGGGTTTCAACTTTTACAACTATTTGTGGCTGTTTGTTTTCATCATCACAGGGACTTCAACACTCTGGGTTGTCTTTTGCAGATAGAAAGAGAGACAGAGAGAAGGGCAAGACACCGCAGAACCCAAGATTACTACAGTGTGATGAGTGGGTGGACTCAAACATTGCTTGAATGCAAGGCAAAGCAGACACATTCCCATATGAGCTGGCTTGCTGGCCCTTACAAGCTTTGTGAGTCCACTTATTTTTCCCACTCCTAAAATACAAAAGGATCTTCCTATTTGTTCTATTATCTTATAATTTTATCTCTTTTATTTAGAGATATAATCTGTCAGGTCTCCTTTTGCATATGATATAGTATAGAGGTTCAATTTTACTTTCTCCTCCAGTAATACTTCAATACCATCTATTAAAAAATCTATTTTCATGTTATGTTCTATTATACACAGATCATAAAGCAATGTCCTATGTGTATTTTCCTTTTGAGACCATAAGATATTAATATTTAAGATATTAATATGACTCTGCTCTTTTCTAATATCTGGTAAAGTACTGGGTTGTCAGAACAATCATGACATATCTTTGTATGGAAAAACAAACAAATACATCATAACTGTTTCAACAACCCAGTAAAATTTCTCTATTGCCTTTTCATAGCATTAAAACAATATTTAAATTTTAAATATTTAATTTCTTTATTCATGAGAAAGATAAGAGGAGAGAGAGAAAGAACGGACATCACTCTGGTACATGTGATTTTGGGGACTGAACTCGGGACCTCACACCCAAGAGTCCATTGCCTCATTTATTGTGCCACTTCCTGGACCTCAAGAATATTTAAATTTATCAGAATTACTCTTATCTCCTTGGGAGAGAAAACAAAGAGAAAGAAAACCCAATAAAACCCTAATAATTGCTAAATAGAAATAAGGAGATTGTTATTGACTTTACCATTCAGTTACTAGATGAATCTTGTGTGAATTCAAGTGGAAGGTTACTTATCTAAGAGCTGAATATATACATCCATTCACATGCAGATGTATTTATGTACATATATGCATTCATATACATGTTCACATGATTCAAGTTTATAGAACAAAAAAAAGTGAAGAAATTTGACTTAAAAACCAAATAGTCATCCACCATTCTTTCACTATGCCTAAAATTCAACTATTAAATGTAGCCTTCCAGGCAGAATCACTTAAACAAAGACCCTATGGGAATAGTGATGTTCTTAGTAAAGATAATTACCAAATATTCAGTTATTTCCAATTGGTTAATTATAACCATCTTAAATTGACTGTTACCTCATAGTATTTTTAAGAGTATATAGAAGAGGACTATTTGGAGCTTGTAATAAGATGTTAGTGGTAAAGTTGTCTTCTGGTGTTAATATGGATTCACATATACTACTAATAGAACTGAAAGGAAGAATCCATCTGAAAGATAAAGTAGAAGCCAGTGGTATCTGTTTTTTTTTTTTTTTTTTACCTATGGCTTGTACCTAGCATGTCAATAATATATATATTATATGCATATAATATACATTATATGGATGTGTGGGGGAACAAGAAGAAGAGGAAGAGGAAGGAGAAGGAGGAGGAAAAGGAGAAGGAAGAGAAGAAAGAGAAGGAGAGGGAGAGGGAGAAGGAAAAGGAGGAGAAGAGGAAGAGGAAGAAGAAGGAAAAGAAGAAGAAGAGGAGGAGGAGAAAGAAGAAGAAGAAGTAGGAGGAGGAGGAGGAGGAGAAGGAAGGAGAAGGAGAAGGAGAAGGAGAAGAAGGATTCCAAGTAGAAAATAAAAGAAAGCCTCCTCCTTTCATTCTTCTGACCCTGGACTCTTCCAGGCACCTAGATTATGTCTCTCAGTGACTTATGAGTGTCCTCACACTTGTCTCTATTACAAGATTTTTATCCTCAAGCATGATGCTTTTTAGTTCTGCAGAAGGAAGTTTCAGCTTTTGTTACTTGGTATGTTAAACAAAATTTTTTTTCATTTGTGGCCAAGATTAAAATATGTAAAACTGAGTGCTATCTGATACTATCTTTTTACTCCTTTGCTTGCTCAATATCTTTGTTAAAAAATAGAACAGTACTCAAATTCTTGGTTGTCCTGTTATGTTGATTGCCCAAGAATTCCCCAGTTAGGATTCAACCTAAATATACTATGATCCCCATGGAAAAATCTGATTCGAATAAATGCTTAGATGTCAAAACTGTGGTATACATGCAACTAGTGCTATTCTTTCTGGGTCAGCCACTGGCCGTCTCATCTTACAGGGTCATGGGATTCCAGGAAGAAATGATTATTTGCTTTATATAAAAATTACAAGTGGGAAAAGACAGAAATTGCAAGGAATGAGAGAAGAGAAGAAATATACAGAGACTATAGAACAAAATTTGGCACATTGCTAATCTATAGCAGAAAATGCACTCAGTAGAGCAATATGTCCTACCTTTATTTGATATTCTTGGTAAAGAAACATTGATTGATTAGCAGAACTTGGACTGGAAATGGTATATCGCACCAAAGACTCTGGTGTGTGTGTGGGGGGGAAGGTTTCAGGTCCTGAAACCTGATGGCAGAGGAGGACCTAGTGGGAGTTGTATTGTTATGTGGAAAACTGGGAAATATGCATGTACAAACTATTGTATTTTACTGTCAGCTGTAGACCATTAATCCCCCAATCAAGAAATTTTTAAAAAGAAATATTGATTTAAGATAATGTGACCATTGTTATGCCTTCTAAGTCCTTCATTCATAAAACAATTAGAATCTTTTATCCACATATTTATGTACGGTTATGTGTAAAATAATAAAAACAACAATAATAGTAATAATAATAATTTACTAGGAGAATGCCTCACACTCTGCAAAGAAAATAGAATGTAGCATGCAACATCAGCTCATTATAAAACTCCCTGGATTTTACTGTATAAAGGCATTTCCCTTCTTGTTCCTCATTAATTGAAGTGAGGTTTTGATTTTCACTCCCACCACAATTCAAACCTAAATTTATTTTCTGGTCCAAGTTTATGAAATTATATAAATCTTCTATTTCAAGTTTTACTAATATGTACAAAGCACAAGGACTCATGTGTAAGGATCTCAGTTCCAGTCCTACGCTCTCCACCTGCAGTGGGGTTGTGCCACAAGAAGTGAAGCAGGTCTGCAAGTGTCTATCTTTCTCTCTCTCTCTTCCCTCCTCTTTCAATTTCTTTCTGTCCTATCCAATAAAATAGAAAACAATAAAATAGAAAAATGGAACAGTGGATTCGTAGTGCTAGCACTGAACTCCAGCAATAACCCAAGAGGCAAATAAAAAAAAAAAAAGAAGGAAAGAAAGCAAAGAAAAAAAATTAAAGCTCCTGTACACATCTGCAGGAAGGAAACTTCACAAGGTGACAAGCAGTGAATGGTAAAGCAATAATGAGTGTATCTTTCTTTTACTGTCCCTCTCCATCTCCCCTCCTTCCTCAATTTCTCTCAGTCCTTTCAGATTAAAAAGAAAAAACAGTGAGGGAGGAAGGATGAAACAATGCTATATGAAGTTTGAAAACACAATGAAAAGTAGTTGAACACTAATAGATGAAATAATTTGAATTCACATAAAAGATTTTTTTGTAAAAGACTTTTTGAAGGGCATACTATTACACTTTTTATTTTATTAATCTATTTATAAATTATTTTTAAAATGTGTTTATTTATTTTGGATAGAGGCAGAGAGAAGTTAAGAGGGAAAATGGAGACAGATACTGCAACACTGCTTTACCATTTGTGAAGCTTACCCCCCTCCCCACCCTCATCCTCACCCCCACCCCCACCCCCACCCCTGATGCAGGTGGGTAGCTGGGGTTTGAACCCAGGTCCTTGAGCACTGTGATGTGTGCACTCAACCAGGTGCACCACTGCCCAGTCCCTCTACTTAGCAATTCTATCTTTTCACATATTTGAATTTAAAATCAATGGGATCTACCCATTATTTTTCTTTATGCAGTATCCTTGTAACTCATTGTTCTACTTTAATATGTTTGTAGTATTTTCTTTTTTGGATTTTTTTAGTCACAGTTGGTTGTATTTCTCATGTTTCTTTTTCTAAGCTTGTTGATAGCACATACCAACCAAATACACACAAAAGGGAAATAATCTCAAAAGGATTTCAAAACCAAATTTATTTTTCTGTAATTTGATTTATAGGTAATGCTGAAAAATCAAGGAACATTTTAAAATAACTTCTAATTACGAACAGATGAAACTGTATTAGCTAAGTTTAGGCATGGAATTCAGACAGCTTATGCTGTTGGAAATACAACTGCATGTTGACATAGACGGATACACCCCTGGTTTCTAGACTGGCCCACCCAGGGCTGTAGTATCTACATATGCCAGAGTACATACTCCCATAAAGTTGCATATGGCTGAAAGAATGACAGGGAAAAAATTAATTATATGACTGAAACACCTAAAAGTGGTCAACTTTTGAAATTTCATGCTTCAAAAAATGTTACTTTAATTGGGTTTGTTTGTTTGTTTGTTTGTTTATTCATTCATTGAGAGTCACAAGAGAGAGAGGAGAGTACCACATAGATCTTGACTGTGGCTGTGCTAGGGATTGAACCTAAGGCCTCGGGGACCTCAGGAATGGCAATCCTGTGATCTAATGCATCAAGTTATATCCTCAGTCCTTAAAAGATATTATTAATTTAACATCATTAACAAATGAATTGTAATTCTTTTTTTAAATTTCTTTATTGGGGAGTTAATGGTTTACAGTTAACAGCAAAACACAATAGTTTGTACATGCATAATATTTCCCAGTTTTGCATATAACAATTCAACCAGGATTCTTTGTAAAAAAAAAAAAAAATTTTTTTGAAGCTGTGACTCCAGATGGGATACAAACAGGAATTTTGTCATCTCTACCCTGAGTTTTGTGCCAGCCTTTTGTTGTTGTTGTTGCTGCTGGTGGTGTTATAATTTTATTAGTGAAATAATGATTTACAAGCAAATCGTCACATGTGTATCATTTTTCATCTTTCTCCACACTATTCCTACCAGCAATCTAAGTCCTACTCCACCAATATGCTCTGAATCCTCAATGCCCACTTAATATCTTCTCCAGCCATACTGTAGGAAGTTTTGGTACTATTCTCTCATCTTATTCAATCTTCCTCTGTCTCTCTACCTTTCTGTCTCTGTCTGAGGAAACACACTCACACACACACACACACACACACACACACACACACACACTGGAACCTTTCTCCCCACCCAAGGTCTGTCATCAGTCCAGACTGTCTATTTAGAAAGCAGTCAAGTTTCTTGCCTAGTTCCTATGTCCCTTAGCCCTCATAAAAGGGACCTTTAATGCTTCTCCACATATGTGCCTGCATTTTAGATTTTCACATTATCTGTACATCTCTGTGAATCCATATTCCAAGCATCTAATATTCAAACACACCTAACTTTTCTCTTCTTATAAAAACACTAGGGACCAGGTGATGATGGTACACCTGGCTGAGCACATGTGTTATATCATGTGCAAGGATCCGAGTTCAAGCCGTTGGCCCCCACTTACAAGAGGGAAATTTCACAAGCAGTGAGACAGTACTGCAGATCTCTCTATCTCTTTCTCTCCATCTCTCCCTCCCCCTTTCATTCTCAACTTCTCTCTTTCCCTAGCCTAAATAAATAAACAAAATATTAAAAACTATACAAATACTGAATTTACATTTATGATCTACCAGACAACATCATAATTATTAAAGATACTGTCACAAATAAGAAACATGCTTCAAGAGGAAACAGACAACAAAAAGGATATCAATGCTGAAGAAACAAGTTCTGATTGTGATATGTACTGCAAAAGAAATGTATCAATAGAAGAGGGAAGTAATAGATTATGATCCTATGGATGGAGGGAGACTACTTTACTTAGATTGAGTTGGGCAAAGTCTCTCTAAAAGCTCATGTCAGCTGAAATATAAGAAACAGAAAGAAACATGAAGAGAGAAGAAGGAGAATTTTGTAGGCAGACTGAACAGTTTATACAGAGGCCCAGAAATGAAAAATATTGACATCTTTATGAACTAAATTAGTATAAGACAGAGAGGTAGAGGGATAGAGAGAGGGAAAGAAACCACAGCACCAAGTTTCCTTTAGTTTGATGGGGGCTGAACTTGAACTTGATCACTAACATGGTAAAGCAGAATAATCCAAGTGAGCTGTTTTGCTGGCCTGGGGAGAACCTTTAAATGATTACCAATATTAGAAGTGGGTTAGCTATTATATCTATATTCATATACTCCTGCTTACTTGCTTCAAAATATCAACAGTTATCATTCAAAGTCTCATTGAGCTGTTGTCTACTTTTAAAATGTATTTGCTTTCATAAGATAGATGAGAGAGAGACAGAGAGACAGAGAACCTAGAGCAAAAGACACACAGAGAGTGTTAGAAAAAGTCAGAGAAACATGATGACAGAGGAGGACTTAGAAGGGATTGAACCTGTGACCTCTAGGCACTCAGGAGTGCAAGTCTGGTGTCTACCACTTCTATATCTCCCTAAACCTAACTTTCTGTTAATTTACCCCTCTTGTCTTTAAAGAATCACTATGCCTTTTACACACCAGTTGACTTGTGGGTTTTTTGGTGTGGTTTTTTTTTTCCCATATTAGAAAGATTATCAGCACCAGCTGGGGCCCTAATCTAGGAGTACTGAGATTCCCAAACAGAGTTGATGGACCTAGAACTCAAATAAATCCCTCTCTCCATTGTTACCGGTTGTCTCTATTAGGAACAACAAAATAGACCCTTTTGTGGGCCCCCATAAGACCTTGCCCTCAACTTGGATCAACAATGGTAGAGAATGTTCCATCCTCTGAAGGGAGGCTAGACAACATAACTCTATGCTACACCTGAGAAAGATGGGTCGTTACTGGGGCAGCTTGGAATGTTCCTACTCATGACCACAGAACGTGAGCTCAGATCTAGAGGGATGGAGAGGTCACACAGGCTCCTAAGCTAATTATGGGCCCCAGATCACATCAAATTTATGGGGTTTAGAGTAATATTTATACCCCTTTACCATATTAGGGAGCTACTCTCTTCCCTGATCCAGCTTTCCTTTTTCCAGCCATGACATCATCTCCCCAGACAATAATTAGGATCCACCTGCATATCAGATTTCAGGCTCAGGCAAAAAAAAAAAAAAAAAAAAAAAAACTAGTATAGCTACAGGCCTTTTGAAATATAACTAAAATATGCCTACTAGCTATCTACAAAATGGAGGCCCCCCCCCCAACACTTCATCTGCACTATTCCAGCCTTTAGGTCTATGATTGTTCAACAATTTGTTTGGCTTTATATGTTAATTCTCTTTTCAGCCACCAGGTTCCAGATGCTAGCAGACATCCCTGGACAGACATCCCCACCAGTGTGTCCTGTAGCTGCACTTCCCCAGAGCCCTTCCCCACTAGGGAAAGAGAGAGACAGGCTGAGAGTATTAATTGTCCTGTCTATGCCCATGTTCAGTGGGGAAGCAATTACAGAAACCAGACCTTCAACCTTCTGCATCCCACAATGATCTTGGGTCCATACTCCCAGAGGGTTAAAGAACAGGAAAGCTATCAGTGGAGGGGATGGTATACTGAGGTCTGGTGGTGGAAATTGTGCGAAGCTGTAACCCTCTTATCCTATGGTTTTGTCAATGTTTCTCTTTTTATAAATAAAAAATTTAAAAAAGAAAAAAAAAAGAAAGATTATCAGTTCCTCAGGGAACTTGATTTTGAGGGATTGTATCTTCAGAGCATGCACAGTAGTTATACAGTATCCTTTTCATGAGCAAATTAGTCATTCTCAAACTGGGTGGCATTGAGCAAGCAAGTCAGCTCTTCCAGGTTCTCAGAGATCTCATTCTAAATTCACCAGACTTTTGAGTGCCAGCGGCATAATTGCTATCACTTGTCCAGGTGGCTTTTCTTTAACTTGAATTTGGATAAAGGAACCAACCTAAACATTTCTGAGAGCAAGTAGATGGCTCTACCCCAGAGAACAGAGCTTGCCTTCTGATAAACTTTACCAATGCTTTTCCTTCCTTGTATTTGTCTTTCAAACAAAGCTGCTTTCAAGACAGAACTCTCTGCTCTCTGGAAGTACAGAGGCAGTTGGCTTTCTCTTCTGAGTTGGTGCTTTTTTTAATTAGAGCACTGCAGTGTTGTGCTCCCCCCCCCCCCAGCATTTAAACAAAAATTACCCACAGAACTGAGAAATCCACATCTCCTTCTTCTCTCAGAGGCACACATTTGATACTTCTATAAAATGTGTTTGACCACTTTGAATACATATATAAAAGAAGTTACAGCTGGCTTGCCTTTTTTAGAAGCATGCTTCTGAAGGAGTAGGATGCCCAGTAATTAGGTGACCAGACTCCACGCCAAATTGTTCAGTTGCCTGGTTCTGCTGCCTTCTTTTTGTCAGGCTCTAGGCAACTCACTTGATCCCTTTGAAACTTGGTTTTCTCATTTGTAGGATAAACCCATCTCATAGCACTGATGGGACTGGATATTAAATAGGTGGTTTTATTTTTTATATGGTACCAAATGTGTTGATTCTTCATTTAAAGACAGAGAGAATAAGGGAAAGAATAGAAGGAGAGGCAGAGAGGGAAGAGAGGCCCCCACAGCACCATTCTACCATTCATAGAGCTCCCCTGGTACTAGCCATTGTGTTTCTATTTGGTGTCAATGTTCGAACCCAGAACCTCATACACAAAGAGGCATGTGCTGTGTAGGGTGGGGTATCTTCAGATTTCTAAATATTAAGTAGTATAAAAAGTGATTCAGGTGGAGGAGATAGCAAAATGGTTATGCAAAAGACTTCCATGACTCAGATACCAGAGGTCCCAAGTTCAATTCCCCACACCACCATAAATCAGAGCTGAGCAGTGCTCGATAAATAAATGAAAATAAATAAACTGAAAATAGTAAGGTTAGATCAATGATAACTAACATGTAGGCAATAAATATGAGCTACTTGAATTCTTACCTAGATAAAAAAGGAGGGAGGGAGGGAAGGGATTTAGGAAGGGAAGGAGAAAGAAAGAAAGAAAGAAAGGGAGGAAGGAAGGGAGAAAGAAAGGAAGAAAGAAGAAAGAAAAAAGGAAGGAAGAGAAAGTGAGAGAGAAAAGTTTTTTGTGTACAGTTCTACCTTTGTGTTAAATATTGATGATCTGATCATCAAAAATTGAGGGGGAGTATGGTCAAGACGCACTAAAGATAATTTTTAACCATAGACAAAAGCAAACACTCTATCTATGTCATTTACCACATGCCTATGTTTTATTCCTTTCCCCAAGCTTTTGTAGTATAATTCCACAAGGACTTATATATGTAGAACATATAAGAAATGCTTTCTTGAAGTTTGGGAGGTGGATCAATGAATAAAGTAAGCATATAAGCACGAAGTTCCTAGATTAATCTCCAGCATTACCAATGTGAGAGTAATACTCTAGTTCACTTTTCCCACCCCACTCATCTCTCTCATAAGTAAATAAATAAATCTTTAAAATATATATAATGCTTTTTCTCTTCTCAGGTATCTCTTTAAAACACCATCTGATCAAGTATGTGTTTCTACCATACAACTGAAACTGCTCTTGTAAAATGTCAAGCAATCTCCATCCTACACCATGTCATATGCCCTATTCTCAACTCACTCACTTGTTTAGGCCATCAGCAGTACTTAAAACAACTTCCTCTTCTTCTTGAAACACTTTAATCACTTGGCTTTCAGGACACCACATTTTTCTGCCCACCATTCCTCCTCCACTCACTCACTCACTCAAACACCTACCGCAGTAGTTTCTCCTCTGTAGCGTCAGTTTTCTGACCCCTTTTTCTCTAAGTGATTCTAATTGCCTGTATCCTTGAGTCCTTAGATATTGACCTTCCTCTTCTAACTATATTCTCTCCCAAAGAATTTCATTCCTTATAATGCATATTAATTTCATCTATCTGTCACAGATTCCCAAACTTATATATCTAGCTGCAAGGGTTTGAAAACCATAAATAGTTTTGATAAACCTCCTGTCAAAGGCAGAGTATCATTCCCTCTCTCTGAATATGAACCAAACCTTAGTGATCACTTACAAAATAGAGGTAGAAGCAAATCTGCGGGATTCCTAAAACTAGGTCAGAACATGATATAAGTTAACCTGTCTCTATTCTCTCCCTCTCTCTCTCTCTCTCTCTCTCTCTCTCTCTCTCTCTCTCCCTCCTTTTCCCTCTCCCTCTCCTTCACCCTCTCCCTCTCCCTCTCCCTCTCTCTCAGTATACAGCCTTGAAACCACATAAACTGTGCTGAGTAAGTCAAATAGCCACATGGACAGACTATCTGAAGGAATTTTGGTCTGCTGTAGCAGATAAATGACTGGTGGTCACACTCATCAAGCATATATGTGGATAAGGTTTTAAATTACTCCATCCCACAGTTTTCCAGCTACCCCACTTCATATTAAATGAGAAAGAAACACGTCCCTATCCAGTCTACACACGTTATGGATGTGAACCAAAACACATGCTACTGCTATTTTAAACTGCAAAGTTTTTGGACGTTTGTTATTTAGTAGTAGATAACTTGAATATATTGTATAGATTTCACAGCTGAACTTGATGACATACCCATTCAATATCTTTAATTCAGTGTATTATAGGAAATCCCATTTATTTGTGGGAAAAAAAAGAATTAGAGAAGAAGGTACCTACTTCATCTGGTATGCCACCTTGCCATGTGGGAAACTCCAATTTAAGTTCTAATCCCTACATGGAAGCACCAGGGCATCCGAGAAGGTCTAGTAATGGTTGATCACTACAGTGATTCTCTTCCTTTCTATTTCTCTCTCTCTAAAATAAAATGGAATAAAAAGAACTTAAGATTTCTTCCACAAAATGGGTTCCTCCCTATTTTGGTCAAATATTTGAGTTATTTCTATCAAGAAGAGTCTATTCTCCCTGTGATGAGAAGGGGGGTTGGGAATCTAAGCTGCTATGATGAAACAAGATGATAGTTTGGTTGAGGGTTACCTGTATTGATATCTATTTATCTTTGTGAAATACACCCTTGTACCAACAAAATCCTGTAAGTCAATATTTCTCAATAAAATAATAATAAAAAATAAATTAAATATGGAATTAAAAACACAAATAAAAATAGGAAAATAAAAAAGGCTTTAGAGAATATGATTCTGTACTGAGAAAAGTCTCCTTTGTAATGTTAATTGTGTCCATTATTACAAAGTATTCTGGATGTAAATTTTCTCCTTTTTATTTTCCTAAGTGTCATACTACCTTTCTTGGAAAAAAATACACTTTCATGGCTGGTAGGAAAACTAAACTCTTCATCTTTTATTGAGTTTTCTAAAGCTCACCATAATTTTGAAAATTAAAGTAACATTCTTGGTCAGATACTTCATTTGACCCACTTTCATAAGCAACAAATATGAAAACTACAAATCTTTACCAACTCTATGGGAACCGATTTTCACATTTCTCACTGTATCCTCTGTCTCAGAGATACAGAAGTTCTTTTCAGAGGCATCAAGTCTCAGACCCCCACCCCCACAGTCACTCGGCAATGCATATTAGGGAAGTGACATCCCTGGAGTTTCAGGGGCTCTCAGGCACATTGTATGATCAGAAAGTAGTCAGTTGAGAGAATAACATTTTCCTTTGTAAGATCAAACTATTCTCACTTTACTAGTATACTTTTTTTTTCCTTTCTGCTTCAGAAAAAAAATTAATAAATAATACAGAAAAAAAAACCAACAACTCAGTACTATAAGGGATGATATGAGAGGGAAGCCTGGTAGGAAATATAAAAAATCAGACATTACAATAGACAGTGGGTTTTATTGTGATATTTCCCCCGTACTTTCTGGTGACTGGTAATTAAAACAGCATATATGCTATGAACTTAATTGTCTTAGAGCATAGACTAATGTTTGGAAAGGGTTGTATTTTTAAGCAGTAATGCTGTTCATTTAATACTAATAGCCTTGATTTCATGCCAGGAGCCTGTATCATTTTATTTTAAACAGCCACGACTGTTCATCTTCCAATTAATTTGGCATTGATCCCTGTTGTTGCCATAAGTCTGTCATCCCCCCCATTTATATCCCCGGCTACACACATTCCACATAAGGACCCTACATGGAAGGTAAAACGTGCTTCATGACACTATGACATTGTCTGCAGAAGGACATTAATTCTTTAAAACATTCCCACGGAGAAGTCTGACCTCTGTTCATCACAAACAGGAACTTTTTTTTCCTCTTTTTTAAACCGGAAGGTAGAGTGAGAGAGGAAACTATGTTGATTTCTGGGAGAAGTGATGTTGGAAGTTCAGCTTGCTGGCTCTAGGAACAATTATGGGAAGCCCCACAGAGCATGTCCTTTTTACTCAGAATAATGGAAAGCACTTCCACTCCTCTGCGGAAACAACAGTTCAAAGACAGGACACAGAGTCCCTAAGTTCTGGCAGCTTTTAAATAGTGTTTTTTTTTTTCTTTCACTAGTAAACTGAAAAAGGACTTTCCATGTAGGTAAGTTGATGTGATTTCCATCTCCTGACTAAATCACCGTGCCATGTGCTTTTGTAAATGAGACAGACTAGCTTATCTGGTTCCATTCATTTATTCAATAAATGTGCACGGATCACTTTCTCTGCACTGAGCTAGACAGTATTAGTCCCCAAATTAGTGATAAACTCTGTATTTGAAAAAGAAAATGCTTAATTGAGACAGACACATGAACTGAAAATTATACTACTCTGGAGAGCAATTAGGCAGCCTGTAATCAAATTGTCAGGAGTGAAAATTTTTTCTCCAGACAGAGTTTAGGTGTAAGCTTTTAGGAACTTAGAAGACAGAGAATAATGATTCCATCACAGTGGAATTACACTGTGGCATGCTTTGCCACAAATTTGAGGCAACAAATTAGACTTATGAATATGAACTCCTTAAGGTACTTAATACTGAATACATTCAAAAGGAATAAACAGATACATCTTTAGCAACTCTCTACATGTAAATTTACGTACAGATACACATAATAACAATGCCTATTTCTCATAAAAGCAAATGTCTATATGGAGACAAATTTAAATAATATCCTTTGACAACCACCGGATGGTTTTTATTCATATGTGGAATCTAAAGAAGCACAGGAACTAAGCAAACAAACTAAACTGTCTCTAAGATTTTCTGAGAACTCTGCTGGCAGTCATGGGGAGGAGAGGACACAGAACACGACAGTGGGAAAGGACAAGATGAGACATTTACCCATGTGTCAACAACTGTACTATAAACCAGTAACTCCCAATACAATGATATACAAAAAAGAAATCTTTCTATTCTGATTTGTTAGACCTCAAATAACCTCTTATCTTTTCTTGTTCTTTTTTTTTTTCTTTCTTGTTGTTGTTGCTGTTCTTTTTTCTCTCTATTTTTCTTAGACAGGACAGAAAGAAATTGAGAGGTAAGGCAAAATAGAGAGGGAGAGAGAAAGATAAACACCTGTAGACCTGCTTCACCGCTCATGAAGCGTCCTCCCTGCAGGTGGGGAGTGGGGGCTCGAACCCGTATTCTTGTGCATGATATGTGTGCTTAACCAAGTGTGCCACCACCTCCTGGCCCTGTCCTTTTTTTTTTTTAATTCCATTGATGAGTATAAACCTTTTTTCACCTCTGCTTCCTCATGACTGCTTTTATCTTTCCCTAATAACATGCTGCTGGCATGGTCCTGAATATATCTGATACAAGTTAGTGGGGAGACAGTTTGAGTGATTGTGTAATGTGTTTCAAAGCCAGGTTTATAGATTAAAAATCAGACATTCGATTCATTAACTGCACAAACATACGAAGATTATTTAAGCTCAGTGCCTATGAATGGAGAGAATGGTATGTCACAGGACTCAAGGTATTTATAAATATTAAAGGAATGCATTTATTCAAAGTGCTTACAGCAATGGTTGGTGTAAAACAATTATTCTTGACTTGTTATCCATGCTGTTGTGTTTCTAGGTTTTATTCTCGCTGGGATGCTTATCTCATTTCTAACATCCTAAACTCTGGATCTGGGAACAACCAGGAAAAAAAAGTAGATGATTATTTTTACTAAAAAGAATTGTCTGGGGGTGAATAAAATGCTGTATAGTGGGAACAGCCCAGAATTGCATTTCAGATGACCTAGGTCATAATCACAGCTGTCCCTTCCTCACTGTATGGTGCTGGGGAAGTTTATCTGTCTTGGCTCACTTCCCTGTTTATTGAATGGAAATAATAATAATGACCTCTGTCTCCCCAGATAATTTTGAGGATTCAGCAAGGTAAGCTTGTGACAACCCATTGTAAATGGTGCTATGCTAATATTTGTTGCTGTTGTCACTATTATCTATCATTTGCTTCATGCCACTAGAAATTATGTCATAATATTTCCTGTAGAGTCAATGGGTGATAACCCTAGTTCATTGTATTAGATGCAGAGTTGATGGGCAGGTCTCATATTTTGTACTGACAGGCCCAATTTATTATGATTCTAATGGGAATTCAATGTGTGAAACTATGTCTACTAATAATTTATTACCCTTTAAATGTGTAAAACAAGCACCAATATACACATGTATACACATAATAAAATGTACCACATACAAATTTAACTTCCCTTTGCATTTTGCTTACTTTTTTCATCAGTTAGCAGAATTGAGAGTCCAAACCAATTCAGGTTACTGAGACTTTCCCAGAATACACATTGACTATCTCATTTAATTGTTGCAATGACCCTAGAAAGTAAAAGACTCCCCCTTCATGAAATACATGATGATACACTGAAACATTACCTTAGGTCTTCTGATACATTCTCCACATAGATAAGTAGTTGGTATCAATTCCTTCATCCTCCTATATCCTAAGTCATTATTTTCCTCAGATGAACCTATGAAACCTAACCAATAAGAGTGTAAGAAATGCAGATGATTTAATATGAAAAAATACCTAATCTTTTTTTTTAATATTTATTTTATTTATTTATTCCCTTCTGTTGCCCTTGTTGTTTTATTGTTGTAGTTATTATTGTTGTTGTCGTTGTTGGATAGGACAGAGAGAAATGGAGAGAGGAGGGGAAGACAGAGAGGAGGAGAGAAAGATAGACACCTGCAGACCTGCTTCACCGCCTGTGAAGCGACTCCCCTGCAGGTGGGGAGCCGGGGTTCGAACCGGGATCCTTACGCCAGTCCTTGTGCTTTGCGCCACCTGAGCTTAACCCGCTGCACTACAGCCCAACTCCCCAAATACCTAATCTTTAATATGAGGCATCTGTGAGTCTGAGTCATGAGTACTAATCTAATCAACACTCTATAAATATAAGTTCTATATATTTCCATGGATTCTCAGTACGTCCTAATGAAAGGAAGTAATTTTTTTTTTTTTCCTCCAGGGTTATTGCTGGGCTCGGTGCCTGCACCATGAATCCACCGCTCCTGGAGGCCATTTTTCCCCCTTTTTTTGTTGCCCTAGTTGTTGCAGCCTCGTTGCGGTTATTATTGCCATTGTTGACGTTGCTTTGTTGTTGGATAGGACAGAGAGAAATGGAGAGAGGAGGGGAAGACAGAGAGGAGGAGAGAAAGATACACACCTGCAGACCTGCTTCACCGCCTGTGAAGCGACGCCCCTGCAGGTGGGGAGCCGGGGTTCGAACCGGGATCCTTATGCCGGTCCTTGTGCTTTGCGCCACCTGCGCTTAACCTGCTGCGCTACAGCCCAACTCCCTCCTTTTTTTAAAAATTCTATTTTTTTCCAACAAAGTCCCATAACCTAGATATACACCAGTTTCTGTGAGAGAGAGCTTATGTGCACACGTATCCATAAACTACTGCAAAATATATACCTGAAAGCAGGACTACACTAGAGTTTGCAGTGAGTACCTCCCTAACACTTCCTCTCCACTATTCCAAGCTTGGGATCCATGATTGCTCAACAAATTGTTTGGCTTCATATGTTAACTCTCTTTTCAATCACCAGGTTCCAGATGCCACCAGGATGCTGGCTAGGCTTCCCTGGATTGAAGACCCCACCAATGTGTCCTGGAGCTCAGCTTCCCCAGAGTCACACCCTACTAGGGAAAGAGAGAGGCAGACTGGGGGTATGGACCGACCAGTCAACGCCCATGTTCAGCGGGGAAGCAATTACAGAAGCCAGACCTTCTACCTTCTGCATCCCTCAACGACCCTGAGTCCATGCTCCCAGAGGGATAGAGAATGGGAAAGCTATCAGGGGAGGGGGTGGGTTATGGGGATTGGGTGTTGGGAATTGTGTGGAGTTGTACCCCTCCTACCTTATGCTTTTGTTCACTAATCCTTTCTTAAATAAAAAATTAAAAAAAAATAAAATAAAATAAAATTCCAATAACTATGTTAAAAAAAAAATTCTATTTTTATTGGATCATACAGAGAGAAAGTGAGAGGGGAGTGGGAGACAGAGAGGGAAAGAGAAAGAGAAACACCTGCAGACCTGCTTCACAGTTTCTGAAGCATCCCCCTGGAAGGTGGAGAGAAACCTCTTTCCCCTCGATTTCTCTCTGTGCTATCCAACAGTAACAGCAACAACAACAATAGAAAAATGGCCTCCAGGAGCAGCGGATTTGTAGCCCCAGCGATAACACTGAACGCAATAAAAAGATATATATATTGCTTAAGGATGTGATGTTCCAGGTTCAAACGTCACCACCATCAGCCAAACTAAATTTTTAAAAAGTCAAATAAATAAATTGCAAAATTTCTTTTCAAATAGATTGCTTATTTTTTAGCATCAAATGTTACTATCAAAATGCCTTTATAATACTCAAATATGAGGCTTAGAGTTGTTATGCCCAGAAGTTCGAGTCCTGATCTCATGCAAAGAAGACCAGAATCACATGCAATAGCAACAACCTTTATTTGGAAGCTTAAGCTTAGGCCACCGACACCCTTCCAAGCAAAGGGAGAGTCTGCAACCCCAATCATTTCTCGTCCCACCTTTTTATAGTTGTCACAGGGTGGGCACAGGTGGAAACATCCACACGGAACAAGGAACAGTTGGCCTCGGGCCAACAGCTGCTTTCAATATTTGGGGCTTTTCTTCAACCTCACAAATAGATAGCATAATAGTTATGCAAAAAGACTCTCATTCCTGAGGCTCTGAAGTCTCAGGTTCCATCCCCTACACCACCATAAACCAGAGCTGAAAAAAAAAAAAGCAATACTTCAATGTGTTTGTGCATCTGGTGAAAATAATTTCCAGCTGATAAATAACATCGTTAAGTTTGGTTTGTGTTTTTTGTCATCCCTCTTTATAGAAATGAAGTGATAATAATTACAGACATAAGCTCATTAGTCAATGTCTATGGAATCTAGAATCAATGGCCTTTAACTGTACTACAGACTCCATGATCAAAGATTATTTGCATCAACAAACTATCAGTCCAGGGCCAGGTGGTGGCCTTGGTTAGGTGCTCACATTACAGTGCGCAAGGACCCAGGTTCAAGCCCCTGATTCCCACCTGCAGGGGGAGCGTTTCACAAGTGGTAAAGCAGGGCTGCAGATGTGTCTCTCTCTTTCTCCCTCTTTCCCCCTCCACTCTCAGTGTCTCTCTGTCTCTATCCAATAATAAAATAAATGGATAAAAAAATTTTTAAATATCATCTGTCCAAAACAATTTTGTACAGAGTTTTGTTTAGCTATGACATCATTTTTTGTTTCTAATATAGAGTTTTCAGTCAACTGAATAACTGCATGCTGAACAGTGTTTTATTTGAATATTTGGATGTATGTTTTATATCAAGTTCAACCCCCATTTGCTAATGCCACCTATGTGAACAGGTTTTACTTTATGACTCAAGCCAATTGCTTAGATTCACAATAAGTTTTATGGGGATGGCAGTTCACACTAAAACAATGCAAACACACATTACATTAGCAGTAAAGGTGGAGGGAGGGGTACAAGTCACTATGATAGATACTGAGGTGACCTCAGACGGTTCTCTGCTGGCTTCTACTTGGGATTACTTATGGACAACGGTCCATAAAGATCTCACTGAAGAGAGTTGTGTTTTGTTTTGTTTTTTTTGGGGGGGAGGGGGATCATAGGGAAAGCCCAGAAGATTCCTTGAATCTGATCCCATGTGTCTCAAATTTGTAGCATATTTCAGATGTGTTCTCAAGAATACCTGTTCACATTTTTTAGATCACTTTATTGGGGAAATGGTGATTTACTGGGATGCTATTGTCACAGGTGTATCTTTCCAGCTTGTCATCATCCTACACTATAGGGCATGAAGGTCCCACCTCCCTTTCAAACCTGTTTACTTTTTATTTTGATAGGCTTTTCACATAGACAGGTCTTTGAGCTTCTTTGGTAGCCTTGCTTTTCAGCACGCTTATAGACAAAAGGTGCCTTTTGAGTTACAACTCACTGCCCCATCTTTTGTCAACTAGAGTCATTACAACGTACCTTTTATGAGTTACATGATGTGGATTATAATAAAGAGTTATTCACTGTATGTGTGTGTGTGCCTGTGTGTTTCTATGGGCTTTAATAAAGACAGTACAGGTTTCATCTCAGAAATTAGTTGGCCCCATTTCCTTAGATGAGTCTCTTAGTTTCTCTTAGTTCTTTACAAGTAATAGATTTTGTAATAGATATTTTCTGGCTGTAAAATTTTATGACTTTGTAAAAATAAATAGAAGATAAGCACAAGTGTGATGAAAATAAAATTATTGGGTTAACAGGAGGAAATATTCTTATGCACAGTTAAACTAGCATGAATATGTTTTAATTATGTATTCAAGTTACCATTAAATGGATATTACTTTTATATTATGCTTTTTAAACACTTGAAGCTTTTTTTTTAATAAACTTATCAATGAGTGTAATATACAGAAAAAAGTGAGGCTAAACAGTATCCTGAATAAGATAAAAACAGAACATGCAGATCAACTATTAATTTGTAGAATGTTTGAAGTTTTAATGAGATAAAAGTTGCAAATAAGGGCCCAGGTGGTAGTGCACCTGGTTGAAGACACACATTATACTGCTTAAGGACCTGGGCTCAAGTCTCTGGCCCCCACATACAGGATTAACATATCATAAATGGTGAATCAATGTTGCAGGTTTCAATCTCTCTCTTCTCTCTTCTCTCTCTCTCTCTCCTCTCCTCTCCTCTCCTCCCCTCTCCTCTCCTCTCCTTATTTATCTCTGACTTCCCTCTCAACTTCTCTATGTCTCTATCCAAAATAAATGAAAATTACACTTAAAATTGATAGGAAAAACAAATGCTGGTGAGGTTGTGGGGTCAAAGGAACCCTCCTGCACTGCTGGTGGGAATATAACTTGGTCCAGCCCTTGTGGAGAGCTGTCTGGAGAACTCTCACAAGGCTAGAAATGGGCATTCTTTATGATCCTGAAATTCCTCTCCTGGGTACCAAACACACTCATCCAAAAGATCTGTGTATACCTATGCTCATAGCGGCACTATGCGTAATAGCCAAAACCTGGAAGCAATCCTGATGATCAACAACAGATGAGTGGCTGAGCAAGTTGTGATCTATATACACAATGAAATACTACTCAGCTCTTTAAAAATGATGAATTCACATTTTTCACCTCATCTTGGATGGAGGTGGAAGGTATCATGTTAAGATAAGCCAGAAAGAGAAGGATGAATAGAAGATGATCTTACTCATAGTCAGAAGTTGAAAAATAAGAACAGAAGAGAAAACACAAAGCAGAACTTGGACTGGAGTTGGTATATTGCACCAAAGGCCTCTGGGATGGGGAGGGAGTGGGAGTAAGGGGTCAGGTCCTGGTGTATGATGGTGGAAGAGGACCTAGACTAGGGGTTAGAGTGTTTTTCTGAAAGCTAAGAAATTTTACACATGTACCAACAACTGTATTTACTGTCGACTATAAACCATTAATCACCCCAATTTTTTTTTTTAAAAAGGAAGTTCTAGGGCAGTTCAGCATCACATTCTGAAGGTTGCTTTCATTAATTAAATGAGCTATCAGGAAACTGATTCTTAAAGCACAAGTATATTTTTCCAAAGAGGATAACAAATACAAAAAAATTTACATATTTTTCTGTTTGACTTGCACTGGAAGATAGAAAATAAATTGTAAGAAACTATAAATGTCTCCAGATAATACTTGGTGAAGTTTCCATTAGATTTTCCAATTAAGATAAGATTCATAACAATTTTTTTCCAAACACAACTGAAATTTTAGATACAGATTTTTTTTTAAATCTTACTTTATGGTCATATTAAAAAATAGAGATCATAGTTCAACTGGCTAACCTGTTGTTAGTTATTTTTGTTATCCCCAGCCTAATCCTGGGAAACAGAGGAGTTCAGGGACATTTCTTTGTATTCCTCTCCTGTTTTGAAAGCATTATGCTAATTACTTAGAAGAATGCTCAGGGACTACAGACCAGGTCACTGACCTCAAGCAAGACAAAGGTAATACACAAAAGACAAATAAACTACATAATCAAGGCCAAAATAACATACCTACAAACTCTGCAATTGCCAAGGAATACAAAGGCTGGAGCTGATCTCAAGAGAGAGAAGTTTGTTTGGGAAGGCAGCTACAACAGGAGCCCTTAGCAAAGTCTTGGAGGAAGTAATGCTCTGGTCATACAACTGAGGAATGAAGAAGGCCTAAAGGCCTTTCAGGCAGGGAAGCAACCTTAGCAAAACAAGTGAAGAGGTGGTGTTGGACCAGATCTGTGCGGATGTTGGCAGTAGTTTGAAGAGACTCTGAAATGTGACTTGGAATAGATAGGAGTAGCAGAGATTCATGTGGAAGTTCCTTGGAATAATACGTTAGTTTTTATCTAAGGAGTGAAGGTGAGTCAGAGTTAAACATTCTGTCCCTGCACCCCATAATCAAGAAGCATTCTAAATTCCTTAGTGAGTATTGTTGCAAATTTCCCTTCCCTAGCTTAGCCTCCAAAGTTCCCCCCAAAAGTCTAAATTTCTATTTGAAGCATTTAAGATCCCTCTGATATGATCTCAGTTTACTATTCCAGTCCAGTGGCTTATTCTTCTCTCAAGCAACTCTCCCACACAGTCACAATAATAGTACAGCTGAGGGCATTTATTTGTTTACTTTTGCTCAAGGGCATACTTTCTATCATGTCTGCTCTCTATTTTCCCTTCTGTCTGAAATTATCTTCTTCAGAGCCATCATACTGAGTAGTCACACGGCTCAGCAGAATTCTGCAACTTCTGTGAAGCCCTCTCAACATTTCCAGGATTTCTTTGTAAGCTTTTGCTGTGTGCCTACTTTTTATAATACCTAATTAACCCTGGAACACTGACTTACAGTAGTGATCTTTACATATACAGTGTTTGTATGGAGCTATATGTGCTGAATGGTAGATTTGTCTTTTGTTTACTCATTACCTATCATATCTTGCATATTTTAAGTGTTAGGTGATAATACTGATATACTGAGTCTTTTGAATATTAAAAATGAGACTACTCGTTTTTAGTATTTTAGCTCAGCGTCTTTTTCAGTTCTTTGTATGTAATATATAGTGTTTTTATTCTGTGAAAATAGAGTGAACAAATTATAATGTGGACAACTAGGAAAAAAAACAGTATCTATTGTGAAAAAGGTTTATGTTCAAGTTTAGCCCTTTCTACTATAAACACTGTGAAGACTTTGAGTATATTTTCAGCTTCTGTAAGCTATATTTTCCTACATCTCCAATGAGAGTAATAAATATCTAGCTTGCCATATCTTTGGGGAAAAACAACAACATTCATTGACTGAGCTAGTTAATGAACACTACCTATTATTAAAGTTTTCCATTTGATATTTTTCCCTAAACTACAATTACCTGTTTACCCTTCAGCAGAAAGCTCTCCCCTTGTTCACTTTGCCTTTTAATTTTTTCTCTACATCCTTTAGAAATAAGTGCCTTATCCTTTCTTTAACAGACCATACCTCCTTCCTTTAAAATACCTCAATTCCCTTAAGATTTTCCTAGTCACAATCCCCCTACCTGATATTCAGGTCATATTGCCTTATTCATCTAAAGCCTGGGTCTCTGGTTCACTTTATTCCTCCCCATTGCAATTACTATCATCATTTTTGGCAACCCACCAGGCTCAGAGAAATGCGGCTTATACTCCGAGTTCTTAGTTCTTTGATCTTCTTTCCAAAACTTTATTTCCCTACAGCCCAACTTCATCACTAGTCCCTTGTTCATACTTTAAACTTTGACACATATTCTGTGAAATACTGACTTCAACAACTCATTCTGATGACTACTTCTTTTTCTCTTAGCTGAATTACTTTAAGTCTCCCACTCTGACAGTCATTTCATTCCAGTGGAACCCTTATCTATTGTTTTTGCCAATAGCTCTTATATGTCCTCACCTTCCTCCTATCTCAGTACAGATCACATTAGTCACTGATTGCACTCTTTTACATACACACTGAATTTTCTTGTCTTAGCCCTACTCAAAACCAGCAAAACAGTTGAACACAGCTAAAGAAAAACACACAACCTCTTTAATCATATGACCCCAAGTGAGACTTGGGAATTTTTCTGAAATTCAGCTGTTGTTTATTTACTTTGTAAAAATTACTTTTCTATATCTAGAATACACATAAATATTTCTTTTGTGATCAAAAGTTAATTCTCAGGCTGGGTGGTGGTGCACCTGATTGAGCGCACACATTACAGTGTGCAAGGATCCGGGTTCAGGCCTCCAGTTCCCACCTGCAAGAGGAAAGCTTCACGAGTGGTAAAGCAGGGCTGCAGGTTTCTCTCTGTCTCTCTCCCTCTCTATCACTCTTTTCCCTCTCAATTTCTGGCTGTCTCTATCCAATAAATGAAGATAATAAATTTTTAATAATTTATTTATTTATTCATGAGAAAGATAGGAGAGGGGAAAGAACCAGCTATCATTCTGGTACATATGCTGCCAGGGATCAAACCAGGGACCTCATGCCTGAGAGTCCAGTGCCTTAGCCACTGCGCCACCTCCGGACCATAATACATTTTTTTTAAAGTTAATTCTCCTCCCTTTTACTTTACTTCTTACATGACTAAGAAAACCAAAAGTAGTAAGACAAAAATTCAATCAACATCTCTGTGCTAGTTTACCAATTATACTGAATCTTATTAAGACAAATAAATCTCTCTTTTTTGTTGCTCTATTTATCCCTTCTGACTAAGTCAAAGGTCTTATTTCTACAATCACACATTTTATACCATGTGTCATAATTTCCCACTATATGACCATGCATACACCGTATTTATAAATATATCTATTTCTACATGTAAATAGATATGCACACAGATTAATGGTTAGCTCATATTACATTCCTTAGCTCAGATTTTCTGCACAGAAAATCTCTCCCAATTGTCTTTGTATAGTCTCTTCTGTTCCCAAATCTTTCTAATTCACTAAATGCCTTTTGTCTTACAGTATTGTCTATAGCCCTTGTCAGTTACCAATGAGCTCTATTTTGCCAAATCCAGTGATCAGTGTTTTAGTCTTGCTGTACTTGACCCCTCTGCAGATGTTTACTTAAGTGAGTTCTCGTCTCTCTAAACTGTGCAAGTCGCACAGCTTCTCAGACACTAGCCCCTTTCAGTTTTATTGCTCTTTAGTCTTCTTTGCCACCCATCCCATTGCTTTCTTGATCTTTAATTGTTGCAGTGCCTCAGGTGCCTGTCAATATTCTAACTGATCTCACAGTATTTACATAAAACAATGGACCCTATTAAACCTACCATGAGGGGGCCAGGCAGTAGTGCAACGCATTAAGCATGATGCAAAGCGCAAGGACCAGCATAAGGATCCTAGTTCCAGCCCCCTGCTTCCCACCTGTGAAGGGGGGGGTCACTTCACAAGTGGTGAAGCAGGTCTGCAGGTGTCTATCTTTCTCTCCCCCTCTCTGTCTTCCCCTCCTCTCTCCACTTCTCTCTGTCCTATCCAACAACAACGACAGCAATAAGAACAACCATAACATGAACAATAAACAACAAGGGCACCAAAAGGGAAAAAATAGCCTCCAGGAGCAGTGGATTCATAATGCAGGCACTGAGCCCCAGCAATAATGCTAAAGGCAATAAAATAAAATAAAATAAAATAAAATAAAATAAAGAACTTAAAAAAAACTAACACAAATCCTTAAATCCTCAAACTTAACTCTGTTAGATTAATGGTGCTGCTATTTAGTCAGTGATCAGGTATATTAATAATTCTTGATTTCATCTTTGCACTTACTCTACACTTACCCACCCAAAGATTTTGATAATTTCAGGACATAAAAATACTTCGTTTCTTTCTTCACATTTGTTGGTTATCATAGTCTATATTTTATTTTATTTTTAATATTTTAATCTTTATTTGTTGAATAGAGACAGCCAGAAATGGAGAGGGAAGAGGGTAGTAGAGAGGGAGAGAGACAGAGCCACCTGCAGCCCTGCTTCACCACTCACATAGCTTTCCCCCTGCAGGTGAGGACCTCGCTTGGTAGAGTAACTTGTGCACAACCAGGTGAGCCACCGCATGGTCTCTGTCTACATTAACAGTCAAAAATATATGCTTAATAAATAAGATAGAGTATTCCCCTATTAAAATAAAAGAGTATATAATAGGGAGGGTTGGTAGCTAGCACAGAGGTTTATACAACAGACTTCTACACTTGTAGCTGATAGGTTCCATGTTTAACCCCTAGCACCACCATAAACAAAAGTTGAAGAGAGTATGGTTAAAAAAAAAAAATGTATAACGGGGGGGGGGGAACCTTCTATAAAGAGAAGAGTTGGGAGTCAGGCAATGGTATACTCAGTAGAGTATACACATTACTATGTGAAAGGATGTAGAAGGGAAGGGAAGGGGAGGGGAGGGGAGGGAAGGGAAGGGAAGGGAAGGGAAGGGAAGGGAAGGGAAGGGAAGGGAAGGGAAGGGAAGGGAAGGGAAGGGAAGGGAAGGGAAGGAAAAGGGAGGGAAGAGAAAGGAAGGGAAGGGAAGGGAAGGGAAGGGAAGGGAAGGGAAGGGAAGGGAAGGGAAGGGAAGGGAAGGGAAGGGAAGGGAAGGAAAGGAAAGGGAAGGGAAGGGAAGGGAAGGGGAGGGGAGGGGAGGGAAGGGAAGGGGAGGGGAGGGGAGGGGGAAGAGGAAGAGAGGGGAGGGGAGAACAGATGAGGAGAGGGGAGGGGAGTACAGATGAGGGGAGGGGAGGGGAGGGGAGGAGAGGGGAGGGGAGGGGAGGGGAGGGGAGGGGAGGAGAGGAGAGGAGAGGAGAGGAGAGGAGAGGAGAGGAGAGGAGAGGAGAGGAGAGGAGAGGAGAGGAGAGGAGAGGAGAGGAGAGGAGAGGAGAGGAGAGGAGAGGAGAGGAGAGGAGAGGAAACACACACACATACAACTGTGTGGAACATGATCATACTAACCTGGAAACAATGTAAATTACCTCAGAAATCCAGTCAAGATTTCCATGGTAGAGACCAGCCCTTCATGGTTTGTTTTAAGAAAATTACATTTCCTTTTCTTAGTCACTATGAAGAAGGTTTCAAATGTTTATTTTACAAAGCAACACAAGCAAGAAAACAAGCAGGTAAACAAATTAACACACAAAAGAAAACTCACTTGATTAGATGCTTTGTAGCAATTGCTCCCAGATTAGCTTTTCAGTTTGCCTTTATGAAACTAATGCCAGCAAGTTACTTAGGTATATTCTTTTTGCAACATTGTTCATGGAAAACTGAAGCTATCCACTTCATGTTTCCTTTTGATAGAATAGTTATGCTAAAGTACCTATTTTTATTCATCTATCCCTCAGCCAACCAGAAAGCAGACTATTTTAGTCACCTACACTGAGGTTTCATAGCCTCTAAGTAAGGATCATAGTTAGACTGACCTCAAACTCAAGACTTATAATCAGGTTTTAATAGAAAAGAGGAAGTAAATTAGATGGTCTAGCAAAGAGATTCCCAAAGAGTTTTGGCAATTCGAGATCTTTTTGTTGTTTGTGGGTTATGTAATAATCTCCTGCCTCTACCAGCTTATTTCTCATGTCCCAGATGGGAAATGTTTAAAAAAAAAAATACAAGCTAAATTTAACAGCTCTGGCATAAGGTTGCTTGCATTGAACCTGTGGCCTCTGGTGTCTCAGGCATGCAAATTAATGCTGTAACAGACTTAGTTCTTCCTCCAGCCCTAGATTAATCTACAACCAGATAATAATACCTCTGCTTCTTGTTCTCAGTAAAGCATGAAAGTTGTTTTATTTATCATGTCTTTGATATTTAATCTCTATAAATTCACACAGCAAAATCATTTTCTGATTTTTGTAAACAAAATGCGTTTGTCATCTCAGGAGACCAACAATTACTAATAAAACCTCAGACTCAACCTTAGGAGCTCAACGGTCTAGAGCAAATATCCTTTCAAAGAGAGAGGTTGGGAGTATGGGTCAACCTGTCAAAGCCCATGCTCAGCGGGGAAGCAATTACAGAAGCCAGACCTTCCACCTTCTGTATCCCATAATGATCCTGGGTCCAAACTCCTAGAAAGATAAAGAATAGGAGGGAGTCCGATGGTAGCGCAGCAGGTTAAGCGCACGTGGCGCAAAGCACAAAGACGGGTGTAAGGATCCCAGTTGGAGCCCAGGCTCCCCACCTGCAGGGGAGTTGCTTCACAGTGGTGAAGCAGGTCTGCAGGTGTCTATCTTTCTCTCCCCATCTCTGTCTTCCCCTCCTCTCTCCATTTCTCTCTGCCCTATCCAACAACGATGACATCAATAACAACAATAACTACAATAAAAAATAAAAATAAATAAAATAAAATAAAACGAAATGAAAATAAAGATATATTTCTGGACTATTAAACAATCCAAGTAGTTGACTTCAGAAGAAAAATGTTTTTTTATTGATTTAAAACTCCATGTATACCTGTTTAGAATTCTGCCTTGCAAATTCATTTATAGAAAAGTAGATTTGATTCTTCCTTCACATCCAACTAAAGGCAACACAAATTATATATAGTTTCCACTGAGGAAGATTTAAATAGAGATGGCTCTTTACTCAGTTGTGTGTGTGTGTGTGTGTGTGTGTGTGTGTGTTACCACAGATCTCCCAGAACCAAATTCAAAACACATTTGTTTTAGAGTTTGCCAAGTCTGGTATTATTTTGCAATCTTAGTGCTATTTAATTTCTGTGTAAGTGTTTTTCTGTCTTCAGCCTGTTCCCCAAAACCTATTTACCTCTTTCTGTCCCTTGTATCTATTTTCAGCAAAGACAATGAAAAAGCAATGAGACATTTGAAGAAATTCTGCTTTTGTCTGAGGGAACATTTTGGTCCTTTTTTTAAACACTAATCCAAAACTGCATGCATTATTGCTCATTTTTACTGCATAGTAATGGGCATAATATATATGTTGTTCACTGCAGGTAAAAACATCCTGAGAAGTGATTCAAATGATAGTTGGTGACGATTCTCATGTTTATTTTTATTTTTTTTTAAATTTTTTATTTAAGAAAGGATTAATGAACAAAAACATAAGGTAGGAGGGGTAGAACTCCACACAATTCCCACCACCCAATCTCCATAACCCACCCCCTCCCATGATAGCTTTCCCATTCTCTAGCCCTCTGGGAGCATGGACCCAGGGTCGTTGAGGGTTGCAGAAGGTAGAAGGTCTGGCTTCTGTAATTGCTTCGCTGCTGAACATGGACGTTGACTGGTCGGTCCATACTCCCAGTCTGCCTCTATCTTTCCCTAGTAAGGTGTGTCTCTGGGGAAGCTGAGCTCCAGGACACATTGGTAGGGTCTTCAATCCAGGAAAGCCTGGCCAGCATCCTGGTGGCATCTGGAACCTGGTGATTGAAAAGAGAGTTAACATACGAAGCCAAACAATTTGTCGAGCAATCACGGATCCCAGGCTTGGAATAGTGGAGAGGAAGTGTTAGGGAGGTTACTCACTGCAAACTCTAGTGTACTTCTGCTTTCAGGTATATATTTTGCAGTAGTTTATGGATACGTGTGCACATAAGCTCTCTCTCACAGAAACTGGTGTATATCTAGGTTTGGGGACTTTGTTAGAAAGTGAACTACCTGAGATGAAATTAGAGTGTACTGTAAAAGGAAAGGTCTCACCCGAGTAATGAAGCTGAAGGGTTGTCATTCCACACGTTGAAGTCTCTGGATACAGCCTGAGGTGAAGCATGTTGAGGTGGCAATCCTTGCATTGGTTAGGTTGTGATCGGCGGATGCAATATTATTTGGTTTGGATTGGGAGATGCATACGGGAAAGTGGGCCCTATCCAAGGGTTCCAAGACTGGGGGAAGTAGGGGCTCTATAGTGGAGATGTGAGGTTCCTGCTGTCTTAGGGTTCAAAAAGACAATCGATAGTTAATCTTATCATCACATTATTTGTTAATTGGGTTAACTTTGAAAAGTCCTTTTGTTATGGTTTGCTGTATAGTATCCAGTATCTTGTATATAGCTGTGCTATTGGATGCTTCTAATCTGCTTGGTCAAGGCTTTTGAGAGAGTCCGCATATCAAATACACAGCCTATATATTAAAAAGATTCAGTTTGTGTTTTGAGAAACTTTGAGACATACAATTGATTTCCCCCTCATATTAATTAACTACTGATTTATATGTCTACATTTTGCTAGGAGTGTACATAAACACCATTCCCACCACCAAAGGACTGTGACCCATCCCTCCCGCCCACTCCACCCCCCAGTGTCCCAGGAAGCTGCATGTCTACCCCTCAACACAGGGTTTTTACTTTGGTGCCCTACTTACAATTTGATCCGGTCCTGCTTTTAGTTTCCCTTTCAGATCTTCTTACTCAACTTCTGTTGATGAGTGGGATCATCCCATACTCATCTTTATCTTTCTGACTTAGTTCACTTGACATAATTCCTTCTAGCTCTGTCCAAGATGGGTCAGAGAAGGTGGGTTCATTGTTCTTGATAGCTGCATAGTATTCCATTGTGTATATATACCACATCTTTCTCAGCCACTCATCTGTTGTTGGGCACCTGGGTTGCTTCCAGGTTTTAGCTATTATGAATTGTGCTGCTATGAACATAGGAGTACACACCTCTTTTTGGTTAGGTGTTATGGAGTCCTTGGGGTATAACCCCAGGAGAGGAATTACTGGGTCATATGGAAGGTCCATGTCTAGCCTTCTGAGAGTTTTCCAGACTGCTCTCCACAGACGCTGTACCAATTTACATTCCCACCAGCAATGTAAAAGGGTTCCTCTGTCCCCACATCCTCTCCAGCATTTGTTGCTGCTGTCCCTTTTGATGTATGCCATTCTTACAGGAGTGAGGTGGTATCTTAGTGTTATCTTAATTTGTATTTCTCTGACAATCAGTGACCTAGAGCAGTTTTTCATATGTTTGTTAGCCTTTTGGATCTCCTCTGAGGTGAATGTTTTGTTTATATCCTCTGCCCATTTTTGGATGGGGTCATTTGCTTTTTTGGTGCTAAGTTTGCTGAGCTCTTTATGTATTTTGGTGATTAGTTTCTTGTCTGATGTCTGGCATGTGAAGATCTTCTCCCATTCTGTGAGGGGTCTCTCTGTTTGTTTAATAGTTTCTTTGGATGTGCAGAAGCTTTTCAATTTGATGTAGTCCCATTGGTTTGTTTCTGCTTTAGTCTTCCTTGCAATTGGATTTGATTCATCAAAGATGTCCTTGAGGTGTAGGTGGGAAAGTGTTTTACCAATGTTTTCCTCTAAGTATTTGATTGTTTCTGGTCTGACATCTAGGTCTTTGATCCATTTGGAGTTGATTTTTGTTTCTGGTGAGATAAAGTGGTTCAATTTCATTCTTCTGCATGTTTCAACCCAGTTTTCCCAGCACCATTTATTGAAGAGAGCCTCCTTTTTCCATTTAATCCTTTGGGCCCCCTTATAAAAGATTAGATGCCCATAGGTGTTGGGATTTACTTCTGGGCTTTCAATTCTGTTACACTGGTCTGTGTGCCTATTTTTGTTCCAGTACCATGCTGTTTTGATGATGATGGCTTTATAATATAGTTTAAGGTCTGGGAGTGTGATGCCTCCATTTCTGTTTCTTTTCCTCAAGTTGGTTTTGGCAATTCTAGGTGTTTTCAGGTTCCAGATAAATGATTGTAGTGTTTGTTCTATTCTCTTAAAGAAGCTTGGTGGAACTTTGATGGGTATTGCATTAAATTTGTATATGGCTCTGGGGAGAATATTCATTTTGATGATATTTATTCTTCCAGTCCATGAGCATGGGATGTCTTTCCATTTCTTGGTATCAGATTCTATTTCCTTGAGTAGCGACTCATAGTTTTCAGCATACAAGTCTTTCACTTCTTTGGTCAACTTTATTCCTCGGTATTTGATTGATTTTGCTGAAACAGTAAATGCGAGTGATTTCTGGATGTCTTCTTCTTCAGATTTAGTGTTTGCATAAAGAAATGCCACTGATTTTTGTACATTGATTTTAGCCTGATACCTTGCTATATTGCCTAATAACTTCCAGTAATTTTCTACTGGATTCTTTAGGTCTTTCTATGTATACTATCATATCATCTGCAAATAGTGAGAGCTTGACTTCTTCCCTTCCAATCTGTATCCCTTTGATTCCTTTCTCTTGCCTGATTGCTATGGCAAGAACTTCCAATACTATGTTGAAGAGTAACGGTGACAGTGGACAGCCCTGTCTAGTCCCCGATCTGAGGGGGAATGCTTTCAGCTTCTGTCCATTGAGTATGATGTTGGCTGTAGGTTTGCTATATATAGACTCCACTATCTTGAGGAATTTCCCATCTATTTCCATTTTTTGTAGAGTTTTGAGCATGAACGGGTTTTGGATTTTGTCAAAGGCTTTCTCTGCATCTACTGAGATAATCATGTGGTTTTTGGCTTTGCTTTTATTGATGTGGTGAATGACATTGATTGACTTATGGATGTTGAACCAGCCTTGCATTCCTGGGATGAATCCCACTTGGTCATGATGAACAATCTTTTTGATGTGTTGCTGTATCCGGTTGGCCAAGATCTTGTTTAATATTTTGTCATCTATATTCATCAGCGATATGGGTCTGTAGTTTTCCTTTTTTGTTCTGTCCCTATCAGCTTTTGGTATCAGGGTGATGTTGGCTTCATAGAAGGTGGAAGGGAGTATTCCTGTTTCTTCAATCTTATGGAATAGCTTAAGAAGTATGGGTACTAACTGTTTCCTGAAGGTTTTGTAGAATTCATTTGTGAAGCCATCTGGTCCAGGACTTTTGTTGTTGGGGAGATTCTTAATAACGGTTTCAATTTCTTTGTCTGTGATTGGTGCATTTAGATTTTGTAGTTCTTCTTGGTTCAGTTTTGGAAGTGCATAGGTTTCTAGGAATTGTTCCATTTCTTCCAGATTCTCTAGCTTGGTGGCATATAGTTCTTTATAGAAGTTTCGCAGGATTCTCTGGATTTCTGTGTTGTCAGTTGTGATATCTCCTGCATCGTTTACAATTCTATTAATTTGAGTCTTCTCTCTTTTTTGTTTGGTGAGTCTAGCTAGGGTTTGTCAATTTTGTTTAATCTTTCAAAGAACCAACATTTGGCTTCATTGATCTTTTGTATGGTTCTTTTATTTTTGATGTTGTTTATTTCTGCTCTAACTTTAGTGATTTCTGTCCTTCTGGTTGCTTTAGGGTTCCTTTGTTCCTATTCCTCTAAGTCCTTGAGGTGTGCAGTAAGGTCGTTCATTTGGGCTTCTTCTTGGTGTTTAATATGTGATTGTATGGCTATAAGTTTCCCTATCAGTACTGCTTTAGCTGTGTCCCAAATATTTTGATAGGTTGTGTCTTCATTTTCATTAGTTTCCAGGAACATTTGAATTTCCTGCTTGAGTGAGTCTCTGACCCAGTGTTTCTTAAGGAGCATGTTGTTTAGTTTCCAAATTCTTTGTCTTTTAATAATTTTCCATTTGTTGTTAAAAGTTAGTTTTACTCCACTGTGGTCTGAGAAGATACTTGGGATGATTTCAATGCTCTTGAATTTATTGATGCTGTCTTTGTGGCCTAACATGTGGTCTATCCTTGAGTATGAGTTATGTGGATTTGAAAAGAAGGTGTATTCCAGTTTTTTGGGGTGGAGGAGTCTAAAAATGTCCAAGAGGTCTAGTCTGTCGATCTCTTCATTCAATTCTCTTGTATCTTTATTGGTTCTCTGCTTTGTTGATCTGTCTAAGTGTGAGAGTGGGGTATTGAAGTCTCCCACTATTATTGTATTACTATTGATGTATTTTTGAAATTCTTTCAGTAGATGCTTAATGTATTTAGATGGTCCCTCGTTGGGTGCATAGATGTTAATAATTGTGAAGTCTTCTTGGCTGATTGATCCTCTAATCATTATGTAATGTCCTTGCCTATCTTTTATTACTTTATTTAATTTAAAATCTATTGTGTCTGAGATGAGAATGGCTGTTCCTGCCCTTTTTTGTTGTCTGTTAGCCTGTATGATAGTTTTCCATCCATTCACTTTAAGTCTGTGTTTTATCTTGTTGTGACAGATGGGATTCTTGCAAGCAGCATATGGTTGGGTTATGTTTTCTGATCCATCCCCCCACCCTGTGCCTTTTGATGGGTGAGTTTAAGCCATTGACATTTATTGATATTATGGATTTCATGTATTGTAGTGCTATTGTTCTAAAAAAAATTTTGTTTGCTCTGATATATTGCAAGTATTATAGTGATGTTCTTGTTTATAAGAGGTCTTTTAGTACCTCTTTCAGGGCCAGCTTGGCGATGGTTGCCTCCTTTAACTGTTGTTTATCTAAGAAGGTTTTGATCCCTCCATCTAGTTTGAATGAAAGTCTAGCAGGATATATTATCCTTGGTTGAAACCCTTTTTCATTCAGGGCTCGATAGATATCTTGCCACTCCCTTCTGGCTTTTAGAGTTTGAGTGGAGAAATCTGCAGATAATCTTATGGGTTTTCCCTTGTATGTGACTTTTTGTTTCTCTCTTGCAGCCTTTAGGATCCTTTCTTTATCCTTACTTCTTCTCATTGTGACTATGATGTGTCTTGGTGTCTTCAGGTCTGGGTTGATTCTGTTTGGTACTCTCTGGGCCTCTTGAACCTTGATATCCTTTCTGTTATTCAGGTCTGGGAAGTTTTCTTGTATTATTTCCTCTAGAATGTTTGCTTCCCCTTCCTCTCTTTCTTCCTCTGGCAGGCCAATTATACGAATGTTACTTCTTTTGAGATCATCCCATATGTCTCTGTTGTTGTTTTCAGTGTCTCTCAATCTCTTTTAAAGCTCTTTCACCTCTTTCTTTGTTTTCTCTAACTCATCCTCTGTCTGACTAATTCTGTTTTCTGCTTCTGTTAGTCTGCTTTCCCTTGCCTCAGCTTCTTTCTTCATTACAGCTATTTCAGCTTTCAGTTCTCTAATTGCCTCAAGATAATCAGTATTTTCCTTGGGGGTCTCAACTGTTGTTTCCCTAATACTGCCATTCCTTTCCTCCAATGTTGTTTTCATTTCTGTGATTAATAAGTTTATTATTGCTTGCATACTTTTCTTATCTATGGTTACTTCTGACTGATTTGTAGTTTCTTCTGGGCTCTTGTCTTCATTCATTGGAGTAGCAGTTTTATTTGTTTTTGATCTACCCATTTTTTTAATGTGTTTCTTTTTTTTATGCTCTGTTGTTCCTCAGTTGTTGTGTCTTGAGTACAAGTAACACTGTACTAAATACCTTTATGAGAATTGCACTCACCAACCTCTGGAATTACAGTAGCAACTGAAGTAAGTATTGAAGTAGTTTAATCGTTACCAGTTAGCCAAACAATTTCTCCAGTCCGTGAAAAAATAGTAACCAAATCCCAGTGAAGAAAGAGAAAAGAAAGAGAGGATAGCAAGAATAGACAATTATGCAAATCTACTATCCACTGTATATTCTGGGGGTAACAAGAGGGGAAAGGGAACTAGAGCAGAGATACACACATAGAGAGTCCACTCTGAGTCAGATTACTTCCCCAAAATAATTCACAAATTCAGAAAGGCAAAGAAGAAGGAAGAAGTGTATGACAAGATTAAAAAAAGAGAGAGAGAGAGAGAGACAAGAGAAAGAAAATGGAGAAGATAAGAAAAAGAGCTGTAATTAAAGAGCAGTGCAAGGAAATTCCCAAATGTGTATCAGTGAATTCAAAAAAGCACCCTGTTTGGTGGTGTGGTGTGGGTTTTCCTGCTAGGAGCTGGTCTCCAGGGACTGCTTATGGGGGGGGGGGGGGAAAGGAGGTATGCTTGAAAATTAAAAGGAAGAAAAAAGAAAATTTTTCCCCTACTCTAATTCTTAACCCAAATTAAGTTGTAGTCACCTCCTTGGTGTCTAAGGACCCCTTATTGGCTGGCCTGCTAAAGGCAGAAAATCCTACTGTTTCCAGGAGATGTGTTTGGAGCTCAGCGGCTAGCAGCTTCTCCGTCCGCCATCTTCCGGGAAACCCCCCCCCCCTCCAGACTTTTTTAAAGGATTTCTCAAAAATGAAAACTAGCTCCAAGTCCTTTGATCCAATGAGAGCTATACTTAAGAAGTCTTTGGATCCTCCCTCAGGGTTGTGATGGTCCCTGGAGACTCCCAAGAGAAATCCCCCGAGCTATAGTGCTCCCTCCATGTCCTCTGCCGGCCGCCCAGCAGCGCTCTGCAACCGGCGGAGGAGCCGCCTTCCTGGGCGGAGGACTATACCCGCGCACCCGCCTTGCCCGCCGCTGCCTGGGAAGTCTGGAGCAGCCCGCCCACTAGTCCGTGCCACCTTTACTCTAATTCTTAACCCAAATTAAATTATCGTCACCTCTTTGGTGTCACCACTAGGAGCCCTTATTGACTGGCCTGCTAAAGGCAGAAAATCCTACCGTTTCCAGAAGATGTGATCAGAGCACACGCTGCTAGCAGCTTCTCAGTCCGCCATCTTCCTGGAACTCCTCTGGGTCTCATGTTTCACTGCACATCCATTCATAATGAATGCAGTAAGAGCATACTTACTAATACCAGTACGGGCCAAGAATTCATCATTAAAGACAACATATGGGACTAGAAAGAGAGTTTAGCTGGATAGTTTGCCTACTTTGTCATATGAACCTGTCCCCCATCACACTGGAGGAAGCTCCTGTGTTACAGTATCTTTCCTTCTCCCTCCGTATGTCTATCTCTATCTATCTTTGAAAATGTCATCTTAGATTTCTTCTCCTCAAACAACTTATCATTTATATCTTTGTTTACTTATTTAGTTTATGATGTCCTTTACCTCAGGAGTGCAGCAGATATGAATTTGTTTGGGATGTAACTCACCTTCCCTATAATCTGATATAGCTAATACCAAAGTAGAGTCCTATTATTTTAGCTAGAAACCACACTCTTACTACGTTAGAAAACTGGAGTATACTATCTGAATTTATAAACTGTTCTTTTTCATATTTTTTTTCATATAAAACTTCAGGAATTCTCAGTCCAAGTATATGAGAGTTTTGCTCCATTGAGGACTAAGAGGGAGAACTCTGTGAAAAATAATAACTCGTAACTCATTCCTGGATTAAGATTGATTTAACAGTTTAATTTACTCATTGAGAAAGCTTCTTTGGGAACCCATTATAAGGACACCAGAAAGTTGTTACAAAGCTATGCTTAAAACTCTTTCAAGAGGGCTACAGAGAGAGCACAATGGTTGTGCAAAAAAGGCTTTCGTGACTAGCACACCATTATTCCCAGGTTCAGTCCTCAGCGTCATCATAAACTAGAAATAAACAGTTCTCTGGTAAAAGGGGGGATGTTTCAAAAACACTACTCTTCACCATACTTTCAACTAAAAAGTTTGAAAAATCTAAAATATTTTTGTGATAGCAACCTCATAATGCATACTTACAATGGTCTTGTGCTATAATGTGAACTTCATAAGCAGTGTTGTATTTGACAATCTCTCTCTCTCTTTTTGCCTCCAGGGTTATCACTGGAACTTGGTGCCCGCACTACAAATCCACTGCTGCTGGAGGCCATTTTTTCCCATTTTGTTGCCCATGTTGTGGCTGTTATTGCCACTGTTGTTATAGCCATTGCCGCTGCCGTTAGATAGGACAGAGAGAATTTGAAAGAGGAGGGAAAGACAGAGCGGAGGAGATAAAGACAGATACCTGCAAACCGGCTTCACTGCTTGTGAAGCAACACCCCACCCCAACACACAAGTGGGAAGCTGGGGGCTCGAACCAGGATTCTTATGTGGTGTTTGCACTTTGTGCCATGAGCGCTTAACCCTCTGCACCCCTGTCCAGCTCCCGCCCAGCCCCCACCAAGCCCCTGCATTTGACAATCTCCACAGCTCTTTGTGGGGACTGATATTATGCCTATCTCATACGTCTTAGAAAATAAGTAGGAAAATTTATTAGCTTGATAATTTTCACAATTTCTTTCACGTTCACAAAGAACGCATGAACTTAATTATTTCTTCAGTTATAAAAAAAGGAATAATAATGTTTATCGCATAAAGATTAATATCTTTTCACAAGTCAATGAGTAACATAAAAATTATAACAAATGAGCTCATATGCTGAAAAAAATTGTATAAACCTTAAACTTGTCACAGGCTTCTAAAAGAACATTTGTTCAAAGTATTATTTCAGAACAAAACTTAAGATCATTTGAAGAATTACTTTTATGATAACATTTTATGACTATCAGAATCTCATTTAAAATATTTTGTTTCTGTTTGATTTAATATGCATAACATATCAAAACTACCATGCTATAAAGATTTTTTTAAAGATGTATTTATCTTTTATGAGTGAAAAAGATCACAGCCCCACTCAGTTTTGCATATAATGTGTGAGGGGTAGAACCTTGAACCTCATGCACTTAAGTCATGTGCTTTAACCATTGAACTATCCCCTGGCAAAAGGGACTGGATGGTGTCTCATCTGGAAAAATGTTATCATGTGCAAATACCTGGAATTCAAGGCCCTAATTTTCACCTACAGCAGGGTAGCTTCACAAGCAGTGAAGCAATGCAGATATATCTCCTTCTTTCTGTCTGTCTCTCAACCTCTCTGTTTCTTACCCCATCAAAAAAAAAAAGAAAGAAAGAAAGAAAGAAAGAGAAAAAAAAGGAGGGAGAGAAAGAAAGAAAGAAAAATAAAATAAAAAAGAAGAGAGGAATGAAATTAAGAGAAAAATAAAAGACCTCCAGGAATGGAGGTACCAAACTCTAGTAATAGGCCTGGTGGCAAGTGGCAAATGGTTGCAGCAAGACTTATCTTGGCGCAACCAAAAACATGATAGACAGGACAGCAGTCTGAAATCATTGACAGTTAAGAATGGTGAACCATGAGTATTGAACTTCATACACAGCCTCATAATGACCTAGTTTATGAACGAAGGAAGTCTCTTCATTGTATGCTTATAGGAAGGAAAATGATTAACTAGTGGATGTTACTAAAAAGCTTTATTGGCCCATAATTCTAAGTGATTTTTAAGTGATGTTATTAAAAGCAGAAACTAGCTTGGCCATAAATGTGGGCAGTCGTCAGTGTTATGACAAATCTGTTAAGTATAGAAACAATGCACATATACTAACAGGCAAGTTCGCATGGGCTTAAAGGACTAAATAGCACTTTTAAGTGCTGGCGGGACTACATCCAGTCTCTCAGTTCTATCTATGTACATGACTACTAACATCTTTAAGACAACACTTAAGGTTTCTTATAAAGAACAAGTAGAAGACTATTTGTGATATTTAAGTTAACATTCAAGAAAAATTCATATTGTTCTCAGATTTTAAAAAATCAGTGTTTAACAGTATCATTGGCAAAAGGAAAATTGTGAATGACATGGTATGCAGCTGTTATGGAAAAACTAAAAATGGAACTGCAATTTGGTCTTAATTTAGAAACACATCTGAGTTTTGTTAACAATTTGAGAGTGATATTAATTTGTTCCTTTCACTCCTTAATTGTATGTGTATGTGTGTGTGTGTGTGTGTGTGTGTGTCAGAGAGAAGAGAAAAGCAAGAGAAGTGGGGAGGAGAAAGAGAAGCTAGAATGTGGGGGCTAAAGACAGGAGATGAAAGAACAAAAATATGAAAACTAAACATATATATATCACAATTTATGTGGAGATCTCATTTTGCTTACAGCTAGGCTCTCTCTCTAAGCTAGACAAAAGCATTTCACTTGGAAAGAGAAAAATCACTGAAATCTTTTCAAATTCATTTAACATGTTGCATACTTAAGAGAAATCCATGATCTGGTTGTATAATCTAATAATGCTCCAATTTTATACTTGCTTCCAATAGCACACAGCTACAAAATCATAAAAAGTATTTGAAAGTCCTATGAGAAATACAACTCTGAAAATTACACTGGACTAAATAATAGAATCTGAAAGCATAAGAGCGCATTGTGTAGTCACTACTGACCATCCTTAAATCTATCTTATTCAAGCCATACTCAAAGGTGAATGGTTCAGTTTCCTATGCAGATTCAAGGACAAGTATTTACAGCCCAAGCTTAACTGAATTTCATGACACTAGACTCAGTAATCTAACACTTTTTCTAGAACATTTATTTACTACTGAAGTACTTGTATAAGACACACACACACTTTTGATCATCTCCAGACTTTCACCCTTCTGGGCTAATTTTTTTTAGATACAGACAGAGAAACAGAGAGGCAAACAGGAAGAAAGCACAGCACCAAAACTTCCTTTAAGAAAGTGTGTACCGGGGCCAGGTGGTGACGCACCGGTTGAGTGTACATGCTGCAGTGTGCAAGGGCCCAGGTTCGAGCCCCAGTCCCCACCTGTAGGGAGAAAGCTTCACAAGTGGTGAAGCAGGGCTTCAGATGTCTCTCTGTCTCTCTCCCTCTCTGTCACCCCCTTCCCACTCCATTTCTGGCTGTCTCTATCTAATAAAGATTAAAAAAAAAAAAAGAAAGAAAGTGGGATCAAAATCAACCTGAGTTGTGCATGTGACGATGTAGCACTCTATACAAGTAAGCTATTTTGAAGAAATTAACAAATGCATAAAAAGTTACAATAGTCTCAAATTTTATCAAGTTACAAGTCTTGAGGATTCTACTCAGTGATTACGTAGGTCAATCAGGAAGATAATTCTGCATAACAATAATCTGAAAGTTTATTTACAAGGACAGTTCCTTATCCCAGTGATTGTGATTTAGTGTATCCCTATTAGGATGCAGAAATATATAGCTTTAGTGAGGACTTTGGGATCTTAATTCTAGGAATCTTTACAAATTACACATTGAGAGATGCTGGATGATATATTTCTAAGGTTCTCTATAGCTATAAAATATTTATATATGCAGATTAGAAAATGGTAGAGGGCAGAAGAGTATCAGTGACTGATGATAAAGAATGGCACATTTTCAAATAAAAGAGTAATTTGGGGCCGGGTGGTGGAGCACCTGGTTGAGCACACACGTTACAATGCACAAAGACCCATGTTCAAGGTTCCAGTCCTAACCTGCAAGGGGAAAGCTTTGCAAGTGCTGAAGCACTGCTGCAAGTATGTCTGTCTCTCCCTCTCTATCTCCTCCTTCCCTATTTCTGCTTGTCTCTATCAAGTAAGTAAATAATTTTTAATTAAAAAAGGGGACCTATGAAGATTGCATAGTCGTTATGCAAAAGTTTTTTTTGTGTGTGTCTTCTTTTTTTTTAAATTTTTTATTTAAGAAAGGATTAGTGAACAAAAACATAAGGTAGGAGGGGTACAACTCCACACAATTCCCACCACCCAATCCCCATAACCCACCCCCTCCCATGGTAGCTTTCCCATTCTCTAGCCCTCTGGGACCATGGACCCAGGGTCATTGAGGGTTGCAGAAGGTAGAAGGTCTGGCTTCTGTAATTGCTTCCCCGCTGAACATGGGCATTGACTGGTCAGTCCATACTCCCAGTCTGCCTCTCTCTTTCCCTAGTAAGGTGTGTCTCTGGGGAAGCTGAGCTCCAGGACACCTTGGTGGGGTCTTCAATCCAGGGAAGCCTGGCCAGCATCCTGGTGGCATCTGGAACCTGGTGATTGAAAAGAGAGTTAACATATGAAGCCAAACAACTTGTTGAGCAATCATGGATCCCAAGCTTGGAATAGTGAAGAGGAAGTGTTAGGGAGGTACTCACTGCAAACTCTAGTGTACTTCTGCTTTCAGGTATATATTTTGCAGTAGTTTATGGATACGTGTGCACATAAGCTCTCTCTCACAGAAACTGGTGTATATCTAGGTTTGGGGACTTTGTTAGAAAGTGAACTACCTGAGATGAAATTAGAGTGCACTATAAAAGGAAAGGTCTCACCCGAATAATGAAGTTGAAGGGTTGTCATTCCACACGTGAAGTCTCTGGATACAGTCTGAGGTGAAGCATGTTGAGGTGGCAATCGTTGCTTTGGTTAGGTTGTGATTGGCAGATGCAATATTATTTGGTTTGGATTGGGAGATGCATACGGGAAAGTGGGCCCTATCCAAGGGTTCCAGGACTGGGGGAAGTAGGGGCTCTATAGTGAAGATGTGAGGTTCCTGCTGTCTTAGGGTTCAAAAAGACAATCGATAGTTAATATTATCATCACATTATTTGTTAATTGGGTTAACTTTGAAAAGTCCCTTTGTTATGGTTTGCTGTACAGTACCCAGTATCTTGTATATAGCTGTGCTATTGGGTGCTTATAATCTACTTGGTCTAGGCTTTTGAGAGAGTCCGCATATCAAATACATAGCCTATATATTAAAAAGATTCAGTTTGTCGTTTGAGAAACTTTGAGACATACAATTGATTTCCCCCTCTCATATTAATTAACTACTGATTTATATGTCTACATTTTGCTAGGAGTGTACATAAACACCATTCCCACCACCAAAGGACTGTGACCCATCCCTCCCGCCCACTCCCACCCCCCACTGGCCCAGGAAGCTACATGTCTACCCCTCAACACAGGGTTTTTACTTTGGTGCCCTACTTACAATTTGATCTGGTCCTGCTTTTAGTTTCCCTTTAAGATCTTCTTAGTCAGCTTCTGTTGATGAGTGGGATCATCCCATACTCATCTTTATCTTTCTGACTTAGTTCACTTGACATAATTCCTTCTAGCTCTGTCCAAGATGGGTCAGAGAAGGTGGGTTCATTGTTCTTGATAGCTGCATAGTATTCCATTGTGTATATATACCACAGCTTTCTCAGCCACTCATCTGTTGTTGGGCACCTGGGTTGCTTCCAGGTTTTAGCTATTATGAATTCTGCTGCTATGAACATAGGAGTACACACCTCTTTTTGGTTAGGTGTTATGGAGTCCTTGGGGTATAACCCCAGGAGAGGAATTACTGGGTCATATGGAAGGTCCATGTCTAGCCTTCTGAGAGTTTTCCAGACTGCTCTCCACAGAGGCTGTACCAATTTACATTCCCATCAGCAATGTAAAAGGGTTCCTCTGTCCCCACATCCTCTCCAGCATTTGTTGCTGCTGTCCTTTTTGATGTATGCCATTCTTACAGGAGTGAGGTGGTATCTTAGTGTTGTCTTAATTTGCATTTCTCTGACAATCAGTGACCTAGAGCAGTTTTTCATATGTTTGTTAGCCTTTTCTATCTCCTCTGTGGTGAATTTTTGTTCATTTCCTCTGCCCATTTTTGGATGGGGTCATTTGCTTTTTTGCGGCTAAGTTTGCTGAGCTCTTTATATATTTTGGTGATTAGTTTCTTGTCTGATGTCTGGCATGTGAAGATCTTCTCCCATTCTGTGAGGGGTCTCTCTGTTTGTTTAATAGTTTCTTTGGATGTGCAGAAGCTTTTCAATTTGATGTAGTCCCATTGGTTTGTTTCTGCTTTAGTCTTCCTTGCAATTGGGTTTGATTCATCAAAGATGTCCTTGAGGTGTAGGTGGGAAAGTGTTTTACCAATGTTTTCCTCTAAGTATTTGATTGTTTCTGGTCTGACATCTAGGTCTTTGATCCATTTGGAGTTGATTTTTGTTTCTGGTGAGATAAAGTGGTTCAATTTCATTCTTCTCCATGTTTCAACCCAGTTTTCCCAGCACCATTTATTGAAGAGAGCCTCCTTTTTCCATTTAATCCTTTGGGCCCCCTTATAAAAGATTAGATGCCCATAGGTGTTGGGATTTACTTCTGGGCTTTCAATTCTGTTACACTGGTCTGTGTGCCTATTTTTGTTCCAGTACCATGCTGTTTTGATGATGATGGCTTTATAATATAGTTTAAGGTCTGGGAGTGTGATGCCTCCATTTCTGTTTCTTTTCCTCAAGATGGTTTTGGCAATTCTAGGTGTTTTCAGGTTCCAGATAAATGATTGTAGTGTTTGTTCTATTCTGTTAAAGAAGCTTGGTGGAACTTTGATGGGTATTGCATTAAATTTGTATATGGCTCTGGGGAGAATATTCATTTTGATGATATTTATTCTTCCAGTCCATGAGCATGGTATATCTTTCCATTTCTTGGTATCAGATTCTATTTCCTTGAGTAGCGACTCATAGTTTTCAGCATACAAGTCTTTCACTTCTTTGGTCAACTTTATTCCTCGGTATTTGATTGATTTTGCTGAAACAGTAAATGCGAGTGATTTCTGGATGTCTTCTTCTTCAGATTTAGTGTTTGCATAAAGAAATGCCACTGATTTTTGTACATTGATTTTAGCCTGATACCTTGCTATATTGCCTAATAACTTCCAGTAATTTTCTACTGGATTCTTTAGGTCTTTCTATGTATACTATCATATCATCTGCAAATAGTGAGAGCTTGACTTCTTCCCTTCCAATCTGTATCCCTTTGATTCCTTTCTCTTGCCTGATTGCTATGGCAAGAACTTCCAATACTATGTTGAAGAGTAACGGTGACAGTGGACAGCCCTGTCTAGTCCCCGATCTGAGGGGGAATGCTTTCAGCTTCTGTCCATTGAGTATGATGTTGGCTGTAGGTTTGCTATATATAGACTCCACTATCTTGAGGAATTTCCCATCTATTTCCATTTTTTGTAGAGTTTTGAGCATGAACGGGTTTTGGATTTTGTCAAAGGCTTTCTCTGCATCTACTGAGATAATCATGTGGTTTTTGGCTTTGCTTTTATTGATGTGGTGAATGACATTGATTGACTTATGGATGTTGAACCAGCCTTGCATTCCTGGGATGAATCCCACTTGGTCATGATGAACAATCTTTTTGATGTGTTGCTGTATCCGGTTGGCCAAGATCTTGTTTAATATTTTGGCATCTATGTTCATCAGAGATATTGGTCTGTAGTTTTCCTTTTTTGTTCTGTCCCTATCAGCTTTTGGTATCAGGTGATGTTGGCTTCATAGAAGGTGGAAAGGAGTATTCCTGTTTCTTCAATCTTATGGAATAGCTTAAGAAGTATGGGTATTAACTGTTTCCTGAAAGTTTTGTAGAATTCGTTTGTGAAGCCATCTGGTCCAGGACTTTTGTTGTTGGGGAGATTCTTAATAACGGTTTCAATTTCTTTGTCTGTGATTGGTGCATTTAGATTTTGTAGTTCTTCTTGGTTCAGTTTTGGAAGTTCATAGGTTTCTAGGAATTGTTCCATTTCTTCCAGATTCTCTAGCTTGGTGGCATATAGTTCTTGATAGAAGTTTCGCAGGATTCTCTGGATTTCTGTGGTGTCAGTTGTGATATCTCCTGCATCATTTACAATTCTATTAATTTGAGTCTTCTCTCTTTTTTGTTTGGTGAGTCTGGCTAGGGGTTTGTCAATTTTGTTTAATCTTTCAAAGAACCAACATTTGGCTTCATTGATCTTTTGTATGGTTCTTTTATTTTCGATGTTGTTTATTTCTGCTCTAACTTTAGTGATTTCTGTCCTTCTGGTTGCTTTAGGGTTCCTTTGTTCCTCTTCCTCTAAGTACTTGAGGTGTACAGTAAGGTCATTCATGTGGGCTTCTTCTTGTTGTTTAATATGTGATTGTATGGCTATAAGTTTCCCTCTCAGTACTGCTTTAGCTGTGTCCCAAATATTTTGATAGGTTGTGTCTTCATTTTCATTAGTTTCCAGGAACATTTGAATTTCCTGTTTGAGTGAGTCTCTGACCCAGTGGTTCTTAAGGAGCATATTGTTTAGTTTCCAAATTCTGTGTCTTTTAATAATTTTCCGTTTGTTGTTAAATGTTAGTTTTACTCCACTTCATGTCTGAGGCTCTGAGGTCCCAGTTTCAATTCCTGGCACCATCATAAATCAGAACTAAGGAGTGCTCACGTGAATGAGAAAAAAAGAAAAGAAAAGAAAGAAGGAGAAATGGAGAAAGAGATTAAGGATAAAACATCTATGCAATTTATAGAAGAGGAAAAAGTAAGGAACAGTTTGTAAATCAAATAGACCATGCAAGAAGCTGAAGCTTTGCTTTTGACCTGTTGGCTCTATATCAATTTGTCATTTAATTTTTTAAATGCATTTTTCTCTATTTTTTTGTTGTTGTAGTTATTGATGTTGTCGTTGTTAGATAGGACAGAGAGAAATGGAGCAAGGAGGGAAAGACAGAGAGGGAGAGAGAAAGATACCTGCAGACCTGCTTCAACAGCTGTGAAGTGCTCCCTCCCATGCGCAGGTAGGGAACTGGGAGCTTGAACCAGGATCCGTACACCGGTCCTTATACAGTGCGCCACCTGCGTTAACCCGCTGAGCTACCATCCGACTCCCTTTTTATTTTTACCAACAAACTCTAACTATTTTCTCACTGAGTTCTTTGGAACAATAAGCTTATGTTTCATTTTGTTAAAGAAGCTAGATTATGTGTATGTTTGCTAAGTCGTATCATATTATTAGCATTCTTAGTAGATATTGACTTCCAACTATTGAAATTTATTGGTCTCTCTTAATTATTTGTAATATGCCTGTTGATTACTCCCATTTTTTTCTATTGAATTCTCCAAAATGAAATTCTTTGGATTCATGTGCTGCAATCTAAATTAAAAACAAAGCTAAACCCCTATGGTGTGTGTGTGTATACACAGTTGATGGTTACATTATGCATGGAAACAGTTAACACCCTAAAGCATTTAATAACTGCCATTCAAATGCTGTTACTGCTGCTTTTAGTCTTTCCTTTTCTATTTGAAAAATAACACTTCAACTATTTAATAAAATATAAAAGAAAAATCTAATAATAAAAGCAAGAGGATAATTTTTTCTTGGTGACATTATTATTATTTTATTTATTTGTCATGTAGCAGATATGCAATTATTTAGTATATTTATACATAAAGAAGACATATCAACTTGTTTATATGCACTTTATATAAATGGATGTGATCACATATATACTTATTTTTAAATGAATAAATTTTTCTCTTTCTCTTTTTGGATTTTCTCCCTCCTCATCATCTTCTTTATACAATGCCTATGTTTTATTTAAATATTTTTTTAATATTTATTTTTTTTATTTATTCCCTTTTGTTGCCCTTGTTGTTTTATTGTTGTAGTTATTATTGTTGTCATTGTTGTTAGATAGGACAGAGAGAAATGGAGAGGGGAGGGGGAAGACAGAGAGAGGGAGAGAAAGACACCTGCAGACCTGTTTCACAGCTTGTGAAGCGACACCCCTGCAGGTGGGGAGCCAGGGCTTGAACCAGGATCCTTATGCGGGTCCTTGTGCTTAGTGCCACCTGCGCTTAACCCGCTGCGCTACAGCCCGACTCCCGTAGAATGCCTATGTTTTCCAGGACTGGGGGAAGTAGGGGCTCTATAGTGAGGATGTGAGGTTCCTGCTGTCTTAGGGTTCAAAAAGACAATCAATAGTTAATATTATCATCACATTATTTGTTAATTGGGTTAACTTTGAAAAGTCCCTTTGTTATGGTTTGCTGTACAGTACCCAGTATCTTGTATATATATAGCTGTGCTATTGGATCCTTATAATCTACCTGGTCTAGGCTTTTGAGAGAGTCTGCATATCAAATACGTAGCCTATATATTTAAAAGATTCAGTTTGTCTTTTGAGAAACTTTGAGACATACAATTGATTTCCCCCTCTCATATTAATTAACTACTGATTTATATGTCTACATTTTGCTAGGAGTGTACATAAACACCATTCCCACCACCAAAGGACTGTGACCCATCCCTCCCGCCCACTCCCACCCCCCACTGGCCCAGGAAGCTACATGTCTACCCCTCACCACTGGGTTTTTACTTTGGTGCCCTACTTACAATTTGATCAGTTCCTGCTTTTAGTTTCCCTTTCAGATCTTCTTAGTCAGCTTCTGTTGATGAGTGGGATTATCCCATACTCATCTTTATCTTTCTGACTTAGTTCACTTAACATAATTCACTATAGAGCCCCTACTTCCCCCAGTCCTGGAACCCTTGGATAGGGCCCACTTTCCCGTATGCATCTCCCAATCCAAACCAAATAATATTGCATCCGCCGATCACAACCTAACCAAAGCAACGATTGCCACCTCAACATGCTTCACCTCAGGCTGTATCCAGAGACTTCACGTGTGGAATGACAACCCTTCAGCTTCATTACTCAGGTGAGACCTTTCCTTTTATAGTACACTCTAATTTCATCTCAGGTAGTTCACTTTCTAACAAAGTCCCATAACCTAGATAATACACCAGTTTCTGTGAGAGAGAGCTTATGTGCACACGTATCCATAAACTACTGCAAAATATATACCTGAAAGCAGAAGTACACTAGAGTTTGCAGTGAGTACCTCCCTAACACTTCCTCTCCACTATTCCAAGCTTGGGATCCATGATTGCTCAACAAATTGTTTGGCTTCATATGTTAACTCTCTTTTCAATCACCAGGTTCCAGATGCCACCAGGATGCTGGCTAGGCTTCCCTGGATTGAAGACCCCACCAATGTGTCCTGGAGCTCAGCTTCCCCAGAGACACACCTTACTAGGGAAAGAGAGAGGCAGACTGGGAGTATGGACTGACCAGTCAATGCCCATGTTCAGCGGGGAAGCAATTACAGAAGCCAGACCTTCTACCTTCTGCAACCCTCAACGACCCTGGGTCCATGCTCCCAGAGGGCTAGAGAATGGGAAAGCTACCATGGGAGGGGGTGGGTTATGGGGATTGGGTGGTGGGAATTGTGTGGAGTTGTACCCTCCTACCTTATGTTTTTGTTCACTAATCCTTTCTTAAATAAAAATTTTTTTAAAAAGTTTATTTTCTAATTTAAATCATGTAGACGATAGAGTTGCAAATAAGAGAGAGATGAAGTCAGAGTAATACTGTTAGAGAAATGTCTGCGTTACAGTTCCGAGTGACCAAGGTTGCATGAAAGCTAGGGAGATACCTTACTTACTACGCCTACATAAACTAGCAGATTCCTGCCATACTACACTTTGCTCGGTTTGGAAAGCACCTTATATACCCTTCAAGCTGGCTGTGGCGTGCATTGATTGGTGTGTGGTTTTGGAAAAGGTACATTTAGATTGGGTACAAGTTGCACCAATCAGATGTGCTCAGGTACAAGGGTGCGAATGGACTGGTCACATTGTGAGTCATCAAGATACATGTAAAACAAAGGATGAGGTGGATTGATTATTTTCTACACCCAATCCAGGCCCCTGATGTGCAGGTGAATACAAAATGAAAATACAAAATGAAAGCTGGGTCAGGCGGTAGTACAGCAGGTTAAGAGCAGGTGCTGCAAAGTGCAAGGATCAGCATAAGGAACCTGGTTTGAGCACCCGGCTCCCCACCTACAGGAGGGGTCGCTTCACAGGCGATGAAGCGGGTCTGCAGGTGTTTATATTTCTCTTCCCCTCTCTGTCTTCCCCTCCTCTTTCTATTTCTCTATGTCCTATCCAACAATGACTTACATCAGTAACAACAACAACTACAAGGGCAACAAAAGGAAATAAATAAATATTAAAAAAAAAAACAAAATGAAAGGTTCCATTTGGTTGGCTACATTCTGTGAAATGAAAAGATGCAACCTGATTGGTTACATTTCTAGTCACCTAGGTCTGTTGAAATGCAGGAATTGACCTGCCTGTCTATTGTGGAATTGGGGAACGTTTTATTTCAAAACTTTAGTAAACGTTGTGCTGAGGAGAGATAAGGGAATCTCAGGCATCCAATCTTATGTTCTACTAGTTGCACTGTCTCTCAGATTTGACAGGAGTTCCTGTTTGTTTGTTTATATGTTTGTTTTGTGAGATAGTAAATAACTTACCTGAACTATAAATCTGAGACTGAGAGAATTTTGACTGAATTGTGAGGGTCCAGCCATTCCTTATGGGCAGATTTGAATCAGACATTACAGTGTGGTCTCTCTCATGATAATAGTCAATTAATCACAGATACTCTTGAACACAAAAACATTTAATGAGTGAAGAAATAAACAGTATAGATAATAAACACTTATGTTTCAAGTAGGGAGGGAAAAAGTTACTATGGGGTATAATAAGCAGAAAACAAAGTAACTATCTCAGTCAAGGTCAAAAAGCCTGGCATACAAAGAACTTTGAAGGCAAAAGGTAAGATTCTAAAAGTAGGATTAATTATGGATTTTTACTTTCAGTACTATTGGGTTGTTGGGAAGGTCATGATGCAATTTTACATAGAAAAAAAACCCATCATAACTTTTCTGAAAGGCCAACAGTTTAAGGTGATTGTATTTTATTCTTTAAACAAAGATGTATCTGCACCTACAGGTCTGCAGGTGTCTCTCTGTCTCCATCTCTAGCTCCCCCTCCACTCTCAATTTCTCTTTGCCCTGCCAAATACAAAAAAAAGGAAACAAATTGGGGTTGAGGATATAGAATAATTAGAATTATCTGTATCAGATTCCACTAGAAGTTTAGAGAATTTTTTTCATAAAAATAATTTTCATTCAATGATATCTATTTACTATCATACATACATACAAATATAATTAGTTTGATGTGTCATTTTCTCACAAGTTACTTTATTTGTTATTTTAATTCTACTGTTGACCTAACATAAACTGTTTTATATTGGAGAGAAGTGGTATAATGAGAAAGCAATTTCTTAAGCACCTGCTCTCTCTCTCTCTCTTTCTCTCTCTAGAAAGAGAGGAAGAGAGATCAAAAGAGAACACAACAGGGGCCTGGTGGTGGTGCACCTGGTTAAGTGCACACATTACAGTGTGAAAGAACCCAGGCTCAAGCCCCTGGTCCCCACCTGCAGGAGAAAGCCTCAGGAATGGTGAAGCAGGGTTGTAGATGTCTCCTGTTTCTTTCCATCTCTATCTTCCCCCATAATTTCTGTCTCTATCCAATAATAAATAAATAAAATATGAAAAGAGAGAGAGAGAGAGCACAAGACCAAAATTCCCTTCAATACTGTAGGAACCAGGCTTGAATCTGGGTCACATGCACAGCAGAGCAATAAACTATCCAAGTGAAGTATGTTGCTGACCCAAAAGGAATTTCTTAGTTACTTACCTTTAAACATCTGTACAGGCTATGTACTTATATAGTAAAACTTGAAAAGAAAATCTTCCCTTTAAAAAATTTTGATGACAAAAAATACTTCATTAAAAAACTACATGTAAATAACAGGAGAATTTAACATCTGCTGGGATATCAAATAATCCATGTGAGAAGGGGTAAATTGTCCTTCAAATGTCACTAAAGGAGCTACATTCACTTAGTACATATGACACTACTTGAAAAGATGTCAAAGATTAGGTAATTTCAAGGAATCAATGAGGTAATACTTCTCCAGTGAATTACTGTTCTGAGATAACAAGTAACATGACATTTGCCTAAAAGTATGATTAGCACAGCAATAGCTAGCTTTTTAAATTTATTTTTTTATTTTTATTTTATTTATAAAAAGGAAATATTGACAAAACCATAGGATAAGAGGGGTACAACTCCACACAATTCCCACCACTAGATCTCCATATCCCATTCCCTCCCCTGCTAGCTTTCCTATTCTTTATCCCTCTAGGAGTGTGGGCCTCCCCACCTAGTCAGGGAGTCCTGAGATTCCCAAACAGACATGATGGGCCTAGAACTCAAATAAATCCCCCTCTCTGTTGTTACTGGTTGTCTCTATCAGGAACAACAAAATAGACCCCTTTGTGCCCCCCCCCCCATAGGACCTTGCCCTCAACTTGGATCAACAAAGGTACAGAATGTTTCATCCTTTGAAGGGAGGCTGGACAACATACTCTATGCTATACCTGAGAAATATGGATCCTGATACTGGGGCAGCTTGGAACATTCCTACTCATGACCACAGAATGTGAGCTTGGATCTACAGGGATGCAGAGGTCACATAGGCTCCTAAGCTGAATATGGGCCCCAGACCACATCAGATCAATGGGGTTTACAGTCAACAATATGTATACCCCTTTCCCACATTAGGGAGCTACTCTATTCCCTGATCCAGCTTTCTGTTCCTTTTCCAGCCATGACATCATCTCCCCAGACAATAACTTGGATCCACCTGCATTTCAGATTTCAGATTTGGCGAGGGGGAAACTAGTATAGCCACAGGCCCTTTGTAATACAACAAAGGTACACCTACTAGCTATCTACATCTAGCTATTCCAGATTTCAGATTCAGGGGAAAAAAAAAAAACTAGTATAGCCACAGGCCCTTTGGAATATTACTAAAATACGCCTATACAAAATGGAGGAACCCCCCCCCCCAACTCTTCATCTGCACTATTCCAGCCTTTAAGTTCATGATTGTTCAACAATTTGTTTGGCTTTGTATGTTAACTCTCTTTTCAGCCACCAGGCTCCAGATGCTAGCATGATGCAGACCAGACTTCCCTGGGCAGACAACCCCACCAATGTGTCCTGGAGTTATGATTCCCCAGAACCTCACCCCACTAGGGAAAGAGAGAGGCAGGCTGGGAGTATGGATTGACCTGTCAACTCCCATGTTCAGTGTAGAAGCAATTACAGAAGCCAGACCTTCAACCTTCTGCACCCCACAATGACCTTGGGTCCAGCTAGCTTTTTATTTAATGTGAAAAAAAATCCTCCTTAAAACAAAATAACAGATATATGCACCATTTGGGCACTACAAAGAATAGTGTGAAATGCTACTTTAAGTAATTATGGAATTATACTGCTGTTACCTCATAATTTTGAAAATCAACATTACATCACTAATAAAAATTAAGAAAAAAAAGAATCTAAATTTGAACTAAAGAATGGAGTATATATACACTTATACTACTCAAACTAAAGAAAAATTCTGGCTTAAAAAAATAAAGATTGAGAAATCTGTAAAACTTTGAAAGGAAGCATGGAGCAAATATAAAAGGGTTGCTTAACTATGAAATAAAAAGTAAGTAGTTTCAGTGGCTGGGTAGAATCATAATGGTTATGCAAAAAGACTTTCATACCTGAGTCACCCAAGTTCCCAGGTTCAGTCTCCCACTGGACAATAAGCCAGAGCTGAACAGTGCTCTGGAGTCAGTCTATCCCGCCCCCATCAAAAAATAGGCAAATAAAATATTTTAAGTGCATGATGCACATATATTACTATTTTAACTTAGTTTTTATTTAGGGGTTAATGGTTTACAGTATTTTCTTTTTTTTCTCACCATTTCCATCACCAAAGGTCTGTGTCCTCATCCCCCTGTCCCCATGCCCATAGATAATCACTATAGTTCTACCACACTCTTAGATATAAGCTGACTTTTTTTTCACATTCATATGTTCAAGTTTATCTGTTTTAAGGGCTTTTTTATCTTTATTTATTTATTGGACAGAAGCAGTCAGAAATCAAAAGGTGGGTGATAGAGAGGGAGAGAGACCAACAGCCCTGCTTCATGACTCACAAAGCTTTCTCCCTGCAGGTGGAAACTGGGTGGGGGGGAGGCTTGAACCCAGGTCCTTATGCACTGTAACATGTGCACTTAACCAGGTGTCCCACTGCCAGCCCCTGCTGTATGTTCAGTTCTTCTTGATAGTTCACCTATGAGTGAAACCATTCTATAGTTGTCCTTTACCTCCTGCTCACATCACTAAACATAATCTTTTCCAATTCCATTCAGTTTATACTAGAAGACACAATATCATCTTTCTTTTATTGCTGCACAACACTTTGTTGAATATGTTTCCCATAACATTTTTTTTTAATTAGCTATCTTGGGATGCATTGGATCGACCTTCTCGTGGTGCATCCCGTGAGTACCCATTTATTGGGGAAACTGACAATCCTTCCTAGCCGACTGAATCCACATGGATCCCAGTCACTTTCAAAGCCAGCAACAAGCAGACATCAGGCTCAACCTGACGCTGTTGACTGGCTACGGAAGAAGGGCAAACGCTAGAAAAAGAATTAGCTATCTGTTGAGGGGCATTTTGGTTGTAGTAGAGTTCTTCTCCATCCACATCCTCTCCAACACTTATCTTCTCTCATTTAATTGATGGAGCCCATTCTCACAGGTGTGAGGTGGAATATCAGTGTAGTTTTCATTTGCATTTCTCTAATGATGAGTGAATTAGAATATTTCCACATATTTCTGTGAGCCATGTGTATCTATCCCTTCTTTAGAGAACTGTCTTTTCATATATTCTGCCCACTTTCTACTGGGCTGCTCTTTTTCTTTTCGTTGAGCTGTATGAGTTCTTTATAGATGTTTGATATCAACTGCTTGTCTGAAGTGCAGTGTGCAAATATCTTTTCTATTTGCTGGGTTTCCTATTTATCATTACAGAATTTTCTTTTGATATATAAACGATTTTCTTTCTTTTTTAATTTTCATTTTTATGTAATCCTACTTGTCATTCTTGTTTTTGTTTCCCTAGCTCATGGGGTGGAGTCTTCAACTACATTTTTAATGTTAAGGTTCTAAAGTGTTTCACCAAAGCATTCTATGAATTTTGTAGGTTCAAGTCTAATATTAAGATCTTTGATCCATTACCATGGCGCCATATATTAGTAATAAATGTATTTAGTTCATATACATATACATATATAAACTCTTGTTCTGTACAGTGTATGTGGAATAGAATTACTTAGTTCAAATTTCATGAATGACTCGCTATGTAATTTTGAGCATGTTATTTGAGTGCTATTTTTAAGTCTGTAAAATTATTAAGAGTATGTACTTTAGAGAATTAGAATAAATAGTAAAGATGTGACATATATAATACAATGTTATTAATTATTATACGTTATTAATACAGAACTCATGGAAGTTATACAAGATTTTTTTTCTTTATCTTTTTACCAGATCACTGCTCAGCTCTGGTTTATGGTGGCATGGGGGATTGAACCTGGGACCTCAGAGCCTCAGGCATGTCAGTCTGTTTATATAACCATTATGCCATCTGCCCCCACTACATATTTGATTAATTTATTTACTGGATGGAAACAGAGTGAAATCAAGAGGGATGGGAAAGTTGATAAGGAAGAAAGACAGAGAAACAACTGCATCACTTCCTAACTACTTGTGAAGATTTCCCCCTGCAGGTGGAAACTGGGGGCTTGAACCTGGGTCCTTGCACATTTTCCCATGTGCACTCAAACAGGTGTGCCACCACTCAACCCCCATTTGCAAGTTATTAGTACTGAAGTAGTAAAATATATTAAGTGATATAAGCCCTTAAGGTCAAAAACACAAATCTAAGAATCTTCAAAAAAGTTCAGCAGTCGGAATACATTTTATGAGAAAATAGGTACATGATTTAGTTTTGAGGACTCATTGTCTAGCATGCCAAAGTTTTAAAAGTAGACAAATTTTGTTTTAAAGGACACTCAGATTCTACTATTCTCTGATTCTTTATCTAAAACATAGTGCGATAGCTTCGAGTCAGGTGAAACAGCATCAGTCTAATATGCAAAGTATGAAAGTTGTAAAATATGCCTGTGCCAAAACATCTCAGTTGGGAGGGCATTAAATTGAAAGTTGTATAATATTAATAACCTCATAATCTTCTAGGCACTTTGTGCAATCACTATCTGCATCTCCAATATAAAAGGGAACAGTTAAAGTTTATGATGGAATAAGATACTACAAATAACAATAATAATAATATATGATTTGTTACCAAGGCAAAATATTGAATTGCTAAAAAAATAAATATGTAGGTAGTTAATCAAACGTTGTTCATTTAGGATGTAGTTGCTCAGCAATCCTTTTATTGTTATTTGAGCAGCTTGCTCACAGTATTTTCTCAAATGCTCAGAAAAAAAAAGTGGAAATCAAATATTGGCAAACAAATGTGTTCTCTTTCTTCTTTAAATTGACCATGAATTCACATACATCACAATCTTTAATGTTACAGAGTTTAAACATTTGATGATTTCACTATGTGAAAGGCATAATAATCCCTTAAATGTCTATAGGATGTAGGAAATATTTTACTAGTAAAATACATTTAAATCTTTGCACAAAACAAAGCTAGATGTCCTCATAGATAGTAAAGGACAACAACAGTGTTATCGGGATCTTATTTCAACTGCTTTGCTCAGCTTAATTACAACAAATTCCAACATCCTTTCCAATTTGATTGTTTCTATCAAATATTTTGAATCCCGATCTGTGCCTTGGAGGGAAATCTTGCCTGTTGGCCTCAACATAATTATCAGCAGCCATCCATGAAGCACAACATGTATTGTACAAATATTTGGACTGATCATCTAATGTGCCAGGAACTTTAAAAACTGTCTTGCTTCACACATGATTTATCCTCTAAAAATATCAACAGGCACTATCAACTTGACAAGAGAGGAAAAGGGAAAAAAAATAATTAGATACGGGTGGATGAAAATGGGTGGCACTCTGTTTGAAAGACAATTTTAGGTCACCACTATTTGAAGGAAAATATAAAGGGACCAGATGCAGATAGAAATGTCATCATTCTACATTTGAAGAAATAAAGCAACAGAAATAAAGGAGCAGAAAAACTTTATGATAATGATTATTAACATAACTTTGTTTCCTTTCTTCAAACCTTATTAATGACCAAAAAAAAGTAATTTCAATGAGAACGAAGGAAATATAACCTATTAGTTTAATCTTTCTGTTGGCAACCCATGAACAAGACTGTAAAGAAATCAGAAGTGAGACTGCTTTAAAAATGCTACTTTACCACTTACACTCAGTCTACTGAGCTGCAGAGTGAGTGTTTTGACTAGACAGTTTCCATTGTCCATGCCAACTCTAATTTCTAAAATTTTTATATGCATGATCGACTTGGCTGTCAAGAGAATATCATCATCCAAACAGCAAATTAAATTAGCTGTAGCAATTTCTAAATCAGCAAAGCAATTATTATTATTTTCTCTTATCTTTAACTGATTTGGCTTTCCTATTAGTTGAAGAGAACATACACACAGAGTAGTGTAAGCTATTACAGTCGAAGAGCTTTCAGAATAATAATAAAACCAAAGAAAACTAAATGATATAGCTTGCTGATGATAGAGTGGTTTTTGGCATTTGAAATACAACTTTGGGAGATAGCAGTGTTTATGAAAAAAGAGAATCTATTATAAAAAAAAAAAGAGGTAGGTGAACAGCCACTATTACCTTTTCTTACCTTTCACTTTTTCAACAAAGCAAATTTCAGGCAATCACTTAAAACTGCATTTCTAATAGGGTCAGCAAAATACCACATTTGGATAGTGTACTATTTTACCATGCTCACAACCCAGGCTCCAGCCTGGTCCACACTTCACTAGAGGAAAAATTCAGAGCTGTAGTTCTCTCTCTCTCTCTCTCTCTCTCTCTCTCTCTCTCTCTCTCTCCGCCCTCTCTTTCTTCCCCTGCCTCTCTCTCATCTGACAAAAGTCATCTGAGTGAAACACTGGGAACATACACATATATAAAGTTTCCAAGAACAAGAAAGAAGAAACTAGGAAAACTGGAACATAGTATAGACATAAAATATTAAATTAATGAATATTATTTATTAATTAATAATGTTATCTATCAATATTATTGATGCCTGCTATCAAGATAAGTACAAAATAACTCTTGTCCCATTATCTGAGCATGTCCTCATGCAAAATAAAAGCACTTGGGAGTTCCTGGAAACAAATGAAAACGAAGACACAACCTATCAAAATATTTGGGACACAGCTAAAGCAGTACTGAGAGGGAAACTTATAGCCACACAATCACATATTAAAAACCAAGAAAAAGCTCAATGAATGATCTTACTGCACACCTCAAGGACTTAGAGGAAGAGGAACAAAGGAACCCTAAAGCAACCAGAAGGATAGAAATCACTAAAATCAGAGCAGAAATAAACAACATCGAAAATAAAAGAACCATACAAAAGATCAATGAAGCCAAATGTTGGTTCTTTGAAAGATTAAACAAAATTGACAAACCCCTAGCCTGACTCACCAAAAAAAAAGAAAGAAGACTCAAATTAATAGAATTGTAAACTATGCAGGAGATATCACAACTGACACCACAGAAATCCAGAGAATCCTGCGAAACTTCTATCAAGAACTATATGCCACCAAGCTAGAGAATCTGGAAGAAATGGAACAATTCCTAGAAGCATATGCCCTTCCAAAACTGAACCAAGATGAACTACAAAATCTAAATGCACCAATCACAGACAAAGAAATTGAAACCGTTATTAAGAATCTCCCCAACAACAAAAGTCCTGGACCAGATGGCTTCACAAATGAATTCTAGAAAACTTTCAGGAAACAGTTAGTACCCATACTTCTGAAGCTTTTCCATAAGATTGAAGAAACAGGAATACTCCCTTCCACCTTCTATGAAGCCAACATCACCCTGATACCAAAAGCTGATAGGGACAGAACAAAAAAGGAAAACTACAGACCAATATCTCTGATGAACATAGATGCCAAAATATTAAACAAGATCTTGGCCAACCGGATACAGCAACATATCAAAAAGATTGTTCATCACAACCAAGTGGGATTCATCCCAGGAATGCAAGGCTGGTTCAACATCTGTAAGTCAATCAGTGTCATTCACCACATCAATAAAAGCAAAGCCAAACACCACACGATTATCTCAATAGATGCAGAGGAAGCCTTTGACAAAATCCAACACCCATTCATGCTCAAAACTCTACAAAAAGTGGGAATAGACGGAAAATTCCTCAAGATAGTGGAGTCTATATATAGCAAACCTACAGCCAACATCATACTCAATGGACAGAAGCTGAAAGCATTCCCCCTCAGATCGGGGACTAGACAGGGCTGTCCACTGTCACCGTTACTCTTCAAAATAGTATTGGAAATTCTTGCCATAGCAATCAGGCAAGAGAAAGGAATCAAAGGAATACAGATTGGAAGGGAAGAAGTCAAGCTCTCACTATTTGCAGATGATATGATAGTATACATAGAAAAACCTAAAGAATCCAGCAGAAAACTACTGGAAGTTATTAGGCAATATAGCAAGGTATCAGGCTACAAAATCAATGTACAAAAATCAGTGGCATTTCTTTATGCAAACAAACACTAAATCTGAAGAAGAAGAAGACATCCAGAAATCACTCCCATTTACTGTTTCAGCTGTGGTGAGGGGTAGACATGCAGCTTCCTGGGCCAGTTGGGGGTGGGAGTGGGTGAGAGGGATGGGTCACAGTCTTGTGGTGGTGGGAATGGTGTTTATGTACACTCCTAGCAAAATGTAGACATATAAATCATTAGTTAATTAATATGAGAGGGGGAAAACCAATTGTATGTTTCAAAGTTTTTCAAAACACAAACTGAATCTTTTTAATATATAGGCTGTGTATTTGATATGCGGACTCTCTCAAAAGCCTAGACCAAGTAGATTAGAAGCATCCAATAGCACAGCTATATAGAAGATACTGGGTACTATAAAGCAAACCATAACAAAAGGACTTTTCAAAGTTAACCCAATTACCAAATAATGTGATGATAACATTAACTATCGATTGTCTTTTTGAACCCTAAGACAGCAGGAACCTCACATCTCCACTATAGAGCCCCTACTTCCCCCAGTCCTGGAACCCTTGGATAGGGCCCACTTTCCCGTATGCCTCTCCCAATCCATATCAAATAATATTGCATCCGCCGACAACAACCTAACCGATGCAACCTCAACATGCTTCACCTCAGACTGTGTCCAGAGACTTCACGTGTGGAATGACAACCCTTCAGCTTCATTACTCGGGTGAGACCTTTCCTTTTATAGTACACTCTAATTTCATCTCAGGTGGTTCACTTTCTAACAAAGTCCCAAAACCTAGATATACACCAGTTTCTGTGAGAGAGAGCTTATGTTCACACGTATCCATAAACTACTGCAAAAATATACCTGAAAGCAGAAGTATACTAGAGTTTGCAGTGAGTACCTCCCTAACACTTCCTCTCCACTATTCCAAGCTTTGGGTCCATGATTGTTCAACAATTTGTTTGGCTTTGTATGTTAACTCTCTTTTCAATCACCAGGTTCCAGATGCCATCAGGATGCTAGCCAGGCTTTCCTGGATTGAAGACCCCACCAATGTGTCCTGGAGCTCAGCTTCCCCAGAGACCCACCCTACTAGGGAAAGAGAGAGGCAGACTAGGAGCATGGACCGACTAGTCAACGCCCATGTTCAGCGGGCAAGCAATTACAGAAGCCAGACCTTCTACCTTCTGCAACCCTCAATGACCCTGGGTCCATGCTCCCAGAGGGATAGACAATGGGAAAGCTATCAGGGGAGGAGGTGGGATATGGAGATTGGGTGGTGGGAATTGTGTGGAGTTGTACCCCACCTACCTTATGGTTTTGTTAATTAATCCTTTCTTAAATAAAAAAAAATTATAAAATAAATAATACCTAGGAATAAAGTTGACCAAAGAAGTGAAAGACTTGTATGCTGAAAACTATGAGTCGCTACTCAAGGAAATAGAAACTGTTACCAAGAAATGGAAAGATATCCCATGCTCATGGATTGGAAGAATAAATATCATTAAAATGAATATTCTCCCCAGAGCCATATACAAATTTAATGGAATACCCATCAAAGTTACACCACGCTCTTTAAGAGAATAGAACAAACACTACAATCATTTATCTGGAACCTGAAAACACCTAGAATTGCCAAAACCATCTTAAGGAAAAGAAACAGAAATGGAGGCATCACACTCCCAGACCTTAAACTATATTATAAAGCCATCATCATCAAAACAGCATGGTACTGGAACAGAAATAGGCACTCAGACCAGTGGAACAGAATTAAAAGCCCACAAATAAATCCCAATACCTATGGACAATTAATCTTTGATAAGGGGCCCAAAGGATTAAATGGAAAAAGGAGGCTCTCTTCAATAAATGGTGCTGGGAAAACTGGGTTGTAACATGCAGAAGAATGAAATTGAACCACTTTATCTCACTAGAAACAAAAATCAACTCCAAATGGATCAAAGACCTGGATGTCAGACCAGAAACTTAGAGGAAATAAAAAAAAATCAAATACTGAGAGGAAAACATTGGTAAAACACTTTCCCACCTACACCTCAAGGACATCTTTGATGAATCAAACCCAATTGCAAGGAAGACTAAAGCAGAAACAAACCAATGGGACTACATCAAATTGAAAAGCCTCTGCACATCCAAAGAAACTATTAAACAAACAAAGAGACCCCTCACAGAATGGGAGAAGATCTTCACATGCCATACATCAGACAAGAAACTAATCACCAAAATTTATAAAGAGCTCAGCAAACTTAGCACCAAAAAAGCAAATGACCCCATCCAAAAATAGGCAGAGGATATGAACAAAACATTCACCTCAGAGGAGATCCAAAAGGCTAACAAACATGAAAAACTGCTCTAGGTGACTGATTGTCAGAGAAATGCAAATTAAGACAACACTAAGATACCACCTCACTCCTGTAAGAATGGCATACATCAAAAAGGACAGCAGCAACAAATGCTGGAGAAGTTGTGGGGACAGAGGAACCCTTTTACATTGCTGGTGGGAATGTAAATTGGTATAGCCTCTGTGGAGAGCAGTCTGGAAAACTCTCAGAAGGCTAGACATGGACCTTCCATATGATCCAGTAATTCCTCTCCTGGGGTTATACCCCAAGGACTCCATCACACCCAACCAAAAAGAGGTGTGTACTCCTATGTTCATAGCAGCACAATTCATAATAGCTAAAACCTGGAAGCAACCCAGGTGCCCAACAACAGATGAGTTGCTGAGAAAGCTGTGGTATATATACACAATGGAATACTATGCAGCTATCAAGGACAATGAACCCACCTTCTCTGACCCATCTTGGACAGAGCTAGAAGGAATTATGTTAAGTGAGCTATGTCAGAAAGATAAAGATGAGTATGGGATGATCCCACTCATCAACAGAAGTTGAGTAAGAAGATCTGAAAGGGAAACTAAAAGCAGGACCTGACCAAACTGTAAGTAGGGCACCAAAGTTAAAACCCTGTGGTGAGGGGTAGACATGCAGCTTCCTGGGCCAGTGGGGGGTGGGAGTGGGTGGGAGGGATGGGTCACAGTCTTTGGTGGTGGGAATGGTGTTTATGTACACTGCTTTTAAAATGTAGTCATATAAATCACTAGTTAATTAATATGAGACGGGGGAGGGATGCATTGGATCGACCTTCTTGTGGTGCATCCCATGAGTACCCATTCATTGGGGAAACTGAAGATCCTTCCTAGCCAACTGAATCCACATGGATCCCAGTCACTTTCAAAGCCAGCAACAAGCAGCTCCTGACAGCTTTAAACCTGACGCTGTTGACTGGCTACGGAAGAAGGGCAAACGCTAGAAGAAGAAGAGGGGGAAAATTAATTGTATGTCTCGAAGTTTTTTAAACACAGACTGAATCTTTTTAATATATAGGCTGTGTAATTGATATGCAGACTCTCTCAAAAGCCTAGACCAAGTAGACCAGAAGCAACCAATAGCACAGCTATATACAAGATACTAGGTACTGTACAGCAAACCATAACAAAAGGACTTTTCAAAGTTAACCCAGTTACCAAATAATGTGATGATAACATTAACTATCAATTGTCTTTTTGAACCCTAAGACAGCAGGAACCTCACATCTCCACTATAGAGCCCCTACTTCCCCCAGTCCTGGAACCCTTGGATAGGGCCCACTTTCCCGTATGCCTCTCCCAATCCATATCAAATAATAATGCGTCTGCCGATCGCAACCTAATCAACACAACGATTGCCACCTCAACATGCTTCACTTCAGACTGTGTCCAGAGACTTCATGTGTGGAATGACAACCCTTCAGCTCATTACTTGGGTGAGACCTTTCCTTTCATAGTATACTCTAATTCCATCTCAGGTGGTTCACTTTCCAACAAAGTCCCAAAACCTAGATATACACCAGTTTCTGTGAGAGAGAGAGAGAGAGAGAGAACATATGTTCACATGTATCCATAAACTACTGCAAAATATATACCTGAAAGCAGAAGTACACTAGAGTTTGCAGTGAGTATCCCCTTAACACTTCCTCTCCACTGTTCCAAGCTTTGGGTCCATGATTGCTCAACAATTTGTTTGGCTTTGTATCTTAACTCTCTTTTCAGTCACCAGGTTCCAGATGTCATCAGGATGCCGGCCAGACTTCCCTGGACTGAAGACCCCACCAATGTGTCCTGGAGCTCAGCTTCCCCAGAGACCCACCCTACTAGGGAAAGAGAGAGGCAGGCTGGGAGTATGGACCGACCAGTCAATGCCCATGTTCAGTGGGGAAGCAATTACAGAAGCCAGACCTTCTACCTTCTGCAACCCACAATGACCCTGAGTCCATGCTCCCAGAGGGATAGAGAATGGGAAAGCTATCAGGGGAGGGGGTGGGATATGGAGATTGGGTGGAGGGAATTGTGTGGAGTTGTACCCCTCCTACCTTATGGTTTTGTTAATTAATCCTTTCTTAAATAAACGGAAAAAAAAAAGAATTTAAATTAAAAAAAAAGCACTTGGGATTATCATGAATACCTCCTAAATCTGATGCCTTATATATATTCTTATATTCATCAATCAACACATTTATTAATAAAAATTAATCTTCATCACTATTATTCCTCTGACAGTGAAAAACTTAATGTTGAAGCTCAATTTTCTTACTTACAATTTTAGACTTCTTACTTTCTGAAGAAATGTTTTTTAACCTTCAATTTCCAACACTCTAGAAACTATAAACAAGTTAAAACCATAGACTAAATGTTACTTTTACTGATTTTTTAATAATTCAATAATATAATGGGATTACAGGTGAACAAGTATTCAAATTTCATTTGCTTAGACTGCATTGTGATTTGCTAATCAATACACATTTGTCCCCCACCTACATTAAAGATCCTTTGGCTTAATTCTATAAATTTAAGATGTAGACCATGGTCAAGTAGTAATTACACTATATATGAAGAAAACTATAAAAACAGTTAAAAGTTAACAAGGAAATAATAATAATGTAGCAATTTCAGCTACTTGATCTCCAAGGAGGATAAGATCTTTGTCAGAAGAAAAAGAGTTCCTAATGTTTCTTAGGTGAGAAAAGTCTTGATTTAAATCTTGATATGTTGGCAGAACAGCTAATAAAGAAGACAAATTTGCATAAATATAGTGACATTATTAAAATGCTTAATTTAATTTTTAAATGCCCATGCTTATCTATAGATGATTAGTCAATTAAATTTAATGTCAGAATGTTGCATATGTTGTATACCTCACTCAGTGACCTTCCCCAGGGTCATTTTTCTCATTTTCCATTTTTAGACAAAGAAGAGATATACCATAGTATTATTCCACCATCCTTGGAACTTCCTAAAGTCTCTCATGCCAGGGATTGAATGTATGGTAAGCAGCCTATTAGGTAAGACATCTTCCACACCTGCTTAATAATTTTTTAAGAGGTAATATTGATGATAAGATTGGAAGTATTTAAACTGATGATAAATTTTGAAGAAGTGGAATTTGTGGGGAAAAAAGAGAGTTAGATTCAGAGTTAACTAGTTAAGTCCATCTATGACTTTACTACAATGAATCTTTTAGTAAGCAAATCACTGCATTTTTGTAAGTAACAACAACACATTTTTGGACACAAGGTAGAATGGAGACATATCTTGTCAACAGATTTACCAAGTGGATAAAGAGACTTAGATATAACAAAAAGAGAAAGAGGCAATAGATATGAAAACAACTTCAATGTTACAATTCACTGACTAACTTTTTTTTTTTCCTCAAAAACCTCTTCCAGGCTCATGGAATTGTGACCTACTTGTAAAAGGGTGGCATTGGAGCATATGGGCATTCAGGTCCCTTTCTGTTATAAATTTTTACTTCTGTGCAGAATGAGTATATTAGCTGGATTCTGAGAGAGGCTGTTACAACTGCAGTAAAAGCATGTTTTCATGTTCCCATGAAACAAGTGTTTTCTAAGGCACTCCAGAGTCGAGTAATTGTTGTGCTATTGAAAATGCATTTGATTATTCCTCAATCACTCCTTTTTTTTTTTTTTGCCTCCAGTGTTATTGCTGGGGCTGGGTTCCTGCACTACGAATACACAGTTCTTGGAGGCTATTTTTTTCCTATTTGTTGCCCCTGTTGTTTATTGTTGTTGTTACTATTGTTGTTGTTACTGCTGTCATTGTTGATGGGTAGGAGAGAGAAAACGGGAAGACAGAGGAGGGAAGAGAAAGACACTTGCAAACCTGCTTCACCGCTTGTGAAGCGACCCCCCTACAGGTGGGGAACTAGGGGCTCCAACTAGGATCTTTATGCTGGTCCTTGCACTTTGCGCCGCATGCGCTTAACCCGCTTCTCTACCGCCCGGCCCCCTCCTCAATCACTCTTAAAAATACCACTAAGTATTATAGTCAGCTAGTAAATAATAATAAAAAATTATTATTTATTTTATTTTTTTTTTTTACCAGAGTACTGTTCAACTCTGGCTTATGGTGGTGCTGGGGATTGAACCTTCTACATCAGAGCCACAGGCATTAAAGTTATTTTGCATAACTTTAAAAAATAATAAATATCTTCTATATCCAGTGAATGATATTCCTGGCACATAATTTGCTATGTCTGTCTTTCCCTCTCTCCGTCTTCCCTTCCTCTTTCTATTTCTCTCTGTCCTATCCAAAAATGACATCAATAACAACAATGATAACTACAACAATAAAACAACAAGGGCAACAAAAGGGAATAAGTAAATAAATATTTTTTTAAAAGTTAATTTTTTTTAATCTATCTCAAAATGCTGCTATAAAAATCAGAAGGAATGGGTTTCAGGCGGTAGCGCAGAGGGTTAAGCGCACATGGCGATTAGCACAAGGACCAGAGTTAAGGATCCAGTCTGAGCCCTTGGCTCCCCACCTGCAGGGGGGTCTCTTCACAAAAGGTGAAGCAGGTCTTCAGTAATCTATCTTTCTCTCCTACTGTCTTTCCCTCCTCTCTCGATTTCTCTCTGTTCTATCCTACAACAACGACAGCAATCACAATAATAATAACAACAACGATAACAAGGTCAACAAAAGGGAAAAAATGGCCTCCAGGAGCAGTGGATTCATAGTGTGGGCACTGAGCCCCAGCAATAACCCTAGAGGCAAAAAAAAAAAAATCAGAAGGAAACATTTTTTAGAGGTAAACCATTTAAACTGACTATATAAATACTACAATCCTCTTGAAATTAATAGGAAAAAACTCTAGTTTTCCTATTTTTTCCCCCATGATTATTAACAAGCCATTAAAGGCTTAACTTAGTTGAAGTTAATCAAGATGTCCAGAAGAAAATTATGCTTATAAATGTGCATTCGTAGAACTGAATGAATGCACCTCTGGAATATGAGTTTCATATAGATCTTTATTATGAGCCAAAGAGGTGACAAAGTTTCTTTCTTCTTTAGATTTATTGCTCTAAATTACACAAGGCTGTTCTCCACATCTGGAGAAGAAAGGGATTCTGTAAGAAATGTGTTTTAACCAAATGGTGAAATGATCCTTGGTGTTTGTATCCAAACAAGCAAAAAACCTCAAGACAATTGTGAAGGAAAACCAAAGAAAATAACTCCTCTATTATCTTTATTTTAGGTCAAATTATTTGGAAGCATGTCTTTGCATATTGGCTCAGGCTTAATAATATTACCCACTGAGTTTACCAGAATGGGAAATGCTAAGGTTTGCACTCTAACTATCCACATTTGCTTTTCCTTTATATGACCAATGATCATTACCCTAGACCATAATCTAGTCTTTAAAGGGATAGAAAATAAACTAGTGGAGGTTAGTGACGTAGTTCAGGGGAAGTGAATGCCTCACACGCATCAATGTACAAAGCTCTAAGTTGGATACTCAGTGACAGAATTTTTTTTTTAATTAAAATGGATTGGATTCTTATAGTGACTGATACAAGCATGTTTATTTCAACTTTCTTATATGTTGAGAATTTTATTTTCTGTTACTTTGTCATCACTGGGGCATTGGCACTCTGGGTTAACGTTTCCAAACAGAAATAAAGAAACAACAGGAAAGAAGGAAAGATAGCACAGCAGTAAAGCTTCTTCCTTCCAGAGAAGTAGGAGCCAAGGTCCAACCTTTGTCTGGCCAAGCTGGAACGTATGCAGGTGAGCTATTTTGCAGATGTTGGAGAGTCTTTAAGAACACTTAAAAAAAAAAAAAAAAAGACAATACTTCACGTTACTACATTTTTCAGGAACAAACTGCATGGTAGCATTAATAAACTATGTATAGAGGAATATTCTCAAGTAAAAGGACTTCAACTTTTCCTTTGCGCTTTATGTGTCCCTTCATTTGGCAAAAGAAATGTAAATCCAAGGACTATCACATCAATTCCTATTCTACTCAGGTTTAGTATAAAACTCTCTATCCTGTATGTTCTCCACTAACTCAGTTCTAAGTTTACTAGGATGCACAGTTAATATCTAATTAAAATGTCTAATAGATGTGTGTTATTGGAGCTCAATAACTGATTAATTAATTAACAAGTAATTTAAGAAATGGCAAAACTACTATTACAAAATAACTTTTCAGGTTGCATTTAGTCTGGAGTAAGTTTTTGTTAATTTTATTATTTGTCTTTTTCAGCAATACAATATAATAATGGGACTTGGATTTTGAGTTTGAAAGGACATTTTTAGTGGAAGATTCTTTAACATTTTTGTTTCTTTTTTAAAATTTCTCTCCATTCATGTTTTTCACTTGTTATGTTGGAATCATTCTCCAATTAAATTAAATTAAACAGAGAGAGATTTTGTGCTATTCATTTGTATATAGTTCTTTTGTTTATTGGTTTACAATGCCATATGTTTCAGGCATACAACTGACAGCTCAATAAACGTCACCTCAACTACCAAAGGTCTAGTTGTCATTCAACAGTCTCATTCACCTTTAACCTTTTCCTTTCCCTCCCCTTTTCTTCTGATGATTACCATTTGGTTGTCAGAGTTTGTTTTGTTTGTTCACTTGCTTTGCTTCTTTATCCTCTACACATGACTGAAATCATGCTTTACTTGTTATCCTCTTTATAATTTATTTTCTTTATGACAAATATAGCTTTCACCATATTGTCTCAAATGATAAGATTCCATATTATTATAGATGATGCGTATTCTGGTCTATTTATATATTGTGTCTTCTATATTCAGTCATCCATCAATGGATACTTTGGTTGTTCCCAAGTCTTGAATATTCTGAATAATACTATAGTGAAGACAAAGGTAGAAGTATCTTTAAAAATTAGCATTTTCATATTTTTATATTCTTATCATAGCTGGGTGATATGATAGTTATATTTTTTATTTTTTAAGGAAACTCCATTCTATTTCTGTAGTGGTTAAAATAATTTATATTCCAGCTAATAATGTACAATTTTTTTCTTTTTTTTTTTAATCACACAATCACTGAACATTTTGTATTTTGATTTTCTATATAGACCATCCTCAAAATTGTAAGGTAATAACTAATTCGGATTTCTTATTTGAATTCCATAACAAGTGAGGATGAACACTTTTTCATGCACTTGTTGACCACTGGAATGTCTTCAGAAAGTGCCCAATCAGATCTTCTGCTCACTTATTGATTAAGTTTTTTTTTGTTGTTGCTGTTAATGATAAATTGTGAGCTATTTATGTATTTGGGATTTTAATTCCTTTTTCCCATCAGTAGCTTGCCATTGTGTTTCTGGTGTTTTTATTTTGCAGCCATACAAAAACCTTTTAGGTGACCCAGCAGGTGGCACAGATTATAAAGTGCTGGACTTATAATCATGAGGACCAGAATTCAATACTCCACATGGTGTGCCAAAGTGATGCTCTGGTTCTCCCTTTTCTGTTACTAAATAAATAAAGATGCCTTTAAAATATAATCATGATTTAAATCCATTTTTATTTTGTTTTCTTCTTTTTGTTGCCCTTGTTTTATTGTTGTTGTTATTATTATTGTTGTTGTTGTTGATGTCATTGTTGGATAACACAGAAAGGAATGGAGAGAGGAGAGGAAGACAGAGAGGGGGAGAGAAAGATAGATACCTGTAGACCTGATTCACCGCCTGTGAAGCGACACCCCTGTAGATGGGAAGCCACGGGCTCCAATCGCGATCCTTACCAGTCCTTGCGCTTAGTGCCATGTGCGCTTAACCCGGTGCCCTACCACCCGACCCCCTTGGTTCCCTTTTGATCCATTAATCATTTTTGTCTTACTTTATATCTTATCATCTTTCAGTCACCAAATTGCTGACTCTATTATGATTCCATTCTGACTTCCCTGGGCAGACAACCTCACCAATGTGTTTTAGAACCAGCCCTACCCCACAAGGGAAAGATAGAAACAGGCTGGGTGAATGGATCAACCTGCCAATGGCTATGTCCAATGGAGAAGTTATTACAGAAGCCAGACCTCTCACCTTCTTTACCACAGAAAGAATTCTCTATACTCAGAGAATAGAGAGGGAGAGAGACAGAGAAACCCCTGCAGCCCTGCTTTCTCCTGAAGATGGGGACCGGGGGTTTGAACCTGGGTCTTTGTGTACTACAATGTAAGTGCTTAACCAGGTTCACCACTGCCTGGCCCCCTTTCTTTATAACATTAGTTAGAAAATTGGAACCCCTGAAAATGTATTTGAAGAAAACTAAAGCTTCTATTATGAAATATAAAATACATAGAAGCAAAATTACTTTACCCTTTGAATGATTTTTTTTTCTACATAAAGATAGTGAGAGGCAAAGTGAAAGAAAGCACAACTTGAAAGCTTCCTTTGGTGCAATGGGGATGGGACTCAAACCTGGGTCACAGGCATGCAAAGAAACAGACTTATCCCACTGAGATATTTCACCTTCCTTGAATGGAAATCTCAATCTAATAAATATTTATTTTTAAATTTTACTTATTTTTATTATTGTATATGGACAGAGAGAAATTGAGAGGGGAGCGGGAGATAGAGAGGAAGACAGAGCAGGGGAGATAGCATAATGGTTATACAAACAGACTCTTGCCTGAGGCTCCGAGGTCGCAGGATCAATCCCCCACACCACCATAAGCCAGAGTTGAGTAATAGTAGTTATTTGGCTAAAAAGAGAGAAAGAAAGAGAAAGACCGGGGGGGGGGGGGGGGGGAGACAGAGAGACACATGAAGCCATGCTTCACTGCTCCTGAAGCTTTCCTCCTGCAGATGAGGACCAGGGATTTGAACCTGGATCTTTGTGTACCATAATCTGTGCGCTTAACCAGGGGCTCCACTGTTTGGCCCCATAGTAAATATTTATTTATCTGCCAACTGGTCTCAGGATACAAAACAACTCCATTAAGTATCTTCATTGTTCGTACATGCATGTACAAACTATTGTATTTATTGTCAACTGTAAAACATTAATCCCCCAATAATAGAAAGAAAGAGAGAGAGAGGAAGGAAGGAAGGAAGAAAGGAAGAAAGAAAGAAAGAAAGAAAGAAAGAAAGAAAGAAAGAAAGAAAGAAAGAAAGAAAGGAAGAAGGAAAGGCGGCATCTTCATTTGTGGGTGTGGTGGGAGAGATAGCATAATGGTTATGCAAGTAGACTCTCATGCCTAAGGGTCCAAGGTCTAAGGTTTACCCCATACCACCTTACATCAGAGCTGAGAAGTGCTCTGGTTAAAAAAAAAGAAAATTCATCGTTGAAGAAGTTTCTGATCCAAGACTTCTCGATACTGATACTTGTTATTAGAAATCTTACTAACTGTTATTTGTGCATCTCTGTTTGCAATATATACTTTTTTTTTTTACTCCATTGTTATTGCTGGTGCTCCGTGCCTGCACTATGAATCCACTGCTCCTGGAGTCCATCTTTTTTTTTTCCATTGTTGTTATTATTATTATTATTGAATAAGACAGAGAGAAATTGAGAGAAGGGAAGACGACAGAGAAGGGGAGACAAAGATAAACACCTGCATACCTGCTTCACCTGTGACGTGACCCCCTGCAGGTAGGGAGCAGAGGGCTTGAGCTCAGATCCTTGAGCCAGTACTTGCGCTTCATACTATGTGTGTTTAATCCTGTGCGCTACCAACCGTCCTCCAGCAACATATACATTTTTAACTGACCCGCAAATCTCTACTGTGAAAGCTGAAGTTACTGTCATTGCAGCACTCCGACACTTTAACAAACAGCTTATTAATATCCTGGCTGATTCTGCCTATGTGGTTGATATGGCAAAGAATATACATTCTGGGGAGTCAGTGGGTTAAGGGCAGGTGGAGCAAAGTGCAAGGACTGGCCTAAGGATCAGGGTTCGAGCCTGGCTCCCCACCTGCAGGGGAGTGGCTTCACAGGCAGTGAACAGGTCTACAGGTGTCTATCTTTCTCTCCCCCTCTCTGTCTTCCCCTCCTCTCTCCATTTCTCTCTGTCCTATCCAACGACAACATCAACAACAATAATAACTAAAATCATAAAACCACAAGGGCAACAAAAGGGAATAAATAAATTTTTTTTAAAAAAAAGAATATACATTCTGCCTTACTCTCAGATGCTGATGAGCCTTCTCTTCTACAGATGTTTTATACTCTTCAATGCCTTATTCACAGCAAAACCTACCCACTTTTCATAACTCATATTCACTCACAGGTTTCCCTGGTCCTCTTGCTGAGGTCAGTGATAGAGTTGACAAGTTAATGATGTCTGAAACTTAGAATTTGGCTACTAATTCCCATTCTCTGTTTCACCAAAGTGCTAAAGAGCTAGTTAAACAATTTAATATTCCTCTAAAACAGGCTTGAGCCATTATTCTTTCATGTCAGGATTGTCGAGCTATCATTCATAACTCTTCCCCCGCTATGGGTGTTAATCCCAGAGGTCTTGCTAGAAGTGAACTGTGGCAAATTGATGTTACACATATGCCTCAATTTGGTAAACTAAAATTTGTACATGTCTCTATAGATACTTTTTCAGGTTTCTCACATGCCACTTGTCAAAAAGGAGAAAGGCTCTCCATGTTCGTGATTTTTTTAAATTTTTATTTATTTATTTATTTAAGAAAGGATAAATAAACAAAACCATAGGGTAGGAGGGGTACAACTCCACACAATTCCCACCACCCAATCTCCATATCCCACCCCCTCCCCTGATAGCTTTCCCACTCTCTATCCCTCTGGGAGCATGGACTCAGGGTCATTGTGGGTTGTAGAAGGTGGAAGGTCTGGCTTCTGTAATTGCTTCCCCGCTGAACATGGGCGTTGACTGGTCGGTCCATACTCCTAGTCTGCCTCTCTCTTTCCCTAGTAGGGTGGGTCTCTGGGGAAGCTGAGCTCCAGGACACATTGGTGGGGTCTTCAATCCAGGGAAGTCTGGCCGGCATCCTGATGACATCTGGAACCTGGTGACTGAAAAGAGAGTTAAGATACAAAGCCAAACAAATTGTTGAGCAATCATGGACCCAAAGCTTGGAATAGTGGAGAGGAAGTGTTAGGGGGATACTCACTGCAAACTCTAGTGTACTTCTGCTTTCAGGTATATATTTTGCAGTAGTTTATGGATACATGTAAACATATGCTTGCTCTCTCTCTTACAGAAACTGGTGTCTATCTAGGTTTTGGGACTTTGTTAGAAAGTGAACCACCTGAGATGGAATTAGAGTATACTATGAAAGGAAAGGTCTCACCCAAGTAATGAAGCTGAAGGGTTGTCATTCCACACGTGTAGTCTCTGAACACAGTCTGAAGTGAAGCATGTTGAGGTGGCAATCGTTGTGTTGATTAGGTTGCGATCGGCAGACGCATTATTATTTGATATGGATTGGGAGAGGCATACAGGAAAGTGGGCCCTATCCAAGGGTTCCAGGACTGGGGGAAGTAGGGGCTCTATAGTGGAGATGTGAGGTTCCTGCTGTCTTAGGGTTCAAAAAGACAATTGATAGTTAATGTTATCATCACATTATTTGGTAACTGGGTTAACTTTGAAAAGTCCTTTTGTTATGGTTTGCTGTACAGTACCTAGTATCTTGTATATAGCTGTGCTATTGGTTGCTTCTGATCTACTTGGTCTAGGCTTCTGAGAGAGTTCGCATATCAAATACACAGCCTATATATTAAAAAGATTCAGTCTGTGTTTTAAAAACCTTCGAGACATACAATTAATTTTCCCCCTCATATTAATTAACTAATGATTTATATGACTACATTTTACTACCAGTGTACATAAACACCATTCCCACCACCAAAAGACTGTGACCCATCCCTCTCACCCACTCCCACCCCCCACTGGCCCAGGAAGCTGCATGTCTACCCCTCAACACAGGGTTTTTACTTTGGTGCCCTACTTACAGTTTGGTCAGGTCCTGCTTTTAGTTTCCCTTTCAGATCTTCTTCCTCAACTTCTGTTGATGAGTGGGATCATCCCATACTTATCTTTATCTTTCTGACATAGCTCACTTAACATAATTCCTTCTAGCTCTGTCCAAGATGGGTCAGAGAAGGTGGGTTCATTGTTCTTGATAGCTGCATAGTATTCCATTGTGTATATATACCACAGCTTTCTCAGCCACTCATCTGTTGTTGGGCTTTTTTCTCTGCTTTTGCTCGCTAATGTCATTCCTCACAAAATTAAGACTGATAATGTTCCTGCATATATTTCCAAAACTATGGCTCATTTTTTTTTCTCAGTGAGACAGTAAACATTTTACTGTTATACCTTCTAACCAGACAAGAAATTGTAGAACTCTGCAACAACTTACTTTTAAAAGGTCAACTTCTAGAAGCCCGGTGATAGTGCAGCAGGTTAAGCACACGTGGCGCAAAGCACAAGGACCGGCATAAGGATCCCAGCCCCTGGCTCCTCACCTGCAGGGTGAAGCAGGCCTGCTGTTGTCTATCTTTCTCTCCCCCTCTCTGTCTTCCCCTTCTCTCTCCATTTCTCTCTGTCCTATCCAACAACGACTACAACAATAAGCCAACAAGGGCAACAAAAGGGAATAAATAAATAAATATTTTAAAAAAACTTTTTTAAAAAAAGGACAACTTCTTAAACAGAAACGCAGTAGTATGCATGTTGCCTTCTCACCCCAAGAATAAATATACAGAGCCTTATATACTGCAAAATTGTTATTAAAATGACCTTTATTTATTTATTGGATAGAGAAAGCAAGAAATGGAGAACGAAGGGGGTGGTAAAGAGGGGTAGAGACAGAGAGACCTTCAGCATTGCTTCACTACTTGCAAGACTTTCCCCCTGCAGGTGGAGTTCAGATGCTTCAAATCGGGTCCTTACACTTTGTGATACGTGCACTCAACCAGGTGTGCCACCACCTGGCCCCTTACTTTAAAATTTTTTAATTGCAATTCTTCCAATTAGACAGCTGCTGAGCATTTCTTTCTCCCATAGGATCATTCATCACCAAAGCTAGAAGTCCTTTACAGGGGCCTTCTACAAAGACATTATTGGTTGGGCCATGATTGCCACCTGAGAATCACATCATCATCATACAGAAAATTAACCTGATCACTTATACCCATAAGGACTGTATATATATATATATATATATATATATATATATATATATATATATATATATATATATTTGAAGAAGTTTCTGATCCCAGACTTTCTGATACTTGATATTAGAAATCCTACAGATTATTACCTTTGCATCTGTGGGTAAAATATATTGTTTGTCTGCCAGGTACATTCCTTTGACTAATAATACCAAGAGGTTTGTTTTCCAGGATAATAAGCACAAGAATTCTACTCTAAGTTAAAGTGGATATGTCAGAGATTTTCTTGGTCCACAGGCTAAGAAAGTGGTGATTATTAATACATGCAAATCACCTGTAACTGTCATATCTAGTTGCTGCCCTGAGTGTTTGGAGATTGTGTATGGGATAACTAAAATAAACTCCATATCTTATTTATTCTATTCTCTCTCCCCTCTACTGTTTTCTGGAGTTCATCTATTTTGTTACCCTTTTCTGATACTGTTTTAGTTTGTTTGCTAGTTGTGTTCTCAACTCAGCTATTTCAGCTTTCAGCTCTCTATAACCTTGAGATAGTTAATGTTTTCTTCCAGAGTCTCATTTGTTGCTTCTGCATTTCTGATGACAATTCTTTCAAACTCTTTACTCACTCCTGTGATTATTTCCTTAACTGGTGTTTGGAAGTTGACCTCATTATTTTGTGCTTCAACCTTCGGGGGGCTTTTAGCTGGACTCTTGTCCTGGTTCGTTTCCCCAGTATTTCTTCTTGTTGGTTTAACCATTCTATATAGTATGTTATGAGGTCCCTCTCTCAGTAATTTTCAAATTACTTCCTTATACTTCATAATATTTCTTATAAACTTTATCAAAAATTCAAATGAATCTTCTTGATATTAGAACTCAATTACCCATTTACTTATTGACTAGAATATGAAGTTCTGATATATCACAAGCAAGTATTATGCTACCTAAGGATATTACTAATAACACTATATGGTATAAGTTTGCATTCCATTTTTATTAAAAGTATTCATGTACAAATGAAAGTAAATAGAACTAGCTGCTAGCAGTAGATATCATAGCATGTAAGAAAATTTGGTGAAAGCTCAGGGTGGTGGCACAATGGGTTAAGAGCTCATAGTACGAAGCTCAAGGGCCCATGCATGGATCTTGGTTAGAACCCTTGACTCCCCACCTGCAGAGGGGTCACTTCACAAGTGGTGAGCAGGTCTGCATGTGTCTTTCTCTCTCCCTCTCTATCATCCCCTCCCCTCCCAATTTCTCTCTGTCCCATCCAAAAAAACTTTTTAAAAATGACCTTCAGCAGCAGTGGATTCATGGTTTAGGCACCAAGCCCCAGAGATAACCCTGGAAGCAAAAAAAAAAAAAAAAAAAAAGAATAAAGAAAATTTGGTGATCACTTCCTCACCTTTGTTTATCTCACTTATTAAACTAAAAATAAAATGTCAGGCCTTAAGCCGGTCCCCCACCCCCGCACCGCTCTGCTCCCTCCATTGCTGATACTGTGGTCTATTTACATAATCATTGTTTTGCCTGAGACCCTCCCTGCCTGCCGGCTATTAATTAATCCCACCGGTTAAAACAGGAAAACAAAATATGAGAAGTCAACCAGATATACCTACTTGAAAGATTATTCATCAAAGAGAAAAAAAAAATGTAGTTTGGAGAAACAGTGAGTCATGATGTCCATGATGTAGATAGGAAAGCCAGTAGAGAACAAATCTCAAGTGTGAAATGACAAGCCTTCGAGATTACTGTACAATTTTCTCAACTCTACCTGTAGCTCTTCTGTGCAAAACACTTGCATTTACAAATGAAAACATTTTACTTTGCTAATAGAGGAAGTTACTTTTTGAATTTTTTTAATAACACATTATTACTTTGCACTTTTTTTTAAGTGAGGTAATTTTGAGTTACAAGACCAAGTATGCTTAGGGTGAACTATTTCATCTCTGTTCCACTTGTGTTTCACCACACCAGGGTCATCACAAAGGTGTCAGTCTTGTAGGAATAGTAAAAAACAAATCTTTGACAAAGCTAGTAGTAAAGATAAATTTAATTGTGGAATCTACATCCTTGAAGGATAATTTTCATTTCTTTTCTCCTATCTTGATTCAATTGTGATGTTGCTCTTCTATTATAATTTTTGGTTTTTGTTTTGTTTTGTTTGACACATAGGTACAGTCTCTCATTATCCTATAGTGGGGATCTGCGGAACATTTGCATCTCCAATATAGAATCTTTTCTACTGTGACCCATCAAACACCCTTATTTTGTTTAATCTAAGCATATTGTTCCTTTAATTGTAGGCATATTAATTAGCTTTTCTTTATTTCCTTTTCAGTCACTTAGCTCACCAAGATTTAATCTTAATTTTCTTTCAAATTGAATTAAACATAATAAGAAGTTTTAAAAACATTCATTGGCTATTTAGGTAGTTTGGCTGTATAATTTCAAAGGTAGTTATATTCTAAAAGAAAATTTACAATAAAAATGGTCTAGTGGCTTAGTGAAGAAACATGATCTGTCTACTTTAAAAGACAGAAATAATGGTTAAGCACTTGTAGATAATAGAAACTAAAAACATTTTATTCAGTCTGTGGCCATTTCAGCGAATCTTACAAATATCATCTATTAATCCTAATCTTCATTTTTTTTTTGAGTAGTTAGGAGTCATGTATTTAGAAAGTCTAGTCACAGAAGAAAAAGTTTGAAGATATTCTTGAAGGATCTTTTCTTTACAATGAGTCAATAAGAGTCTAATAATATCTTGTGTTTCCACATACAAGCTTTGATTCTTTTCTCATGAATACCTTTCAAAGAAACTTCATTATATTTACACATACTTGGGCAGGGGGAAACATCATCATTAAATTCTCAAAATGTCTTTTCATTGAGTATAAGAACAGATGTTTTCTTAGTCTCATGAAAGATAATGCAAAAACAATTGCTTTTGAGTTAGAGATAAATTGTCTGGCTCTTACCAGTAAACCTAATTGATTAACATAGTATATAGCTATGAATGTCACAAGTAGTTTGAAGGTTTATAAGCTGGGCAGTTTTCCCTACAAAATAGCATTTTGTATACTGGGAGTATACAGATTACAGTAAACTGTATCACATCATGTGTTTCTAGGTGCCCAGCAACTGTTGCTTGTTTTATCACAGATTCACTCCCTGCCAGTTCATTGTGTTTCAAACAATAGATGATGCAGACCATGGGAACCTCAGTTAAAGAATATTCCCTGAGAGCCGGACATACATTTCTGGTAGGAAAACAAGGTGAATAAAGCAGTGTCATTCACTATGACAAATAATATTTAAAGTCACATAACTGGTATAACAAAGTTTATGCTGTATTAGGAAGCATGTTTAATTAAGGTGGGAAATGCTTTACACTTTGAACAAGCATAATGAAAACTTTTTTCATCCAAACATTTAATAAACAAAATTCTTAGGCTTTCTTCACATTTGTCAGTGTTAAATTCATTTTTCACTTAAATCTGTCCATTTGCTCTGAATGTTTGTTTACGCATCTTGTCTCATTCTAAAGTACATATATAAAACATTTATTTTTATTTATTTAATAAGACCATAGGATGAGAGGGGTACGATTCTACACAATTCCCAACACTAGAGTTCCATATCCTCTCCCCTCCATTGGAAGTTTTCTTGTTCTTTATCCTTCTGGGAGTATAGACCCAGGGTCATTATGGGATGCAGAAGGTGAGAGGTCTGGCTTCTGTAATTGCTTCTTCACTGGACAGAGGCATTGGCAGGTCAATTGATACTCCCAGTCTAAAACATTTATTTTTAATATATGGGTTCTTTTCATATTTCAAGAAATATTTGTTAAAGCTAGTTGTATAATTTAATATTTATAATTTAATAGTTGTATAATAAAATAATTTTCCTTTAAAATTTTTGTTTATTTTCTTTACTTATTTACTGAACTGAGAAAGTGAGAAATCAAGAGGGAAGTAATCTTTATTATATGCCATCACTAAAAGGGAAGGGAATATAGAAAATATCAAAGGATGTCAGGCGCTGTTTGATTATCTGAGAGAGAAGAGGAAAAGTGAAGGATACTCAGAAGTAGTAATAGGTCTAGGTGTGACTTAGAACAGAAGTGAAGGGGAGAAGCTCCATTGGCAGTGGAGCAGTTCTGCAAGGGTTTCTTTCTTTCTCTGTTTCTTACCCACTCCATTTTTTCTCTGTCTCTTTCAGAAAATAAAGATGGGGGGAGGAAAGTGTGTATGTGTGTGTTGGGGAATGGGCTGGGAAGGATATCTTAGTGTATTAAGCCTATTAAGGATATCTTAGTGTATTATGCATCTCATGACCTAATTATTCTGGTGTCAGTGAAGCCAGAGCTCCAGGCCACAATCATTTTGATACCTGATATGAATGAGGGGGTATTTGAACTGCTGGCATTATAGCCATAAATATGCTCAGCCTCCCTTAGGTATATTAGTTCAGAGGGAACTTAAAACAATGGTAGTTATCAGAAAAAGTATCAGCAACAAATGCTAGAGAGGTTGTGGGGACAAGAGAACCTGCACTGTTAGTGGGAATGTCAATTGGTCCAACCCCTGTGGAGAGCAGTCTGGAGAACTCTAAGAAAGCTATAAATGGACCTACCCTATGACCTTGCAATTCCTTTCCTGGAGATATATCCTAAGGAACCCAACATACCTATCCAAAAAGATTTATGTATACCCATATTCATAGCAGCATAATTTGTAATAGACAAAGACTGGAAGCAACCCCAGTGTCCAACAACAGATGAGTAGCTGAGCAAGCTGTGGTCTATATACACAATAGAATACTACTCAGGTATTAAAATGGTGATTTCATGGTTTTCAGCCCATCTTGAATGGAGCTTGAAGAAATCATGTTAAGTGAAATAAGTCAGAAGGATGAGGCTGGGAGTATGGATTGAACTGTCAATACCCATATTCAGCAGGGAAGCAATTACAGAAGCCAGACCTTCCACCTTCTGCATCCCATAATGATACTGTGTCCAAATTCCCAGAAGGATAAAGAATAGGAAAGTTATCAGTAGAGGGAATGGGATGTGGAGTTCCAGTGGAGGGAATTGTGTGGAATTGTACCCCTCTTATCCTACAGTCATGTCAGTGTTTCCAATAAAAACTTAAAAAGTATAAGAAAAAGAAACAGAAGTGTGATTATGGATGATCCCACTCATAGGCAGAAGTTAAAAAACGAGATCAGAAAAGAAAACACTAAGCAAAACCTGGACTGGAGTTGGTGTATTGCACCAAATAAAAGACTCTGGGGTGGAGGTCCTGGAAAAGGATGGCAGAGGACCTAGTGGGGGTTGTATTGTTATGTGGAAAACTAAGTAATGTTATGTATGTACAAACTATTGTATTTACTGTTGACTGTAAAACATTAATCCCCCAATAAAGGGGGAGAAAAGTTTTAAAAAAATATATAGATCAACACAGATCACAAAAAAAAATAGAATAAAAAAATCAATGTTAGTTACAAGAGACCCTATGGCAATGCCCTATGCAGATTTTTCTATCCCGTTTTGTAAACATTATTTGTTCTCTTTAACAAACTAATGTACTTCTTGCTAATTTAAGCTATTTCAGAGTTCCTCTGAACCTAGAGGAACCTTGTAACTAACTAATAAAAGAAAATAGAACCTGATAGTGACAACTACACACTTTGCTGTCTTCCTAAAGGACAGTAAGCATATAAGTAACATGGGGCCCAAAAGTTCCAAACATGTCTTTGGATGATTATTTATTTGAATATGAATCCTACATGGATACTGAAGTCATGGAGAAACACAGGTGTAACCCCACATATACACACACAAATGATGAACGACTGATAGTTCTTCAAGTAGGTGTCATGCCGCGTGACTTGCTATGCTATAAGCACACATGTTCAAGTTGCACATCCAGTATTGTGGTGTCTTTCTCCCTCTGTCTTTATCTGAATGAAAAAGTTGCCCAGAGCAGTGAATTCAAGCATATGAAGTGCTTTGGTTCTGAAAAAAAAAGTGATAAATTTTTATGTTCAAAATTGAGTAGCAATGAGTCATTCTGAGTCTTAAAAATGAAATTTTAGGGAGGTATCTCACCTAGACAATGATTACAATATCTGCAGTAAAAATAGCATTACTGATGTCTGTCACTCAGGTAACTATATTCATGGATTGACATTAATGATCATTAATAATATTGATCCATTAATAGGATCACTAGAGGTGATGATATTTAAATTTAAAGCTTCATAATTATGACAGAAATTATATAAATATTGAGGTTCTTGCAAAGTTTCATAGAACTCACACCACACAGGTAGTAGGACTGACTAATAATGAAGATATGACATGTTGATAATTCTGGCTATACATCTCCCCCTGTCCTCTCAATTTCTGACTGTCTCTATCCAATAAATAACTAAAGATAATAAAAATTTTAAAGGGGGGGCTGGGTGGTAATGCAGTGGGTTAAGTGCACATGGTGCTAAATTCAAGGACGGGGTAAGGATCTCGGTTTGAGCCCCTAGTTTCTCACCTGCAGGAGGGGGTCACTTCACAAGCATTGAAGAAAGTCTGCAGGTGTCTATCTTTCTCTTCTCCTCTCTGCCTTTCCCCCACTCTCCATTTCTTTCTGTCCTATCTAACAACAATGACATCATTAACAACAATCATAATAGCCACAGCAACGGTAAACAAGGGCAAAGAAAAACAAAAGGGGGAGGGAAATAGCCTCCAGGAGCAGTGGATTTGTAGTGCAGGCACCGAGTCCCAGCAATAACCCTGGAGGCAAGAGAGAAAAAAAAGTACTTTACTTTAAAGTAATTTTTTAAAGGAAATATTTTTTACAAAACATGAAATTTCACCACCATAAACTAAGATAAAGAGCCATGCCAAAGAGTCATCTAAACTCACTGGATAAATGAGAAGCTATAGTTATGAAAATGTAGTCCTATTACTTGGTATCATGATAGTTATTAAATATTGATGATGCAATCAGTCACTACTTTTTGTGTACTTATTTTGTCTACTTCTTTCTGTCCTACTTATTCTTAACATCAGTGTGTAATATCACTCTCTTTTATTCAAGTAAGAGAACAGGCTTGAAAAGTTTACATATTCTTACCAGTAACTCTACTCAGTAGCAAGCTGAACACTTAAATTCAACCTAAATACTGAAAATGGCCAAAGAATATTGAAAAAATTATGTGAGGTTTCAGTTATATGGTTTATTGGCACCTTGTTTTCTTCACTAATTCACTTTGTTGTTACCTAGAGTTATATTATACACACATCAGTGAGAAAAAAATTCTCCCACTTAAAGAAATTCATAACTTGTAAAGTGTTGTGCAAGGAAGATGGTTCAGTAGTAAAGAGTTCAGAATTTTTATACATGAAACCCTGATTCTATATAGCACCACCTATGCCAGAGTAGTATTTTGATTTCTCTCTCTCTCTCCCTCTTTCTCTCTCTCTCTCTCTCTCTCCTCTTTCTTTCTCTAGATGAATGAATATGAAAAATAAGTTTAAGATGTTTAAGGTTGGTTGTTTCATAACCTCATTAAATTTGTACAGAACTGTCAATAAATCCAAAGATTTACTTGAGAATTTTTTTTAATCCCTTCACCAGGCACTATAGTGAAAAGAAAAATGAATGATATGAATCACCACTTTTGAGGCACTTATGATTTTCTTGACAAGGAGATACAAGCAATAACAATGCAAAATTTAAGAACCACATTTAAAAATGTTAAATAGAAGTAACACATTTTAACATAACTGCTATAGCAAAGTGTTTGACTTGGTAAAAGGGAAAAAAAATCACTTCCAATGAGGACTAAGAAAAAGAACCAAAAGGGAAAGACATGATTCTGAAGGTCTGGATGTTTCTGTAGATTTATTACTATTTATTTTTCCTTTTCCAATTCCAATAGCACATTATTAAGAAAATGTTGTGGGGGGGATAGGTGGTAGCACACTGGGTTAAGAGCATATAGTAGTGGGGCCAGGCGGTGGTATACCTGGTTGAGAGTCCATGTTACAGTGCACAAGGACCCAGGTTCAAGCCCCCTGTCCCCACCTGCAGGGGGAAAGCTTCACAAGTGGGGAAGCAGGATGCAGGTGTCTCTCTGTCTTTCTCCCTATTTCCTCCCTCTTCACAAATTCTGGATGTTTCTATCAAATAAATAAAGATTTTAAAAAGAAGAAGAAGAACATGGAGCTGGGTGGTGGCGTACATGGTTGAGCATGCATATTACAATGCTCAAGGACCTGGGTTCGAGCCTCCGGTCCCTACCTGCAGAGGGAAAGCTTTGTGAGTGATGAAGCAGTACTGCAGGGGTCTTTCTTGTTTTCTATCACCCTCTTCCCTCTTGATTTCTGCCTATCTCTATCTAATAAATAAAGATAATAAAGAAATTTTTTAAAAGCACATAGTAGGAAGAAAATGTTGATTTTGAAAATGTTTATTACCACAAGTATACTTTTCCAAGATAGGTGTGAGTATATTTCACCATCAAACAAGCTATCATCAAATTCCACCATAGGTACTTAGATAACGTTCCTCCCATTAGTAATGCTCTCTTCCCTCTGTGAGGTCCCCAAGTGTGCTGCAACAGACTATATTCTACTGAGAATTCATCCTATATTGTCCTTTGCTTTGTTTCTTAGCATGGCTAAATTCTTACAGATAAAGTTGGGGAAAACCTATTCCAGAAATAAGGATTTTTTTCATGGCCAGGAGATGCAATGAATTATAATAAATCTCTAATTTTTGGAAATAAAAATAGCAAGCAATTACTTCAAAAGGTATTAAAGATTATTAAAAAGCTAAAGTATGACAAGCTGGGTGGTGACTGGCCCAGAAGAATGTGTATGTTATCATAAATGAAGACCTGCATTCAAGCCCTCCCAGACCCCACTTACACTAAGAGAAACTTCATGAATGTCAGAACAGTGTTGTAGGTGTCTCCTCTCTGTCTTTCTTTCCCTCTCTCTCTACTTCCCCTCATATATATACTAATTGTGATTGTGTTAGAATTGTGATTGTGATAGAATGTTGTTTTAAATAGATCCATTTGTTGTTTTATAGGAAAAAGAAAAAAATCTTTAGGAGGTACTTAGGAAGAAAATTCTTGCAAAAAATCAGTAAAGGGGTAATAAAGATCTGTTTCAAAATTTTAAGAGGGAAATAGTAAGACTAAGGTACATATTCATTATGGAGGATTTACTGATTGCATGAATGTCACCTTCAGAGAATGAAAAGCCTAAACAAATACTTAGTTATTAGTTGTTCAATGTAAAGAGGAAATTCTTATTTAGGATAAAAGATAATGGACCAGTTGAGTTTGAAATAATGTTGAATCTTTCAGGTGAAAATATGAAGCAGATATTTAAAAATAGGTATTTGGTGCTTAGCATTGCAATAACTGATGAACATAGATTTTGAGGTTATATTTGAATTGGACTTTTAAGGTTTTGCAAATTAATAACAAATAAAAATAAAAGAGACAGAAAGATTGAAGAGGGGGTTATTTGAAATGCCTGCATTAGGGCCTATGAGAGAAAACAAACCCTAGATCCTACTTTCTAATGCTTAAAGCAAAAACTTGCATTTAGAAATAAAGTACATTGTTATAAAATGCAATAAAAGTGGCATGGAAAATAAGATTAGAATCTGGAGTTCATGTTTAGTATTGGTAACTCTAGGGAATATTTACGGTGAAATGCAAAAAGACAAGTCCATTGTCTTAGACATTAAAAAGTAAAGGGAGAGAACAACATTTTATGAGTCCACTAGTTGAACAAATTTGCAAGTCTTGAAGTAATAAGCAGTAATTTCAGTTTGATAAAATCAAATGAATGGTTTCCATAAATTTGCATTGCCTTTAAACCATATACATCCAGCCTAAGACTTCCAAATCTGGCTCAGTCAAATCTGTAATAATGAAAATACTTTTTCTTTGAAAAATTAGAAGTAAACTCCTTGTCATTTAAAACAGGAACAAAAGGAAAAATACTCAAATCAAAAAAAAAAAAGTTCCTAAAATTGCCCTTTTCTAATGGTGTACCACAGGGAATGGAACTAAACAAAAAGCCTGTATTTCAGACAGGAAATAAAGGTAGAAAGGAAGTTGTCTGGTAAGTGTGGATGTCACAGGAAATTCAACACAGATATGTTAACATTCATCGGAGAGAGGATAAACTATAAGTTAGTGTTTATTTTGGGACAGGAGTATAGCATTTATTTGGAAATAACATTTTTAAGGTATTCTTCACTTGAAGTGCAGAGGCAAGAGGAAATTATAGAAAACTGTGGAAATTACAGGCAGCTGCCATCTGTGGCCTTTAGTAGTCATTGTTGACTCCACTAAGGGATATCCAAATGAGAACAAAGAGAAACAGCATGCCAATTTTTCTTGTCCTTTTAAAGACAAATAGGGAGTTTGAGAGTACCACAGCTTAAGCTTATAAAACAGGCTTGCACCATATCCAAGAAACTCACAATGTAGAACAGTGAAGGTTGGCATCCCCCTAAAGGACTGGGTTCCAAAGTGGTAATTCCTCTATGGTCTAAACATTGGAACCAAGCATACCCTTGTTACAAGGTCACACCTCACTCATGTCAGACTCTACCTGTCTTATGTATGCTTTCACACACACACACACACACACACACACACACACACACACACACACACACACACACACACCTTTTAAGATGATTAATTTTCCTGATGTTCAAATACATTATGTAATTTGATGAAAGGAGTTATCATTGATGGATGAATTTTTACTTATTTGTCAGTTGATATCATTTCCATAGCTTTTACTTCAGCAAGCAACGTGATCTAAATTAAACAACCTAAAATATTAATTAACTTTTCTAAAATTCATATATGATGAGGCTTAATAAATTACCTCAATTTTTATGACCAAAAACTAATTTCTGTCTTTCTATCTCTCTTCTGTGCTCTCTATTGTAATAACTTTATTTTGAAGCTTAAATTGATCTCAAGCCTGAGAGAATGACTTAAATCAACAAAACAGGGAACGGCAGGTGCTGGAGAGGTTGTGGAGAAAAAGGAACTCTGCTAAACTGTTGGTGAGAATGCAAACTAATTGAGCCCCTTTGGAAGACTGTATAGTGAGTCCTTAAACAAATAAGATGGAATTACCTGATGATCCAACAATACTACTCTTGGGTATTTATTCATTTGACACTCAAACACTAATTAGAAGGGACACATGCACAACTATGTTCATAACTGCATAATTCACAATAGCCAAAGAGTGTTAGCAGCCTACATGTCCACCAACAGATGACTGGCTAAAGCAGCTATGAGATATATATTCCATTAAATACTACTCTGCAGTCAAAAAAAAAAAGATTTTTTTTTGTCTTTTTCAGGACAAAATGGATAGAACTGGAGGTGATAATGCTTAGCAAAAGAAGAGATGAAATACAACTACCAGATGGTTTCACTCATATGTGACATTTAGAGATGTGATTCACATGAACTTGCAACACGGAAAAAAAATAACAGAAGCAAACTGTTTCTAAAACTTGGAAAAACGATGGAGGTGGGGTGGCAGGTGGTGGTACATCTATTTAAGCACACATATTACACTGCACAAGGATGCAGGTTCAACTCCCTGGTCCCCACCTGCAGGAAGAAAGCTTCACATGTCACGAAGCAGGTCTGCAGGTGTCTCTTTGCCTTTCTCCCTCTATGTTATATATCTCTTCTCAATTCCTCTCTGTCTCTACCCAATAATTAAAAATAAAAGAAAGAGAGAACTATGGGAGGTGGGAAGGTGTGGATACAGAATTTTGGTGGTTTATGGTTTGTAAAAATTATACATGGTAATTTTACAATCTTTTAACACACTATTAGTAACAAAAATTTTAAAATACATAATATAAAAAATAGAATTATATCTAAATTCATGAATATGGGACTACAGAATAAACACTATCAATAAAGGAAAAAAATAGAACCAGCTAGTGAAACAGAAAATAGGTTTATTTTACTTAGTTATTAGATAGAGACAGAAAGAAATCAAGGTAAATGGGGTAGGTGGGGAGGGTGAGAAAGAGAGAGAGACCTGTAGTATTGCTTCACTGCTCGAGAAGCTTTCCCCTGCAGGTGGGGGCCATTGTCTTGAACCCCAGTCCTTACACATTGTAACATGTACATTTAATCAGGTATCCCTTTAATGGACAGTTTCTCAATAGCTAAAATGGAAACCAGAAGTTTTAATAATATGGACTATATCCAGAACATCATATCTCTTTGAGAATAGCTCCTTAATTTCATAAGTATTACTAAGAAGGTATTATTTATATGCCTATACTTAGCCTCTAAACACAGTGTTATATTTCTTTTTTTTTAATTTTTATTTTATTTATTTAGTCCCTTTTGTTGCCCTTGTTGTTTTATTGTTGTAGTTATTATTGATGTCGTTGTTGTTGGATAGGACAGAGAGAAATGGAGAGAGGAGGGGAAGACAGAGAGGGGGAGAGAAAGACAGACACCTGCAGACCTGCTTCACCGCCTGTGAAGGGACCTGCCTGCAGGTGGGGAGCCGGGGGCTCGAACCGGGATCCTGACGCCGGTCCTTGAGCTTAGCACCACCTGCGCTTAACCCGCTGCGCTACAGCGCGACTCCCACAGTGTTATATTTCTAACAGCAAATAAGTCTGAACATAATTTTTTAAGAAATGAAAGACAGGAGTCTGGCGGTAGCGCAGCGGGTTAAACGTATGTGGCACAAAGCACAAGGACTGGCATAAGGATCCTGGTTGGACCCCCTGGCTCCCCACCTGCAGGGGAGTCACTTCACAGGCGGTGAAGCAGGTCTGCAGGTGTCTGTCTTTCTCTCCCCTTGTCTTCCCCTCCCCTCTCCATTTCTCTCGTCCTATCCAACAATGACATCATTTACAACAACAATAAAAAACAACAATAAAACAAGGGTAACAAAAGGGAATAAATAAATAAATATTAAAAAAAAGAAATGAAAGACAACTGCCATATGGGTTCATTCATAGGTGAGATATAAGTAAGTGAGCCAAATGAACTTGAAAATCACCATCAAACTTACTTTTCGATTCTATGAAAACTATGGTGGCAATGAGGGAAGCCAGAGTACAGAAGAGGAATAGACGACACAAAAATTTTAATGGCAAATATTTCTATTTTATTTGATAAGACAGTGAGCAAGTGAGATGGAAGGGGAGGCCAAAAGAAGGAAAGACAGGAAGAAAGAAAAAGAAAGACATCTGCAGAATTGCTTCACCACTTGTGAAGTTTCCTCCCTAGAGATGGGGGCCAGGAGCTTGAACCCAGTTTCTTGTGCATTGGATATGTCACTCACTGCCTACAAAAAAAGTTTCTCAAAGAAATACTGGGTAGCATGGAGAATACCAACATACTTATAAAGATTCTCTTGATATCTTACATATAAATGTTACATTTCTTTCTTTTTTTAATTCTTTATTGGGAGATTAATGTTTCACATTCGACAGTAAATACAATAGTTTGTACATGTATAATATTTCCCAGTTTCCCAAATAACAATACAACCCCCACTAGGTCCTCTGTCATCCTTTTGGACCTGTATTCTCCAACCCCCCTCCCTCACACCCCAGTGTCTTTTATTTTGGTGCAATACACCAATTCCAGTTCAGGTTCTACTTATGTTTTCTCTTCAGATCCTGTTTTTCAACTTCTGCCTGAGAGTGAGATCATCCCATATTCATCCTTCTGTTTCTGACTTATTTCACTTACCATGCATTTTTCAAGCTCCATCCAATATCAGCTGAAAATGGTGAAGTCACCATTTTTAATAGCTAAGTAGTATTTTATTGTGTATATAGACCACAACTTGCTCAGCCCACTCATCTGTTGTTGGACACTTGGGGTGCTTCCAGGTTTTGGCTATTACCAATTGTGCTGCCAAAAACATATGTGTACACAGATCTTTTTGGATGGGTGTGTTAGGTTCCTTAGCTATATCCCCAGGAGAGGAACTGTAGGATCATAGGGTAGGTCCATTTATAGCCTTCTGAGAGTTCTCCAGACTGCTCTCCACAGAGTCTGGGCTAATTGACATTCCCACCTGCAGTGTAGGAGGGTTCCTTTGACTCCACACCCTCTCCAGCATTTACTGCTGTTACCTTTTCTGATGTATGACATTCTCACAGGAGTGAAATAATATCTCACTGTTGCCTTTATTTGCATTTCTCTGACAATCAAAGACTTGAAGCTTTTTTTTTTTCATGTGTTTCTTGGCCTTTTGGATCTCTTCTGTAGTGAATATTCTGTCCAGGTCCTCTCCCCATTTTTGGATGGGGTTATTTGTTTTCTTGTGCTTGAGTTTGGCAAGTTCTTTATATATTCTGGTTATTAGCCTCTTGTCTGATGTATGGCATGTAAAGATCTTCTCCCATTCTGTGAGTGGTCTCTTGGTTTGGGTAGTGGTTTCTTTTGCTGTGCAGAAGCTTTTTAATTTGATGTAGTCCTATAAGTTTATGCTTGTCTTAGTCTTCTTTGTAATTGGATTCATTTCATTGAAGATATCTTTAAAATTAATGTAGAAAAGACTTCTACCAATATTTTCCTCTAAGTGTCTGATAGTTTGTGGTCTAACATCCAAGTCCTTGATTCACTTGGATGTAGGTTCTGAGTCAATTATTCACCATATTCTCATCAGGAGAACAATGTGGAAAGGCTCCTACTATACAGCCCCATTGCTAGACCACCAGGGTGTATAGATCTTCTCCTGAGTTTCCTGGTCAGTTATCTGTGTTGCACCCCCTACCAATGTCAGCACAGGCTTCCTCCCTGTTGCTCCATTCTCTGAGGCGGTAGCAAATGGAGACTCACAATTGCATTTGGTGAGTCTTAGGGGAGTCATCTCCTCCCTTCAATAGTCTTTTTGTTGGTAAAACTGGAGGTGGCTCCTCAACTAGCAAACTGCCAGACTGTTACCAGCTGCTGGGGAGTAGATATGGGGTTTAGCCCCAGGAATCTCTCCTTTGGCTCCTCTCTGTCCATGATCCATACGTGTTTTCACTCACTGGTGACTTGATGGGTTCCCAAAGTAGTCCCAGTCTCATCTTATTGCAGTCTCGGGTGATCTTTGATATTCCTTGTTATTTAGAAAAGTTTCTCAAGTGGGTAGAGCTGGAGGTCTGGGCAGAGTTGTGGTCTCTGGATGCTCTGGTGATTTGGTGGGTTCCCAGAGTAGTTCTAGTGCTGTCTAGTTGTGGTCCCATGTGGTCTCCTTTGATATTCCTAGTTGTGCAGGGAGAGGAAGGTGCAAATTTCTATACATTATGTTTCACATAAAGCTATTATCCTCAGAGACTTATGAGGGTCTTATTGTTCTGTCTCTCTCTCTTTCCTTTTTGGTAGAATTTCTTCAAGGGTAGAATTTCTATAGCACTGGACAAGAACTGGAGGCAAAAGCATTGGGTTACTCTTGTGTTAGCATTTCTGCTTAAAAAGTAGGTCTCTGACATATGATGTTAGGAGTGGCTTAGAGGGGAAGAGAGGATTGAATCAGGAAAAAAGGGGCAACTACGTATAAATGTGGAAAAGATAGTTGTAGAGATGATCGTTGGCCCATGTCTACAACCTTAGGGGAACTATGGTGGATTGCCATGGGGAGAATGAAGATTTAGAACTCTGGTGTTGGGAATGGTATGGATTCAAACCCCTGTTGACATGTGATCCTGTAATATAAAATTTTTTTTAAAAAATAAAATAAGAGTGAAAATAAAGTAGGTCCCTGTAGTGGGGGTTGAATTGTTATGTGGAAAACTAAGAAATGTTACACATGAACAAATTACTGTACTCCACTGTCGACTGTAAATCATTAATCCCCCAGTAAAGAAAAAAAAAAAAAAGAGCCTTGGAACACTAACTAGAGTATAGTATGGCAGCCCCTAATCTTGATTTGTCTCTCTTCTGGTGAAATCTATGGCCTGCAAACAAGGTGGGCTGGAGTGACTGGGGCCCTGCTTGGTGACTGCCTAATAGACCTAAATAAGGCCTCATTACAAATAGAAATTAAGAGTGGAAGAAACAGGAGAATCCACATGATGCTCCCAGCATGAAATAAACCAAACTTTCTACCCTGCACACAACCTCACTCTGGGTCTCATCTATTTCTTGACTACGCTAGAGCTTTAACACTTAAGAGCCCCATAGCACCCAAGAGTTTTTAACACTTGGTAGCTGCACCACGGTTTTTTCTGTAAAAGCACAATACAAATGTGATGCTAAAAACTCAGAGACATGGGGAGTTGGGCGATGGCGCAGCGGGTTAAGCGCAAGTGGCCAAAGCACAAGGACCAGCGTAAAGATCCCGGTTCAAGCCCCCGGCTCCCCACCTGTAGAGGAATCGCTTCACAGGCGGTGAAGCAGGTCTTCAGGTGTCTGTCTTTCTCTCCCCCACCCCCTCTGTCTTCCCCTCCTCTCTTCATTTCTCTCTGTCCTATCCAATAACAACAATAACTACAACAATCAAACAACAAGGGCAACAAAAGGAAATAAACAAATATTAAAAAAAAACTCAGACATGATGGGACAAGCTAAATATTACTCAAGTGAAAGAAATAGAGCTATTAATTCCAATTCTCCAGATAGTAACTCACACATTCAACTGCAAAAGAATTAATAAAATAGAAAAATATTTCCAAACACTACTATCATAATATCACAGTTTTAAAGTGTAGAAGGAACAATATCTCATGAAAATTAGGTTATTTATTTTTAAAAAGAACAATAGACACTTATGCACACAAACACACCCAGTTACAGACAAATACCTATGCTCTATACACAATGATTGCCAATATTTTCACAGTTATTCATGGGTCAATGAAAAATTCTTCAAAGCTAACATAGATTCTTGAAACCATTTAATAATTACTCTTTTAATATGTCTGCTTATCCTCACCATCTTAGATACTGTAATACAGTCTTTAAGTCAAGTGTTTGCTAAGATGTGTTAAGATATTGTTTATATTTTCTCCATGTTATGAGACGTGATGTAGTTATGATACACTGCAAATGTGGTTGTTTCTGCTGAGTTGTCATCCATATTATACTTAATTTTTCTCTCTCCAATACATATTTCACCCTATTTAACCCAACGTTCTCTTTTATTGACAAAAATGGTATAAGCAAAATATCATTTGGCTATACATTTGTATATCATGGGCATTTCTAAAAAGCACAGGCCCTAATTTTCTTTAAAATACTAAAGTAATATAAAAAGGTAGGAGACATATTGATCATAAGGGCACTACTTGGAATAGAAAAACAAATATGCATTTCTGTCTTTGAGTAACTTACAGAATGTGCTGGCACATAGTAGCACATAAAATTTGCTTAATTTAGCACTCTATAGCTTCTCTTTAAAATGTGGCTTTTATCATCTTAGTTTCATCCCAGAACCCAGTTCTTGTGTGGCAGTACTCAAGTACATATAACTACCACAACATTAGAAAGGATTGACTCTTTTTATTTTGTCCCAGTCTCTGCTCTTCATAAGAGTTAGCTACACAGTGAGACCAGGTGTTAGTTGTATCATTGGTACAAAGCGCACATCTCTCTATCAAAGGCAGGAAAATATAATAGTGACTGACTTTTCTTAAGCTTGGCCCAAGTTAGTTATCTTATATTCCAGTTTAAAGGATAAACAGACAAGCCAAGAGAACATTGTAATATTAAGCAATATGAGCATTCACAGAAATAAACAGCATACTATATAAATGAGGTTTCTCAGCTGAACACAGTCCTATCTTATAATCTAGATCAGTGCCAGCAATGCTATGAATTCTACTAACCTGTTTTCTGGCCATGGCTGTAGTGCAGGCTAATCTGTGACCTTTTTCTGGTACAACTTAATGAAACAAAGACTTGTTTTGTCTCACACAAGGACTGAATATTTTAATAGTCATGAATTTGCTCCTCACAGGTGCTAGTTTCAGTCTCAGTGGTGTATGTCATATTCTGGCAGGAGGCACTGCGTGAAAGTTTTCAGGGCTGAAAATACAGCCTAGAAAAACATGCACACAATGTGCTGTTGCATATTTGAATTTCTTCTCCTCCTCCTCCTCCTCCTCCTCCTCCTCCTCCACCTCCTCCATCTCCTCCTTTTTTTTTTTTATTGTTGTTGTAGTTATTATTGTTGTTGTTATTGATGTCATTGTTGTTGGATAGGACAGAGAGAAATGGAGAGAGAAGGGGAAGACAGAGAGGGGGAGAGAAAGACACCTGCAGGCCTGCTTCACCACCTGTGAAGCAACTCCCTTGTAGGTGGAGAGTCGGGGGCTCGAACTGGGATCCTTAAGGAGGTCCTTGCACTTTGTGCCACATGTGATTAACCTGCTGAACTACCGCCCGACTCCCTCCTTCTTCTTCTTCTAATGGAAAGAATTCTAACATTTCTACTACATTCCCAGAAGGAAACCCTTTCTTTCTTTCTTTCTTTCTTTCTTTCTTTCTTTCTTTCTTTCTTTCTTTCTTTCTTTCTCTCTTTCTCTCTCTCTCTCTCTCTCTCTCTCTCTCTTTCTCTCTTTCTTTCTTTCTTTCTTTCTTTCTTTCTTTCTTTCTTTCTTTCTTTCTTCCTTTCTACTAACAGATATGGAATGGCAAACATGCAGGGGAACTAATTGTATCAACCTGCCAATTTCAGAACCATGATAATTTGTAGTTTCCCTGGATAGTGAGGTGGGACTAACTAGTTTGACAAAAAAAAATTGAGACACTCTTATAGTAATTCCTCTCACAATACAGCATTATACAACTAGAAAGAAATAAAAACATTCTGCGGAATACATCAAATATTAGGCCACAAAACAAGTTTTAACAAATGCTCTAAGATTGAAGTCATACTAACTATCTTTGCCACTATAATGGATTAAACCTAGAAATCTACAGTAGAAGAAATACTTTTTTTAAAAAAAAAAAAAAGTGCTCTGAAAGAGCAAATGATTCAAAAATGATAACAAAGGAAGGACATTAGAAAATGACTTAAAAGATATGGAAACAGAATCAGTGCACAACAAAACTTAAAGAGAGGAAAACTCTCTTTGGATTTTTCATTTTGTCCATGTGCTTCAAGGAAGTAGGGGTACAGAGTTTTTGCTGTTAAGAAAAAATGTACCAAAAATATGTGTTTGTATAGTTCTGTTATCTGAGGTACAAATGAATATATAGGCTACTAGAACAAAGCTTAGGCCTTTCAAATCAAAGGTTACTTTTTAAACTCAACCTGTGATTATGATTTATATAAACTATTAAAATATTAGCTGTCTAAAATGTATTTATTAAATATATCCCCGTGAAGTAAGTCCATCTCCCCCTGTAATTCCCTATTTGGTAATTTTAGATATTTTATTCAACTCTATTCTAAGACATATAAATTTAATAAGATATACAGATAAATGTTTCTTGGATCACTCCTAGACTATCCTAAATTTCTACTTCAGTACAGTGTACGCTCAGCAGTTTCAACTTTCTAATTCCTAAAATGGTCGCACACCAACTCTAATCTGCCCACCTAGACATAAAATGACCAAGGGTGACCTACCTTAGTCTCAGAAGTTATTATTATATTCTTTTTTGCTTTTCTTACTTGATAGGTATTATATATTCTCCAGGAAGCCATTTGGCGTCATTGGCATTGTGTGTTGACTCATTTTCTGCATATCGATCGGAACATATTCTTCTAGCATTGTAAAGACAATCTTTATAACTTCATACATAACCTCTAATTATAGTACTTCAAATTAAAAAAAAACAGTAACTGCACTATTTTCAAATTTTTCCTCCCAGCCTCTTATTCTTTCTCCCTCCTTTCCCTCCTTCTTACTTTCCTTTGTTTCTCATTAATCTTTGTTTTATTACCCCCATTTTCAAGGTTCAAAATAGATTGTTATTTTGCATAATCTTCAAAGTCTTAGTATTTAGCAATTTTTCCAGTCAATTCTCATTAATCCACACATCTTAGTAGCAATTTTAGCTCAACTAACTTACTTAGAAAAAAAAATAATAATTACCAGACACACCTTAAATGGCAACTGGCATAAGAAGAATTGCTTTAAATTACACAGAAATGCTTAAACCCTTTTTACTAACTTTTTTAGGAGTGATGTTTTATTATATGCCTTCTACACAAGTTGTCTTTTAACATTGTGAAAGCATAAAAGATCTGTGCATGACTATTGAACCAAATACCTTGTAAGACATAAGAAATACTTAAAGTGAAAGATCATATTAACAAGATAAACTAGAAACTATCCTCTTCCCTGTTTACACAGAACTTCACTAATAACGTATGACCTAACTTCATTTGTAAGCAATCCAAAAATTAGTTGAAAAGCACCTGAATTCTGGGTGAGCGTAAAGCTAGTCACAATGAAGGCAGTAGGAAAATTTGAGACACTCTTATAGTAATTCCTCTCACAATACAGCATTATACAACTAGAAGGAAATAAAAACATTCTGCGGAATATATCAAATATTAAGGCCACAAAACAAGTCTTAACAAATGTTCTAAGATTGAAGTCATACTAACTATCTTTGCCACTATAATGGATCAAATCTAGAAATCTACAGTAGAAGAAATACTGTTTTAAAAAATATATATGTGCTCTGAAAGAGCAAATGATTCAAAAATGATAAGGGAAAGGACATTAGAAAATGTCTTAAAAGATACAAAAACAGAAACAGTGCACAACAAAACTTAAAGGATAACATAAACACTAACAAAAGGAAAACAGAAGAGCTACATTATTTTCAAGCACAACAGATTTTAAAATAATTAATGTTATCAGGGGTAATGAATGACAGTATTACATGGATATTATTCAAAAGACAGGAAATAGGCCAAGGAATTAGAGCAATGGTATAACACCAGACATGCTTACATCATATACGAAAGTCCCAGGTTCAATCCCAACACCACCATAAACCTGAGGGGTGCACGATTCCGAACTTCCATGAAAATAAACTAATTTTTAAAAAATATATATTTAAAACCAATAAGTGGTGGCTAGAATGATGGAAAGAAGGTATTACACATTGTTAGTGGATATATAAAATGGTGCTACCAATTGGAAAGGAATATGAAGGTTTCATATACACACACAAAAAATTTAATAGCAACAGCAATTCTATAAAGTTTAGTTATCCTACAGCATATGTGCTGTGATTTTGTGAATGGCATATTATGTAATTATTATGTAATTATAGGCAAAAATGAAATCCTGCCATTTGCAGCAACATGGATGAAACTAGAGGATATCATGCTTAGTAAAGTAAGTCAGAAAGAGAGAATTGTATGATTTTATTTCTATGTGCTATATAGAGAAACAAACATATGAACTAAATAAAACTATAACGTTTTTGTACTATAAGATAAATGAAGGGCTGGGAAAAGGGTTCTAAAACAAGATAAAGGGTATATACATGATAATTCTCAGTGATATACATCTAATTTATATAACACTACAATGCAATGATACTAAAATTAACAATAACAATAATTTTACAATTCTATCCCTTCTTCTTCTTCTAGCATTTGCCCTTCTTCCATAGCCAGTCAACAGCGTCAGGTTGAGCCTGATGTAAAGTTTCGAGACCGCCTTTGAATCTGGAGAGGTGGCAGTCGTTGACTATGTGGGTCATAGTCTGTCTGTAGCCACAGGGGCAGTTCGGGTCGTCTCTGGCTCCCCAGCGATGGAACATAGCAGCGCACCGGCCATGGCCTGTTCGATAGCGATTGAGGAGGGCCCAATCATAACGTGCTAGGTCAAAGCCGGGTTGACGCTTGCAGGGGTCTGTGATGAGGTGTTTGTTCTTTACCTCAGCTGACTGCCAACTCTGTTTCCAAGAGACTGGAACAGAGAAGTTCAGTGTAGGCGTAGGGGACCAGATTGGGTGACGAGACGTCAAGTGTTGGACAGGGTGGGCGAAGATATCTGCGTATATTGGCAGGTCCGGTCGAGTGTAGACGTGGGAAATGAACTTAGATGATGCCGCATCCCGACGAATATCTGGCGGGGCGATGTTGCTAAGAACTGGCAGCCACGGAACCGGGGTGGAACGGATGGTTCCAGAAATTATCCTCATGGAGGAATATAATTTGGGATCGACCAAGTGGACATGGGGGCTACGGAACCATCCTGGGGCACAGTATTCTGCAGTGGAATAGCATAATGCCAGAGATGATGATCGTAGTGTGGAAGCGCTCGCGCCCCATGAGGAGCTGGCCAGTCTTGCAATGATGTTATTCCTCGCGCCCACCTTTGCTGCAGTTTTTATGAGATGTTCGTGAAATGACAGGGTGCGATCGAGAGTAATGCCAAGATAGACTGGCTGGGCTTCATGATGGATTCTCGTATCGCCAAGCTGCACATTAAGCTCACAGGAGGCCGAGGCATGGTGTAGATGGAAAACAGATGATTTGGAAAACAAACCGTTTTTGCAGTGCTAGGGATTAGTCACCATTTTTTACAGTAATCAGATATCAGAGACATGTCTTTCGTGTTTCCTCAAGGATGTCGAACTTTGATGCCTGAGTTGCACAGCAGATGTCATCGGCTATCTATCTATCCCTACTACTCCACAACACAAAATGGCAAATTAAAAGCAATAAAAAGGGGAAGGGAGCCTGCTGACAATCCCAGGCTACCATACTGTTCTTGTTAGAACTTGGGGGGGATGCCATATTGGAATTCAATTTCTATAGTAACAGACCATTGACAAAGATTCTGGAATGATCTATCTTGACAGCTCACAACTTACCAGAGCCTGTTCTTTGCCAGACCCAATATTGTGTGATACTGTCTCTATTTATACTGAAGCCATAGCCACACATTAAACCTGATTCCCACCCATGGCAAGCAAACAACTATTGAGCATTTGCAAGCACAAACTTCCAGTTGATACCTAGGTTTAAATATAAAATCCTGGGCCTAGGTCAAGATTTTATAAGCATAATTAAACAACAAAAGAAAACACAGTACCAGTCAACTTATCTAAGGAATTCACTAAATATTTAAAGAAGAATTAATGCAATTCTATTCAAACTTTCCCCCCAAAAAAATGTGAAATGGAAGTAGTGCTTAAAAACTCACCATATCGGAATATAAATTGGTCCAACCTTTCTGGAGAGCAGTCTGGAGAACTCTCACAAGGCTAAACATGGACCTTCCATATGGTCCAGTAATTTCTCTCCTAGGGATATACCCCAAAGACTCCATAACACCCAACCGAAAAGATTTATATACATTTATGTTCATAGCAGCAAAAATTCATAATAGCTAAAACCTGGAAGCAACCCAGGTGCCCAACAACAGATGAAAGGCTGAGAAAGCTGTGGTATATATACACAATGGAATATTACATAGCTATTAAGAACAATGAACCCACCTTCTCTGACCCATCTTGGATGGAGCTAGAAGGAATATGTTAAGTAAGCTAAGTCAGAAAGATAAAGATGAATATGGGATGATCCCACTTATAAATAGAAGTTGAGAAAGAAGAACAGAAAAGGAAACTCAAAGCAGAATTTGACTTAGTGTGGAATAAGGCACCAACGTAAAAATCTCTGGGTTGAGAGTGAGGGTAGATGTTCGACTTCCTGGAGCGGGGACGGGCTGGGAGGATGTGACGGGACAGTTTTTTGGTGGTGGGAATGGTGTTTATGTACACTCCTATTAACTTGTAGTCATATAAATCACTATTTCATTAATATGAGAGGGAAAAAATTGATTGAATGTTTCAAACTTTTAATGCACAGACCATAGGCCAAGTCTTTTAAATGTTGACTCTCTAAAAAGCTTAGACCAGGGAGAACAGAAGCAACTGATGGCATTACTCTGTAAGACATAGCTATATACAAATAATGTCAAAGGACATAAATTACAGTGGTGTTGTGTATGTTACAGCAAATCCTAACAAAGGGAAATTTCAAAGTTAACTCAATTGCCAAATAATTTGATTACAGCAATAACTATCTATTGCCTTGATAAACCCTAATACAGCAGGAACCTCCCGCTTCCTCTATAGAGCCTATATTTCCCCAGTCCTGGAACCTCTAGGGTGGGCTCACTTTCCTGCATACTTCTTTCAATTCATACCAAATGATATTGCATCTGCTGATTTCAACCTAATCAACCCAATGAGTACCACCTCAGCAAGCTTCACCTCAGACTGTGTACAGAGACATGAGGCATGGAATGTCAACCCTTCAGCCTCATTACTCAGGTGAGACCTTTCCTTTCATAGTATTCTCTAATTCCATTCCAGGTGGTTCATTTCCTAACAAAGTCCCAAAACCTAGATATAGACCAGGTCCCATGAGATAGGGCATATGTTCATATCCATAATTTAGGGCAAAATATATACCTGAAAGCAAAAATGCACAATAGTCTGCAGTGAGTCAGTATATGCAGCAAGCAAGTAGAAAGACCTAAAAAGACACCCAAAAAGTTCCTAATTAAATTGTATCTACTTAGAAGTAGATAACTTCCTCACCTACCTCCTATTACACTTCCCTCAGTCACTCCAAAGCTAACCTTATCAAAGTAAGAACTGAAAAAGCTGAATAAGGATAAGAGACTGACATACTTTAATGATGACTCTTTAGTCACTATCAGGCCACCTCATCAGCTGGGGCCCTAGTTGGGGAGTCCTGAGATTCCCAAACAGACAAGATGGACCTAGACCTCGAACAAATCCCTCTCTCCATTACTACTGGTCGTCTCTATCAGGAACAACACAGTAAACCTTTCTGTGGGCCCCCATAGGACCTTGCCTAAACATGAATCAATCATGATAAAGAATGGTCCATCCTCTGAAGGGAGGCTGGACAACATACTCTATCTTCCACCTGAGGAAGATGGGTTCTGAAATTGGACAGACAACTTGGAGCATTCCTACTCATGACCACATAATGTGAGCTTGGATCTATAGGGATGTAGAGGTCACATAGGCTCCTACGCTGAATATGGGCCCCAGATCACATCAAATCGATGGGAGTTACAGTCAACAATATTTATACATCTTTCCATATTTGGGAGCTACTCTCTTCCCTGGTCCAGTTTTCTGGTCTTTTTTCCAGCTGTGAAATCATCTTCCCAGACAATAACTTGGGTCCACCTGCATATCAGATGTCACGCTCAGAAAAAACAAAACAAACAAACAAAAAAACACTAGTGTAGTCATGGGTCCTTTGGAATATAACTAAAATATGCCTACTAACTATCTACAAAAAGAAGACCCCCAAATTTTCATCTGCACTAATCCAGCCTTTAGATTCATGATTAGTCAACAATTTGTTTGGCTTTATATGTTAACTCTCTTTTTAGCCACCAGGTTCCAGATACTACCGTGGCACCCAACCAGACTTCCCTGGGCAGACAATCCCACCAATGTGTCCTGGAGCCCCACTTCCCCAGAGTCCCAACCCACTAGGGAAAGAGAGAGACAGGCTGGAAGTATGGATCGACCTGTCAACGTGCATGTTCTGCAGGGAAGCAATTACAGAAGCCAGACCTTCTACTTTCTGCATCCCACAATGACCCTGGGTCCATACTCTCAGAGGGTTAAAGAATAAGAAAACTATTGGGGGAGGGGATGGGATAAGGAGTTCTGTTGGTGGGAATTGTGTGGAGTTGCACCCCTCTTATCCTATGGTTCTTGTCAATGTTTCCTTTTTATAAATAAAAATTATAAGAAAATACCCAATCATCAAATAAACTTTAGCTAAATTAAGTAAGAAAAGAAAATTCACCTTAATAAAGAAACCATTACACTGATTCAAACACTAGAGAAATAAGGACACTAAAAACAAGGAAAATTATAAGCCAGTATCCCTGATGAACAAAGATTCAAAATTCCTCAAGAGAAGAAATAACAGTATAAGATCAACTAATTAAAAATGAACATACATTGTATAATTAATGCATGTATTAATGCATTAATACTCTATGTGGTTAGAAAGTTAAAGAAGAAATATTTCTGCCATGAAGAAGCAATTGGAAGACAATGCAAGACACCAAAACATCGGTTGTCTAACATTGTGTCTGCACTAAAAATGTTATATGAGCACTTAAAATATGTAACAGACCGTATTTCATGTTAACTTATCAATTTGTATGAAACTCAGTTTTGAACTAAAAGTTTAGTTGTCACAATTATTATATAGTTGTCATGCAAACTACACTAGTAGTCTTCAAATATCCTGAAAAGTGTTCAAAAAGTATATTTATGAAACTCGAGAGCCTTTCATATGTAAGATTTCATTGCTCTAGAACTGATTTTTTTCATGCTATACCTAATATAAAGAGACAAATAGGAAGAGAGATCAGAGCTCTGGAATTTTCCTTCAGGGCAGAAGCATTCCCCTGTGGCACTTGGTAGTTGAGTCTAAATCAGGTACATAGTAGGTATGCACCTTACTAGGTGAGCTATCTTCTGACCCTCACTAACAAGTTTTAAAAGGAGTGAACTGGGATGGTATGAGTTCACCTAGAAAGGTATCTGCTTTGCCAAGAATAAGTTCCAGGTTCAAGCCCTTCTGATACCATCCTAGGGGAAGCTTCAGTGTGGTTTTGTCTTACCCTCTGTCTCTCAGTGTCTGTCCCCCTTTCTGTGAGTAAAAGTTGATCCAGAGTGGTGAACTTCCAGTGACAACAAGAAGTAATAAGGAAATAAATAAATATCTTCTACAAGAAGCATTATAATAATTTCTGCATGTTCATATAGGGGTAAAGAAGAAAAAGTTCTGTCCTGGAGAAGCAATTGGAAGCAGGAGCAAGGTGCCAATAACTATAAAATAAAATGTATCTTGGGCCTGGGTAGTGGCATACCTGCTAGAATGCACACATTAAAATAAGCAAAGACCCCGGTTCAAGTCCTTGGTTTCCACCTATAAGGCAAACGTAGTGAAACAGTGCTGCAGGTGTCCCCCCTACCTCTCTCTCTCTTCCCCACTCACCTCTCAGTCTCTGTTTCTATCCAAAATAAATAAATTAAATATTTTAATAATGTATGAAAAGTGTAATATGTCTTGCATGTTATCTGTGAAGACTATTCCAGTTGTAATATTTCTATAGTAAAGATGAACTCAATAGTAAAACACTTATGAGATGATATCAGAAAGAATAGAATTTATATTGATCTTTCATGATTAAAAAAAAACTGAGGTAAATATTTGCTGGCATTTACCATGGCCCTATTACTTGAGAAAATAGTGGCTAAAGTAAACAGAACTACACTAAGCTGACAAACTTCTACACAGCAAAAGGAACCATCACTAAAACACAGAGACTCCTTACAGAATAGGTGATCATTGCATTCGTAGTGCAGGCACTGAGCCCCAGAGATAACCCTGGAGGCAAAAAATAAAAAAGAAAAGAAGAAGAAAGAAATTCATATGTTAGAAAGGACAGTAGCAACAAATGTTGTTAAGAATGTGGAGAGAAAGAAGCTCTTCTACACTGTTGGTAGAAGTGCAAATTAATCCAACTTCTGTGGAGACTACTCAGAACACTACATACAAATGGATCTACTCTGTGACTAGGCAATTCTTCTCTTGGAGATATATAACCAAAGGAAACAAGTATACCCATTCCAAAACATCTATGCACACCTATGTTTACAGCAGAACAATTTGCAATAGCCCAAACTTGGAAACAACCCAAGTATCCAATGACAGATGAGTAAACAAAAAAGTTGTGGTGTGTGCACACAATGAAATACTATTCAGTGGTTAAAAGATGAAATAATCTTTGCTTCATCTTGGATAGAACTTGAAGGCATTATGTTAAGTGAGATAAATCAAAAGAAAAGGACAAATATCAAATGATCTCACAGATTGAATTTAAGAAATTGTACTATAAACCATTATCCCTGAATAAAACGATGGGAAAACAGCCTCTTCCATTTTTCCCCCTGTAGCATATCCTTCCTTAACTATCTGTCTTCTCTAAATATATCACCCACACAGACATACACATAAAAGCCACACACACACACACACACACACACACACACACACACACACACATTTTACCATGTATGAACGGATATTTGAGGCTCTTTTCCTCAAAAAAATACGTAAGCATAGGTTTGGGATCTTAAAAATATCAAAAGTTGTTTTTCTTTTCTCTCTTAAGCTTGCATTTTATTCTTTGCAGCTTATCTTAAGAATTCTAAGACCATGATAAAATTTGCAATGCACCATGATGGCTGCCTAGGAAATGTCCGTGAGCTAGGTAGGTATCTCATTTCAGCTAATTCGATAATAGTAAACAGCATGGAATGCAGATGTGTGATTTGATCTGCTTTTATTCTCTTTGTGAAACTGACAGTCAGCTATGCACACAGAATAAACAGGATTTTCTTTCTTTTTTTGTTTTTCTTTTTTTTTTTTGTTTTTGTAAGATCCTACACTGATCTGCAGTGATAACCCTGGTAGCAATAATAATAATAAGGCTCTGAACCCAATTCCATAAGGACCCTGAGAGAAGAGGGGGAAAAGCAAGGACAGTCTGGAACAGTAAGAGGTGTAGGTGTGACTTATAAAGGAAGAGAAGCATATAAAAACTGGAGATATATACATATATATATATATATATATATATATATATATAAACCAATATCTGTTATCTTGGAGAACTACTGCAGTTTCCAGTAGAGGAAATGGAGATGTTAAACTCTGGTGGTGGGAAAGGTGGGGAATTATACAACTGTTATCTTATAATTGTGTATCTATATTAAATCACTAATTAAAAAAAAAGTAAGCTCCTAAGGGCTAGGAAGACAGCATAATGGTTATGCAAAAAGACTTTCCAGCCTAGGGTTCCAAAGTCCCATGTTCAATCCCCAGCATCACCATAAACCAAAGCTGAGCAGTGCTCTCTGGTCTCTCTCTCTCTCTCTCTCTCTCTCTTTTTCTCCATATATATACATATATATATATACATATATATATATATCTTTCTCTTGTGTGTGTGTCTCTCACTGTCTCTCTGTGTGTGTGCGTCTGTGTGTGTGTGTGTTACATTTGCTTCCCTCTGTATCTCTCTCACACTATAAAATAAATTTTAAAAAATAAGATCTTTGAGCTGCCAGTGTCCATGTTCAGCAATTACAGAAGCCAGAATTTCCATCTTCTGCATCCCATAAAGAATTTTGGTCCATACTCCCAGAGCGATAAGAAATAAAAAAAACTGCCAATTAAGGGGATGGGATATAGAACTCTGGTGAAGGGAATTGTGTGGAATTGTACTCCTGTTATCCTACAATCTTGTTAATCATTATTAAACCACTAATTTTTTAAGCAAGATCCGTGGTCCAGGAGATGGCACAGAAGAAGATAAAGCACTGGACTCTCAAGCATAAGGTTCCAAGTTTGATCCCCAGCAGCACATGTACCAGAGTGATGTCTGCTTCTTTCTCCCTCTCCTCTTATATTTTCCATTAATAAATAGATAACATGTACTTTTATTTTTTACTTTTTATTAACTTTATTTACTTATTGGATAGAAATATCCAGAAATCTAGAGGGTAGGGGGAGATAGAGAGAGAGAGAAACAGAGAGACACCTGCAACCCTGCTTCACCACTTGCAAAGCCTTCCCCCTGTAGGTGGAGACTGAGAGCTCTAACCTGGATCCTTGTGTGTTGTAATGGGTGCTCAACCAGGTGCACCACCACCCAGCCCACAACAAATATGTTTTTAAAAAGTAAGATCCTAAAGTAATTCTGATGTACAATTGATGTGATTTTTAAATTCCTCTGGATATATAAACAAAGTTTTGAGCGTTTTTTTTTCATCTGATGCAGATAGCAATGCTATATCACGTGTATGGGTATTATAATGCAAGTATAAAGACAGAACTACTTTGTCTTAGGCACATTTAGAATGCAGGTTTGGAAAGTGTGTGAACTTTTCTGAGTGAGCTCATCCACACTCAAATCATTAATCTTCGATAACATGGTGCACTGCTTGCGTACACTAGCCTCAAGTTGAGATCATTCTTCCTGGACCATATTTCTGCAGCTCTTAGTGAATGGCAGAGCATAGATACTAAATCCAGTAACCCTTCTTAATGATGAAAATGTCTCAAAAGCCTTATGTATTTTTATGTTCTTCATTTGCTTTTCAGTCACAGACAGCCATAATCATCTACTGTAGTTACTTTCACTTAAATAAAACTAGTCCATGTGAGGACATAGTCCATCCAAATCTGTACCTTTTGCACTGTAATCTATCAAGAGTTGAACTGTCCATTCTGATATGGAGATTACTTTTCATCTTTAAGGAATATGCAAGAGTTACAAATGACATAGTTGATCCGTTCTTGTTTATCTTGTGGAGTAAGCTCTTTTACTGCCTTAAATTAGCACACTGCCTTGTCATCACAGCATACTCAAATGATTCTCAATAATCTAAACACTTCGTATAAAAATCTTTATTCTCGGGGCTGGGTGGTAGTGCAGTGGGTTGAGCGCACAAGGCGTGAAGCGCAGGGACTGGTTAAGGATCCCGGTTCGAGCCCTTGGCTCCCCACCTGCAGGGAGGTCACTTCAAAGGCGGTGAAGCAGGTCTGCAGGTGTCTATCTTTCTCTCCCCCTGTCTGTCTTCCCCTCATCTCTCCATTTCTCTCTGTCCTATACAACAACAGCAATAACAACAACAATAATAACGATGATAAACAACAAGGGCAACAAAAGGGAAAAATAGCCTTCTGGAGCAGTGGAGTCATAGTGCAGGCACTGAGCCCTAGCAAGAACCCTGGAGGAAAAAAACAAACAAAAAAAACTTTGTTCTGCTTGTAAATTGGTTGCCAACTATTGAACAGTAGGTTCATTTCCTTTCTTTCCCTCTTTCTTCCTTTCTTCCTTCCTTTCTTTTCTCTCTTTCATTTCTTTCTTTCTTTCTTTCTTTCTTTCTTTCTTTCTTTCTTTCTTCCTTTCTCTCAAACCACCAGGGTAATCATTGGGACACAGTCCCTGCACTATAGCAAGCACTCCCTACCTCTTTTTTTGTTGTTGTTGCTTTCTTTTATTTGATAGGACAGAGAAATATTGAAAGTGAAAGATAGAGAGAAAGAGAAATACCTACAGTACTGCTTATGAAACTTTCCCTCAAGCCTCCACAGGTTGGAATTAGAGGCTTGAACCCAGGTCCTTATGTTTTCTATAGGATATACCACAGTCCTGTCCAGCATCTTAAGCACTTGTCATTTCCTATTCATAACTTAAGGTTTCCGTCATTTGTTATACAACAATTTTAAGTTTCAGTCAGAAGTGCATATGATTTAAGTATTTCTCTAATAACAACAGAAAAACAAGTACTTTGTTAATAATTTCCTGTCAACAGATTTACTATGGTTGCCAACCTTAATCTCTTGAGATTTTCACAATAAAATAAGAGAAAATGCCAATAAATGCATGACAGATTCACCAAGAAAATTCAAGTTCCAAGTTGGAAAATAAAGCATATATTTGTTTTTGTATGCGTTACTAAGTTACTCATATATTAACTATGATATCACATGCCAAAAAGATAGTATTAAACACAATCTTCACTGATTACCAATAAACTCATGAGCTACAATATAATTTTATTCCAGTTTTTGAAATAATATTCCTGATGTATTTATCCAAAAGAGAAACATAAATATCCACTTTCGAGAATTCTGTTAAACTTAATAATGGCCCTTTTGGTCAATATCACAGCACCTCATCATCTGGGGCCCTAGTTAGGGAATCCTTGGATTCCCACACACATATGATGAACCCAGACCTCTAAAGAGTCCCTCTCTCCACTACCACTGGTCACTTCTAAGGAACATTGTCTTGTGAGCCCTCCCAGAACCTTGGATTTACAATAAAGCAATGACAGTAAGGATAGTTCTAGTCTCTAAAGGGAGGCTGGGGGTATCCTGCCCTGCCACTAGAAATAGACTAGTCCTGAAATAAATGCAGCCTGCAATGTTCCTCAGATATGACCATGATCTATAAACTCAGATCAGTAGGAACTTAGAGGTTACACAGGCTTTTGTACTAAATATAAATATGCATTTACATATGGGCCCTGGAGCAGATGGATGGAAGTAAACAGTTAAATTTAGCAACAGAATTTTTTTTTCAAGAACAGGACCTACTCCCTGCCCTAATCCAACTTTCTGGCCCTTTTTCTCTACTTTGACATCATTCTCTCAGACAATATTCTTATCCAACCTCAGGCTAGCTAGCAAACTCATGCAAAACTACCATACTTGTGTGACCCCAGGAACTTGTGTGACCCCTAAAATGGATTTCCTAGCTTTCTTCTACACTAAAGTCCCTAATCTCATCTGCTCTGATCCTACTTTTTGGTTCCTATTCAGTAACCATTTTGTTTCAATTTAGGTCATGCCACCTTCCAGACAACAAGTTACAGGTGCTACCATGACTCCATCCTGACACCATCTCTGGGCAGATGACCTCACCAATGTGTCCTGGACCCTTGCATCTCCAGAGCTCTGGTTCACTAGGGAAAGATAGAAACAGGTTGGAGGTATGGATTGACCTGTCAACACCCATGCTCAGCGGAGAAGCAGTTACAGAAACCAGAACTCCTACCTTCTGCTCCCCCAAAACAACCTTGATCCATACTCCCAGTGGGAGAGAAGTAATCGGATAAAGATAAGAGGACTCTGCACTCCAGCTCTATCAGCACCCAGAGAGAGAAAAGGAAAAGAAGAGGGACATATGAGGTAGCTACGATGTTATAAGTGGCTTAGAGGGGAAGAGAGGATTGAATCAGGAAAAAAGGGGCAACTATGTACAAATGTGGACAGATAGTTGTAGAGATGATGATTAGCCCATGTCTACACAGGGGAACTGTGATGAGTCGCAGTGGGGAGATTGAAGATTCAGAACTCTGGTAGTGGGAATGGTGTGGATTCAAACCCCTGTCTACATGTAATTCTGTAATATAAAAATAAATATTTTTTTAAAAACTAATTGTGTTAAACAATTTGTTCTGAATTGGAATAAATTAAGGATTTACTGGGTGATGTATTAAGTACAATAAATAAAATATATGGAACTTAGCAATAAGAATTTATTTTTTACCATATTTTAGGTGAAAACATAAATTGTCAGCATAAGAAAAAAAAATGAGTCTGATAGGAATGTACTAAATATCTTAGCCAATAATCTAAATCTGTGGAGAAACAATATAGTCTTTCTAGATAAATTAAATGTTTAATTCCCATGCAGATTTCAAAGCATAAATTAGTTCATTTTTCTCAATGTATCACAGAATTTGTAAGTTCTTCATTGGTTGAATTAAAAACCCAAAGCAAGACAAAGGGCAAAATGTGCTTTGAAATAATAACATCAAAGAGTGAAATAAGAACCTTTCTCTTCCTGTTCAGACTCCTCCCCATCCCACCCTCCCCCCTTTCATCTGTCATATGGAAATAAATACAAGGCGCAGGATTTCTTTATCCCGCAGTGCAGTTTGCGGTTATGGAAACAATAAAGGATATTGTTACAAATAGGTAGGCAATATAATGAGAAAAGTAAGTGGCCTGCGGTCATAGCTGCAGCTGTGGAGGCAAGACATAAAGTTTTCAAGGGTGTAAGAAAGCAGCTATAAATACCCATTAAAGAATAAAGAGGTTTTTGACTTGTCTACAGTAACAATATTGGGAACATATTAGCTATATCTAAGCTTAAAGTTTTGGCCATAGACTTAAAAGTTTGAGTGATTTTTTTTTTTTTTTACTTTTTCTTGGACTGTTGTTTGCTCTAATAAATTTTCCTTCTCTCTCTCTCTTTCTCGGATCTCCGCGTGTGTGTGTGTGTGTGTGTGTGTGTGTGTGTGTGTGTGTGTGTCCTTTTCTGAAACTATATATTTTTTATTTATTTTCCTCTTTGTTGCCTTTTTTGTTGTTGTTGTTGTGGTAGTTATTATTGTTGAAGTTGTTGATGTCATCATTGTTAGGACAGATAGAAATGGAGAGCTAGATAGATATCTTCAGACCTGCTTCAACACCTGTGAAGAGACGCCCCTGCAGGTGGAGAGCCGGGGGCTCGAACCAGGATCTTTAAGCCAGCCTTTGGCTTTGCGCCAAGTGCGCTTAAGCTGCTGCGCTACCGCCTGACTCCTGAAATTATATATTTTATATAGTTTGGTAGAGAAAGTATCAAAATATTAGCTTTGCACAGTGTTGACCCACAAAGAAGGTATATGTATGCATGCACTACATCATTTTGGGGATCCAGAGATGGCTCAACATACGTTAACATACTTAAGTCAGAGGATTCAACACTCAGCACCAGACAGGAATACCCTGAGTAGCAGCAAGGGAAATTCAAGGATGATGGGATAGTGTCTTGGCATCTCTCCATTTCTCCCTTTTCATTCTCTCTTTTTCTCTCAGAAAATGCTGTATAGAAATTGAACTGGGGAGGGGGGGTGGAGATCGGGCTGTAGCGCAGTGGGTTAAGCGCAGGTGGCACAAAGTGCAAGGACCGGCATAAGGATCCCTGTTGGATGTCCCGGGCTCCCCGCCTGCAGGGGAGTCACTTCACAGGTGGTAAAGCAGGTCTGCAGGTGTCTTTCTCTCCCCCTCTCTGTCTTCCCCTCCTCTCACCATTCCTCTCTGTCCTATTCAACAACAACCGGCATCAACAATAACAATAATAACCACAACAAGGCTACAACAACAAGGGCAACAAAAGGGGAAAAAAATAGCCTCCAGGAGCAGTGGGTTCATGGTGCAGGCACTGAGCCCCAGCAATAACCCTGGAGACAAAAAATAAATAAATAAAAAGAACTGGGGAGGTGATAGACCCTGGGGTCATTGTCTAGTTTTAACTATTAAACAATAAACAATAACCACATTAAGCAATAACAATAAAAACTAAATACTTTGGGTGTATTTCTTTCCCAACTCAAGGGAAAAAAAAAAAAAAGTAACTAAAACATCTATAATGCCAAGGACCCAACTGTATACTTTGGGTATATTTCTTTCCCAACTCAAGGAAAAAAAAAAAAACAATAACTAAAACGTCTATAATGCCAAGGACCCAACCATACTACAATAAAGAAAAGATGAATAAAGTAGACAGGATCTTCCCTAAGAGGCTTTTCACTATATAGATGCATTTTATTTTACCTGAGTAGCTATACAATAAGTTAAACTGAAATAATAGCTAAAATGAAAGTAGTAGAATACAGGAGTCACTAGAAATATACAAACACAATGCTATGTAAGGAAACCAATGACTGAAGCATAAGATATTGTTCTTGGCTAAAACTCATGACTGTTCGTCAAATTTGAAGATTAAGTAATACTTCAGCTTGAGACAGATGATAGGGTATAACAGTTTTCATGAAAGAAATAGTACTTTTGCAAGCAAAAACATAGTCACAGTTTATTCTAAGAAAGAGTTTGACTGATGAACAGGTTATTGGGAGAGGATGAGGGTCAGAAGAATCATATCTGGATAGATTTGAATGACAGGATGAGGATATTGTTTATAACAGAACAAAAATGGTAAGCTCTTAAGAATTTTTGGTAGAGAATTGATGTAATTAAAACCTTGTCTTAAGATTAATTTGTAGTGTATAGGATAGATTTCATAGTGGGAAGAAACAGAAGCAGGAATAACAATTACATTCTGTGATACTATCCAAGTGGAAAAATAATGACTGAATGAAACAAGAGTAGGGCAGAAGATAATGGAAGAGAGAGGAGTGATTGGGGTAGTAAGGTGAACTAAAATCAGGAACTAAAATAAATAAGAGACATCTGAAACGTCTGAGGAGACTGACTGGCTGAGTAAAGGGCATTGTTGTTAACACATTCTGGATAGTCATGAACCAAGTCAGAATGTTATTAAAGAAAATGTGATGAGTTTGTTTTTAAACATGTTCGGTTTACAGTGCTTCTGGAAAGTTTAGTGATGATTTTTAAGCTGACAGAAAGAATGTTGAAGAGAAACTAGGACTAGACTTGCTGACTCCAAAATCATCTCAATAGAAATAGTTATCTGAAACGCAGATGACAAAAAATCAGGACCCCCCTCCCCCCAAAAAAAGACAGCATCTGCATTTAGAAATTAGTCAAATGAATAGTACACAGACTAAACAAAAGGTCAGAAAGATAGTAGGAGAAGCAAGGAAGTGTTGTATGGTGCTATCTTATGAAAATTAAGAAAGGTAGAATTTCAGAAAAGCAAAATTCATCCTTCATATAAAGAGCACCATAAATGTCAAGACCAGATTCCTCACTTAAAATATCAAGTGCTCTTTATTATACTGTGTTTCATGAAATAGTGGTTCACTTAAACCATTCTTAAGCATGCTTTTCAGTAAAAATTTTATGTCTGAGATCTTAACCAGAAATTCATTAAAATACTTTTTGCAAATCTGTCAATCTATGTAGGATAAAGATACATAGGTCACACATATATTTAAATGGTTCTGCTTATGATAAAATTTTGTTGGAAAACCCATTTAACCACTTAGGGTTGTAGAGAAAAATGTGTTTGCAATTACTGCATTGCAGTGCCTAACTGCAAGTTGTCTTCATCCTGGGGGCTGGAAAGAATAATTACTGAATTAGGACCTATTTCAACCTTGATATGGTTCTTTGGTAGATTTTTTCCCCCCAGCTTTAAACTTTTAAGATGGGAGAGGTTGCCAAATTCATCCTAGGCCTTCCTGTAACTATAAATAGAAGAGTCAGAGGAAAATTAAAATTACTCTGTAGGACAAGGAGATATATATATATATATATATATATATATATATATATACAGTGACCATTTCTTTGAAAGACTTAAGATCTGAGCACAAAGAGAATAAACTTTTAAAAAATGAATTAGTAGTTGGAGAGTTGATCCAGTGGGCAGAGTATAAGACTTGCATGCCTGAGGCCCTATGTTCAATACCTTACAGACCATATGTCATAGTACAGCAATGTTCTGGTTGCTCTCTCTCTTCTCTATCTCTTTCTATCTTCCGCTTGTCTTTCTTCCTCATAAAAAATAATCAGTAAGATTTAGTTAACTAAGTAGATGGACAGCAAGATATTGAAACTAACCAAGTTAAAATGTCATCAATATTGTGGTACAACTTACTCCCAAATGCCACCAGGTCACTCCAATTAAGAATTCCTCTCAAGAGGAGCTTTTCTAGAATTTTTGCTTTGTTAAAATGAATAGATAACCAGCAAATCCACAAGAATTTCTTCATCTTCAGTGTTTATACAACTCTTCTCCACCTAATGGTTTTGGGCTGTTGATGTCACCAAGATAAAGATAAAATGAAGAAATATTTTCATATACCTTAAGTTGAAACCAGGAAAGCACTTTTATAAAACAATGCTAAGTCAAAGAAAGATAATATTCCTTTTTATAGATATGTTTTAGATTAAGTGAGATTTAATTTTCTAAAGTCCCTGTGAAGGAATAGTTGTGGCTCATGTTAATATGAATGTAGAGACAATTTAAAGTGTTTTTATAATATGTATAGATTTGTCATATTTATCTTCCTTGAGCACTTGTAACCTCACCACTCAGGGAAAATCTATGGGAATATTAATTGTGACTTTGTTGTCTGTTAAATTACTTACTTATTTATATTATCTTTATTTATTGGATAGAAACAGCCAGAAATCAAGGACCAGCATAAGGATCCTGGTTCAAGCCCCTGGCTCCCCACCTGCAGGGGGTTCGCTTCACAGGCAGTGAAGCAGGTCTGCAGGTGTCTATCTTTCTCTCCCCCTCTCTGTCTTCCCCTCCTCTCTCCATTTCTCTCTGTCCTATCCAATAACAATCATAATAATAACAACAATGATAAACAACAAGGGCAACAAAAGGGAAAAAATAGCCTCCAGTAGCAGTGGATTCAGGCACCAAGCCCTAGCAATAACCCTGGAGGAAAGAAAGAAAGAAGGAAAGAAAGAGAGAGAGAAAGGAAAAATGAAAATAAACTAAAAAATTAAAAAACAAACACTAAATTTAAAAAGTATTTAATGAATATACAGGACCACAGATGTTGATCTTTTGAGCCTATCTAAAGAGCATGTAGTTCTGACTCAAGAATCCTGGAATGGCCACAGCCTGGTATCACTTTGATACCAACACGCTCTCCTCCTGTTCAGACACCAGATAAATTTTGGGGTACTTGTCTGGAAAGTCAGTCTCTCTCTCTCTCTCTCTCTCCCTCCCTTCCTTCTCCCTACCTCCCCCCTTCCTTTCTTTCTTTCTTTTAAATTGTTTATTTATTATTGGATATACAGAAAGAAATTGAGAAGGGGAGGAGAGGTAGAGAGGGAAAAAGACAGAGAGATACCTGCAGCCCTACTTCACCACTTGTGAAACTTTCTCCCTGAAAATGAAGACCAAGGGCTTAAACCCTGGTCCTTGCTCACTGTAATGGGTGTGCTTAACTGATCCACCACCTGGTCCCTGGAAAGTTTCAGCATGATTTGTTAATAGTTGTAGTGCTCATGGAAATACTTATCTTAGTAATGGATTTGCTTATGGGCCATCTTATAACTGCTGGGCAGTAAGAAGGAACAAAAAGGGTGAATGACAATATAAGGTCTAGGTGACTCCTCAGTTGTCCTCGGCTGCATTTTAGACTTATTTCTTGATATTTCTTTTTTGCATATGATTAAAAGTTTGTTGTGTATATATAAAAAGCATGTGCTTATTTATATTCAAGAGTTAAATAGTAGTGATACAATCTTATTACTATAATACTTTCAAAACTCAAAGTATAAAAACTACAAATTTATAAACTGTAAATTGAATACTTATATATGACTATATAAAAACACATGAAATTATAATTGATTTACTTTTTTATTTATGTCTTTTTTATATAACTTGATATTAGTGCTCATAAAGAAAAAAGCATTTTATAAAATTGACATAATATAATAAATGTTCTGGTACCAATACATAATATCTAAAGCTGTGGGAAAATGGTATTGTAGAAGAATTTAATTTTCAAAACAATGTAGTGAGGCCAGGCAGTGGCGCACCAAGATAAGCACACATATTACCAAGCACAAATATTGCCATACACAAGAACCCAGGTTCAAGACCCCGCTCCCCACCTGCAGGGGGCAGGCTTTACAAGCAGGGAAGCAGGTTTCCAGGTATCTGTCTTTGTGTTGTCCTCTCTATGTCCCTCTCCTCTCTCAATTTCTCTTTGTACTATCCAATAAAACAGAAGGAAAAAAATGGTGGCCAGGGGCAGTGGACTGGTAATGCAGGTACAGAGCCCAAGCTATAATCCTGGTGGCAATAAGAAAGAAAGAAAGAAAGAAAGAAAGAAAGAAAGAAAGAAAGAAAGAAAGAAAGAAAGAAAGAAAGAAAGAAAGAAAGGAAGGAAGGAAGGAAGGAAGGAAGGAAGGAAGGAAGGAAGGAAGGAAGGAAGGAAGGAAGGAAGGAAGGAAGGAAGGAAGGAAGGGGAAACATAGCAGCTCAAGTAAATCCAGCAATTAAATCCACTAAATAACTTTTGTTTTATCATTACTGACGTCAAGGAACAGAGCACAAATTCAGGTTTATTTGGTGTATCAAGTAGTTTTTTTGTTTTTTTTTAATTTATTTATTTTTCCTTTTGTTGCCCTTTTTTATTGTTGTTGTAGTTATTGTTGTTGTTATTGATGTCGTCGTTGTTAGATAGGACAGATAGAAATGGAGAGAGGAGGGGAAGACAGAGAGGGGGAGAGAAAGACACCTCCAGACCTGCTTCACCACCTGTGAAGCGACTCCCCTGAAAGTGGGGAGCCCAGGGCGCGAACTGGAATCTTTATGCTGGTCCTTGCGCTTTGTGCCACATGCGCTTATCCCGTTGCGCTACCGCCTGACTCCTTATCAAGTAGTTTTTAAACAAATAAAAAGTAAAAAGAATTTTCAACAGCTTAATTAATGTGTTTTATTTTCTGATAATTATACAGCAGTTTTCTCCATTTCTATTTGACCCATGTGTTTGCACTGATTCCTTTAGAACTTCGAATCTACTCCTTTAAATTAAAACATTGCCCTGAATATGCATAATTCTCATAACCTTTATAACAGCAAGTTCATAGAAATAAGAAGTGATCTAGTCACTTTTCTTGATACTCTAGTCTGCTCTGTGAAGTAAATATTTCCTCATGGAATGGAAGAATACATGTTGTAAATTAGGTTTTATAAAGACTACACTCATATATTGAAAGTATACTATATAAATAACTCTTTCCATACAGTCAAATTAAAATCCCTCTAGGGTGACCAGCAAAGATTTAACTATAAACACTTATGTTAATGACTTCCTGTTATTATTGACTACCCCCAGCAAGCAAGAGATGCCCATCAGAGGTTAGTAATTGAATGCAGCTTAAGCAGGTAGCTGCTACAATCACAGTCTTTCCTTGACAAGGAGGGATGGAATTAATTTGTATCTTCACTGATCACATAAATTATATGTTCTCAAAATATGTGCCTCTTAGATACACAACACACACACACACACACACACTTTTACCACTAACAGTGATCTGTTTAAAATGAACTACAATTTAAAACTGCATTATGTAAGCTCTGTATTTATTTCACATGTTTAAGCTATTGCCCTCTGGTCTGTGATCCAAAGCAGGAGGGTGGTTGGCGACTATGGAATCCATTAGCCTTTCTGATTCCATGTGCTTACATTGCAGATTAGCTATGGTTCTAACTTCCAGTTTTAATGGAAACCACTGGATTGTTTGGTCATGCTGTATGTGCATATGTGTGGGGGAGTAGGTGGGTGGATGTGCATGTGTGTGGTACTTAAGAGAAAATGTCTGGGGTCTGCCCTTAGTGCAGTGAGTTAAGCGCGCATGGTGTGAAGCACAAAGACAGGCGTAAGGATCCTGGTTTGAGCACCAGGTTCCCCACCTGCAGGGGAGTCGCCTTACAAGCAGTGAAGCAGGTCTGCAGGTGTCTGTCTTTCTCTCCCCCTCTCTGTCTTCCCCTCCTCTCTCCATTTCTCTCTGTCCTATCCAACAATGACAACAACAATAATAACTACAACAATAAAACAACGAAGGCAACAAAAGGGGGGGAAGCAAATTAAAAAAGAGAAAATGTCACCAATTTTTATAAATCAGTTAAAAACAACAGTATTTTTCCAACTGGCTCATCATTCTCAATCACAGTTCTTCTCCCACTAATAGGAGTTATGACTTTTCCTTGTGATCCCTTTTACCAAGATCCTCAAGTTCACCAACACTAGAAAATTTAAAAATTTTCTTGCCATTTATTCAGTTTTCATACAACTTAAATTAAATTAAATTAAAAGAGACCAATTTAAGACAGTTAAGCTGTACTACAGAGCTGTTTCTCCTTTTATTGCAAGCTAATTTTAATTAAAAGAGGAAGCTTGTGACCAATAATCATTAAACAGAACTTCTAAGGACTCATTTATTTTATAAATTATGTGCATCTCTAATTAGAAGGAGAACATGTTGGTTCACAGTGTAATTATTAATAGGCTCTAATCCAAAAGCCCAGTTCTAAAGTTGATCCAAAGCACTTTGAAGTCCAAGACTGTGGTAAATTTTTATAAGCAACATATTATAGTTTGTTTTTATCTCCCTCAAGTTCTTAGCATCACAGTGATTTGTAAGAGCGTCTACCGGTACACATTCATGAATAGATATTCTCCTGAAATGATGTTCTTCTGATCAACAAAAGATTTAAGCTCCATTTTATACTAAATAGTTTTGCCACCTTTTGCAGTGAATTGATAGTAACTGTAATAGATTTCTTGTTTCTAAAGCTATATATGTCCCCTCCCCAAATCAAGCGTACTATTCTTCATTTAAAAATAATTGAGAAGGGGGCAGGTTAATGGCGCATAGTACTATGCCCAAGGACCGGCGCAAGGACCCAAGTTCGAGCTACCCACCACACACAAACACACACACACACACACACACACACACACACACACACGCCTGCAGCAGGAACACTTGACCAGAGGTGAAGCAAGTCTGCAGGTGTCTGTCTTTCTCCCTCTCTATCTCCCTCATCCCTCTTAATCTCTCTGGGTCCTATAGAATAAAATGGGGGGGGGGGGAAGGCCTTCAGGGTGGTAGATTCATAGTGCGGGCACAGAGCCCCAGCAATAATGCTGGAGAAAAGGGGGGGGAGGAACCAAGAACAGAGGCTAGCATTCTTGCTCCTGCTGGCCTAGGTGCCTTGTCTAATGCTTGACATAATTCACATCTCTGCAAACCACACACGAAACTGGGAAACTCTGGTACTGTGGGAACTCTGTCTTTGTCTCTCTGTTTGGATGAAAAATTCATCCCCAAGCAGAAATTAAGCATGTGTGAGACTCTAGCAACCACAAAGGAAAATAACTGAGAAATACATACATATCTTTTTCAAATATTTAATTTATTCTATTTTAAGGAGATAGACTAAAGCACTGTTCAACTTTGGTTTATGGTGATGCTGGAGATTGAACTCGAGACAAAAGATTTAAGCTCAGGCATGAAAGTCTTTTGCATAACCACTCTGCTATATCCCTTCACACACACACACACACATTTTTTACCAGATCTCTACTCAGCTCTGCTTAATAATGGTGCTGGGGATTGAACCTGAGACCTTAGAGTTTCAGGCATGAAAATCTTCCTGCATAACCATTATGCCATCTCCTCAACTGAGAAATACTTTTTTAATATACACTAATATTCCTAAAATGTAAGCTGTCATGTACAGTCTTTGTATTTCACTATAGTTCTTATTTCTGTGAAAATACCAGGTCCTGGGAGTCGGGCTGTAGAGCAAAGGGTTAAGCGCAGGTGGCGCAAAGCACAAGGACCAGCATAAGGATCCTGGTTCGAGCCCCGGCTCCCCACCTGCAGGGGAGTCGCTTCACAGGCGGTGAAGCAGGTCTGCAGGTGTTTATATTTCTCTCCTTCCTCCTCTCTGTCTTCCCCTCCTCTCTCCATTTCTCTCTGTCCTATCCAACAACAACAACAACAATAATAATAACTACAACAATAAAACAATAAGGGCAACAAAGGGAATAAATAAATAAAATAAATATTTTTTTTAAAAATTTTAAAAAAAAGGAAAAAAAAAGAAAATACCAGGTCCTCCTGCCCTCAATGTGGATCAACAATGGTAGAGACTGTTTCATCCTCCGAATGGGAGGTTGGATGATATACTCTACCTATCAACTGAGGAAAATGGGTCCTGAAATTGATGCAAACTAGAATGGTCTTACCCGTGACCACAGAATGTGAGTTCAGACCTAGAGGGATGCAGAGGTTACATAGGCTCCTGTGCTGAATATGGGCCCCAGATCAAATCAGTGGGGTTTACAGTCAACAATATTTATACACTTTTCCCATATTTGGGAGCTACTCTCTTTCCTGATCCAGCTTTCTAACCCTCTTTCCAGCCATGACATCATCTCCCCAGACAATAACTTGGATCCACCTGCATATCAAATGTCAGGCTCAGGCAAAAACCAGTAAAGTCATGGGCCCTTGGAATATACCTAAAACAGACCTACTAGCTCTTTCCAAAACAGAGATCCCAAATCTTCATCTGCAATATTCCAGCCTTTAGGTTCATGATTAGTCAATAATTTGTTCTGCTTTATATCTCAACTCTTTTTCAGTTACCAGGTTCCAGATACTACTATGATGCCAACTGGATTTCCCAGGGCAGATGACCCCACCAACGTCTCCTGAAGTCCTGCTTCCTTCCCCAGAGCTCTGCCCCACTAGAGAAAGAGAGAGGCAGTCTGGGAGTATGACTCCACCGGTCAACGCCCATGTTCAGCAGGGAAGCAATTACAGAAGCCAGACCTTCCACCTTCTACACTCCACAATGGCCCTGAGTCCACACTCCCAGAGGAATAAAGAATAGGAAAGCTATCAGGGGAGGGGATGGGCTACAGAGTTCTGGTAGTAGGAACTGTGTGGAGTTGTACCCTTCTTATCCTATGGTTTTGTCAGTGTTTCCTTTTTATAAATAAAAGTTAAAAGAAAAAAGAAAAAAAAAATTGGAGGATGCACAGCTCTGACTTTTAAGTGAAGAAGTAGACTATGAGAGAAAAAATGAAAAACCATAAAAGTTTTAAACATTGAGACTATGACTTTTTTTTTTTTTCACAAGAGCACTGTTCAGCTCTGGCTTAAGGTGATACTAGGGGCCTGCAGTGCTTCAGGAACAAAGGTTGTTATTTAAACTATTGTCATACTTCCCCTGGCCCAAGGCCATGACATTTCACTTTGCAATTTCATACACTTGCCACATAATATAGAGAGGTGGGACTTTTATTACTTTTTTATTAAAGAAAATCCTATAATAAGTAGGGCATGGGGCTTAGGAAATAATATAGTATTTATACAAAAGGTTGCCATGCCTGAGGCTCTGAGGTGCCAAGTTCAGACCTCTATATCACTTACAGCCAGAGCTGAGCAGTGCTCTCTCTCTCCTCTCTCTCCCTCTTTCTCTCTCTGCCTTTCTCATTAAAGCAAATAAATAAATCTAAGGAGGAGGGAAGAGAGGAGAGAGAGAGAGAGGAGAGAGATAGAGAGCACATAGAGCAGGAGAAAGAGAGGGAGGAGAGAGGAGGGAGAACTATTTCTGCCCTATTGCAGCTTTCTAATTCTATTCTCAACTTTGCCACCATCTCCCCAGACAATATTTTTAGTCCACCTATCAAATTCAAACAAAAATTACTAAAGTCATGGGCCGCTAGGAACATTCCTAAAATATACTTCCTAGCTTCTTTCTACCCTAAAATCTCTATTATCATCTACTCCATTCCTACTTTTTGGTTCCTGTTTATTAGACATTTTGTTCTGCTTTATATCTTATTGCCTTTCAACCACCAAGTTGCAGATGCTACTATGATTCCATCCTGACTTTCCTGGGTAGACAACCTCACTGATGTGTCCCACAACTCCACCTTTCCAAAACCCTACTTCACTAGAGAAAGAAACAGGCTGGCGGTATGGATCCACCTGCCAATGCCTGTGCCTAGTGGTGAAACAATTACAGAAGCCAGTAACTCCACCTTCTGCATCCCAAAAAGAATTTTGATTCATCCTCCTAGAGGAGGAAAAACACTGCAAGTGAGGAGCAGGGGCTCCAACCTGGATACTTGCGTGGATCCTTGCATTTACTACTATGTGTACTTAACTGGGTGCATCACTGCCTGGTCCCCATAGTTCCATTATTTTAAAAAATAGTTCTCTTAATATTTATTGAGAGGCAAAGCTATGAACCACATGGGGGCAGAGTGGCGAAGATCAGAGAGTGATGGGGGCATGGCTCACTCCTGCACAACCTAGATTAAAAAAAAAAAATGAGCTAGCTTTTTAGATTGAACCCACACTACCAGAAAGTCAGTTTAATGACCATCTGTTTTTATTCAAAATACTCCTTGGAGAAAGGAGGTATCCCACCTCACACTCTATGCAGTTTATCAAAGTATGTTTTTTCCAACCACAGACAAGCTTGTCCTCTGAGAAGAGAGCTGGTAACCTTTTTTTTTTCCTTCATCTTGCTAAAAGTCATGAGAAGGTTTAGCAACTTAATAATAGCTCATCAAAATAATAATAATAATAATAATAGCTCATCATTCCTTATTAGTGACACATCCTTTAGACCAGATTCTCTCCTTGATCAGGAGTAAGGGGAAGACCTGCTGTGTATAGCACATTCTATTTAAGGTTTCTGCAAATTCCATCTTGGGAAATCCTAAGACCATTCTGTAGAATTGAAATTATGACCCATTTTCAACGATGAGTAAACAGAAGTTTAGAAGTTAAATTTGAAAGTCTATCATATACTTTATAAATTGTAAAGCTGAGATTCAAAACCATGGCTTCAAAAGGTCTGACCATGGTATTTCTCCAGCTTTCTGTGGGAAAACAGCATACAAGTGCACAATGCATAAGAAATAAAATCAGTGCCAACCAGACTTCCCTGGACAGATGACCCCACCAATGTGTCCTGGAGCTCTGATTCCCCAGAACCCCACCCCATTAGGGAAAGAGAGAGGCAGACTGGGAGTCTGGATCGACCTGTCAACACCCATGTTCAGCAGGGAAGCAATTTCAGAAGCCAGACCTTCAACCTTCTGCACCCCATAATGACTCTGGCTCCATGCTCCCAGAGGGATAAAGAATAGGAAAGCTATCAAAGGGGATGGGATACAGAGTTCTGGTGGTGGGAACTGTGTGGAGTTGTACCCCTCTTATCCTATGGTTTTAGTCAATATTTCCTTTTTATAAATAAATTAAAATTTAAAAAAAGAAAAAGAAATAAAATCAGGAGGCTGGTGCACCTGGTTGAGTGCACGTGTTTTGATGTGCAAGGATCTGGGTTCAATTCCCTGATCCCCAACTGCAGGGGGAAAGCCTCATGTGTGGTGAAGCAAGGCTTCAGGTGTCTCTGTCTCCCACCCTATCTCCCCTTCCTTTCAACTTCTGATGGCCTCTGCCCAATAAATAAATAAAGATAATAAAAAAATTTTCAAAAAGAAGAAATAAAATCAGTGAAAATGCATGGTAAGTGGAACTGGACTGCATAGAAAGAGAGAACTGATTTTGCTTTATTTTGTTGCTGCTGATTATCCTGTTTTATGCTCTTTTTTAAGCAGTTTTTTTTTTTAGTTTTTTCTTTATCTTTATTTATTTATTGGATAGTCACAGTCAGAAGTCAAGAGGGAAGTGGGAAATAGAAAGGAAGAGAGACAGAGAGATACCTGCGATACTACTTCATCACTTGCAAAGCTTTCTCCCTGCAGGTGCTCAGGTGCTCCTGACTTTCCTACTGAGAACAAAGTGTGTATTACAAAGACAGTTTTTTAAAAAAAAAGAGGTCTATGAGAGAAGAAAAATAAAATGAAAAATTAAAGCAGCATAATTTAGGCTGGTTTTTGTAGATCTCAGTTAATAAAAACTTGCTTTGGTATTATTATGATGTAACACATACGGGAAATTTACGATACAGTCTTTGAGCTGGTATTGTTTTAATCACCATTACTAAGACAACTGGAACTTGACATCGAGTGTTCTTCACTTAGATCCACAGACACAACAGATGCTTTGAGACAAGCCCAGAGAGTACACGCAAAGTGTTGCCCGCAAATGCATCTCTCTAAGAAGAGGATAAGTAGTTTCATCAGAGTGTTAAGCTACATTAGTGACAAAGGAAAACAAAAATATCAGTAATCTCACATTTTACTCTGTGGGAAATTTGATCTATTCTAAAGATTAAACAACTTATATCCTGTTCAACCTCATTTGTTTTCATTACAGGACTTCGATCATAAACATTTAATCTTCTGATTTTCAACCTGCCCAAGATTTTTCTATTGCAACTCAAGTTCAAGATGTCTAAATTCCGTCTCTCTCTCTCTCTCTCTCTCTCTCTCTCTCTGGATCTACATCTTATCTGGGTTTTTAGTACAATCTTTTGTGTGGTTTCTTTAAAGGATGTACTCCAAATTACTTCAGCTCATCAAAGATGCTGAAACTTTGCTTCTAATTCAATGATGACAACAATTTGACCTATAACTTTCCCTCTTTTTGAAATATTTTTCCTACATGATCACTTTTATTTAAATTTTTTTATATTTATTTATTTCCTTTTGTTGCCCTTGTTTTAACATTGTTGTTGTGATTGATGTCATCATTGTTGGATAAGACAGAGAGAAATGGAGAGAGGAGGGGAAGACAGAGAGGGGGAGAGAAAGACAGACACCTGCAGACTTGCTTCACCACCTGTAAAGTGACTCCCCTACAGGTGGGGAGCCGTGATCCTTATGCTGGTCCTTGCACTTTGCACCACCTGCGCTTAAACTGCTGCGCTACCGCCCCACTCCCACATGATCACTTTTTATAAATCACTTTCAAGCAACTTTTAGGAATAAACCCCCCTTCTTAAAATGTTCACTCTTCGTAGAACACGCATCCCAATTTTCTCTTCCAGACTGATTTTTAACTGAGTTGATGCCGTCTTCTTTCACAACCTTCCCTGACTGCCTTGGGACAAATGAATGCCTCTTCTCTGTGCTTTCAGAGTCTAGCGCAGTAGTGCTCAGATGTTAGAACGATAAGAATCACCTGGGGCATTTGTGAAACCACAGATTGCTGATTCAGTCTCTAATTTAACAGGTTGGGGTGGGGCTTGAAGAGTAGATCAGATCGGATAGTTACCATCTAGTATTTAATTCCACTATAAGGATGACTATGCTGACGGAGCCAGCTCAACTTCTGGGACACCTCTGGCTCAGATGAAAGTCCTGCAAAGATGGTGGGTAAACACTTTCCCTCAGAGCCATTGATGCGTGAGGTTTATGCTACATAAACCACTCTTTTTATGGGTAGAACTCGTGAGCATGTGGAGACCCCACGGTCTGGAAAGCATATGCACCCCAGAAATATTGACTCCTCTTACTGTTTTTGTTGAAATTTCAGTATTGTACTCTTACAGTTTGTCACCAGGCCTACAATAATTTTACTGATCTCCAAAATTTTTAATGGAATGACTTTTAGGGAAAAATTACCAACAGTATTAAGAGTTGTGACATTTTAGAATAACACTGAAGTGCTTGATTCCTAGGTTTAAGAATCAGTATTAAACTAAAGATTTGATTCTGGAAATACAAGAGTGGCAGCAATGAAAATATTATTTTACAGTTATTTGCAAAACAATATATTTGCAAAGATAAAAGTAATCATTTCACTCTGCTAAGAAATAGAACTTCGTAAAAAACAAACGAACCCAGATTGGGTGGTGGCATACCCAGCACTCTTTAGGGCCCGGGTTTAAGCTCCACCCTTTGCCCTCGCCTGCAGGGAGGAAGCTTCATGAAGGGTGGCTCGGTTTTGCAGATAATCTCGCTTGCTCTACTATATTTCTCTGTCTCCATCCGAAAATAAAAGTTAAAAAAAGAAAAAGGAAAAAATGGCTGCCAAGAAAATTGGGACTGTGTAGGCACTAAGCTCCAGGAATAACTATGGCGGTAAAAGTAAATAAGAAATATAAGATGAATCACATCCTGGGAAGTAATTCAGTTGGTAGAGAAGAGTAACTTGAGTGTCTAAGTATCCTGGCTCCATCTCTGGTGTCACATGTACCAGGATACTGTTGTCATTTTTCTGTTTCTTCTGAAACCCTCTCATATCTAATAAATAAAAGAAATACTTTAGAAAATCAAATTAATGAAATTTTTCTTCTATTAAGAGACAAATGTATTCAAGAACACACAAGTAATTTACCTTTTTGAAAAATATATAAGGGCGGGGTTAGGTAGCATAATGGTTATGCAAAGAGACTCTCATGCCTGAGGCTCCAAAGTTCCAGGTTTAATCCCTTGCACCATCATAAACTAGAGCTGAGCAGTGCTCTGGTAAAATTAATAATAATAATAAAATGAGGACCTTTTCTCAGAGCATTTCTCTAATAATATCTAATGTATGTTGCTTTAGAAATGTGGATACAAGCAACAATATAAATCCATTTAATTTTTGTAACTGATCATCTACTTTGAGAATCCCTGAAGGCTATTTCACTATCTTAGTTTAAGAAGTTATAGAAGGGGAGTCAGGCGGTAGTGCAGCGGGTTAAGCACACATGGCGCAAAGTGCAAGGACCGGCATAAGGATCCTGGTTCGAGCCCCGGCTTCCCACCTGCAGGGGAGTCACTTCACACGCGGTGAAGCAGGTCTGCAGGTGTCTATCTTTCTCTCCCCCTTTCTGTCTTCCCCTCCTCTCTCCATTTCTCTCTGTCTTATCCAACAACGACAACATTAATAATAACTACAACAATAAAACAACAAAGGCAATGAAAGGGAATAAATAAATAAATATTTTTTAAAAGAAATTATAGAAGGAGGTGGGCAGTGCCACAGTTGGTTGAGCTCACACATTACCATGTGCAATGACCAAGTTTCAATCCCCTTGTCCCCATAAGTAGTGAAGTAGTGCTGCAGTTCTCTCTCTCCCTCTCCCTTCCTATCTTCCCTTCCCCTCTCAGTTTCTTTCTGTCCTAAGTAAATAAATATTTATGTAACTAAGTAAATAAATGCCATGAAGATAAGATAGAAAGGTCAGTAGATGGGGTGGCTACCTTGGCATACATGAACTCCAGATTTAAGTCCCAGCACCACTTGAGAACTCCTATGGCACTGGGGGAAACTTGCGCTGTGGTATCTCTCCCTCTGTGTCTCTAGCTGAACGAAAAGGTGGCCTAGAGTGGTGAAATCATAATTATATGATGACCCTGCCATAAAAGAATAAAAAGAAGAGAAAGACGTTAAAAAGGGGGGAAAAGGAAGGAAGGAAGGGAAGAAGGAAGGAAGGAAGGAAATCATAGCAAAAAAAATTTTTTTTTAATTCCACCCTTTTAAAAGATAACTTCTGCTGATCCTAAAGAAACATAGGAGCACAAAGAAAAGATATCCTATTTCTACAGCTCTCCTCCATCTGAAGATATTCTTTCTTGTTAGCATTTATTAAATCAAATTTCTTTCAAAAACTGTCTTCAGCCTGTTTCAAATTATGCAGCATGCTTAAGACATTACCTACTTTGTTCTCATGGATAAATATGCATCTCTAACATCATCTGTTCAGTATCTTCTGCCTAATGAATGTTAAACATCCTGAATCCTGCTGCTCACCACTGAGTGGAAAGAGGAGCTTGTCATTTGCCCTCTCAAACATGGATTAGAAAAGAGCCTCGGCAGTCCCTTTTCCAGCAGTTATTACTGCAAGATTTCTTTTGATCAGCATCAAAGTTTCTCCTCACTAAAAATCTCTCCAGATGCCTGTAGGTGCTTCCAACTCAGTAGTGTATAGGAAAATTTCCTGTGTCCCCTCATACACTAGGCAAACCTAAACAGGAAAATTTTTGCGGATTTACTGGATTTATCAAAAGCCTTCATAAAAATAGCTGAGAATTATACACATGTAACATGGCATTTCTCCTTAGCTTTCTTTGCAAAGCCACGCAGAAATATTTTACTCAATGTTTTTTAAGGAACAGAACCAACCCTGTAATTTATATTTTTTTTCAAATGATGTTGCCTGGCACTTTTTTTTTCCCCTGTTTAAATCATTGGGGATATACATCCAGGATTACCAACAGCACACTTTTTCAAATAAATCTTCCCACTCTTTCTCACCCTCAACCTCCTTTCCGTGGCAAGTTGAAACACAGCTGCTCGTTGCAACAGACTAGGAGTGGAAGGAGGAAGATGAAGTCTAATATCCAGGGTAGGACATGCCCTTTGCTTTCAGCCTAGTTCTATACTGTGATTACAGTCAACGGAAGATTGTTGCAAGAACCTCAGAATTTCTTATGCAATGGAAAAGAAAGTCTCCTTGTTCCTTTATGTATTGCCAAAGTATTTCTTATATGCACTCATCCTATTGCTTTAGCTTACAGTCTGAGAATATCTCTATTTATTCCTAAATTTACTTTCTAAATAAAATTCCTCACTTTATTTTTATATTAGTTTTTCTTTAATCGTGAATCCCCCTCAGGACTCTTCATTGCTTTCAGGTTGTAAAGATTCCTAGATCAAAACAGAATTGACAGTATCTTCCCACAAAGACAAAGAAAACTAGCTTATGAAAACTTATTAAGGGGCTGGCTGGTGAAACACCTGAATGCACATATTCCAGTGCACAAAGGTCTGTGTTCAAGCCCCTGGTCCCCACCTGCAGTAGAGAAGCTTCATAAGCAGTGAAGCAGTGTTGCAGGTATCTCTCTCTCTCTATCTCCCTGTTCCTTCTTGATTTCTGTCTCTATCCAAAATAAATAAATAATATCTTTAAAAATAAAAAAAAAGAAAGAAAACTTATTAACGGGTAAGCAAGATAGCTCACTTGGATAGAGAGCTGGTTTTATCAAGGACATAATCCGGATTCCAGCTCAGCCCCCATCACAGTGAGGGGTGTGTCAGCACTCTGGTGTCTTTCTCTCTCTACTTCTTTCTTTAGAGCTGAAAAAAGGCTAGGTAGTGAAAGTTTTAAAGACATTTGAATATTTTATTTAACTACCATAGAGATACCATAGTAAATGTTTCTGTTGTGCTGATCTTGAAACTGCTAAACTAGAAGAAGCAAGGCAAATCAACAGGATATGGTAAGTCATTTCCTGAGACATATCAGACATTGACAGCTAGACCTCCAGCTAGCTTAGTATGTCAGAAATTATTATTTTATTTAATATCCATAGAAGCACAGTGAGATAAAGATTATTATCTCCAGATTTCAGATAAGAACTAATTCTAAACCATGCTTAGTGATTATCTCATGTTTTATTTACAAATAGGACTGACAGACCACAAAAGGAACTATCCCACAGTAGCAACATTATTAATATCATATATCCTAAATAATGAGCATTGAAAGGCATATCTGGAACCTGAAAATAAGCTTTTTAAGACTTAAGTAGCTTAATTATCTTCTTTCTCTGCCTACAAACAATCAAGTCTGACAATATCACAGTCGACTTTTCTTTCTTTTCCTTTCTCTTTTGTTAATATTTTTATTTCTTTTTTATTTCATTTATTTTGGATAGAGATAGAAGAAATCAAGAGGAAAGGAGGAGACAGAAAGGGAGAGAGGGGAGTCGGGCTGTAGCGCAGCGGGTTAAGCGCAGGTGGCGCAAAGCACAAGGACCGGCATAAGGATCCCGGTTCGAACCCCGGCTCCCCACCTGCAGGGGAGTCGCTTCACAGGCAGTGAAGCAGGTCTGCAGGTGTCTATCTTTCTCTCCTCCTCTCTGTCTTCCCCTCCTCTCTCCATTTCTCTCTGTCCTATCCAACAACGACGACAACAACAATAATAACTACAACAATAAAACAACAAGGTCAACAAAAGGGAATAAATAAATAAAATAAAAATATTAAAAAAAAAAAAAGGGAGAGAGGAGAACCGGGTGGTGACACACTTGGTTGAGCGTACATATTACAATGCACAAGGACGCGGGTTCAAGTCCCTGGTCAGTCCCCACCTGCAGGGGGAAAGCTTTGCAAATAGTAAAGCAGTGTGGTAGTTGTCCCTCTGTCTCTCTCCCTCTCTATCACCCCCTTCCCTCTCAATTTCTAACTGTCTCTACCCAATAAATAAAGATAATACAAAATAAGTAAAGAAAGGGAGAAAGAGGTCCGGTAAGAGGCACAGTGGATAAAACATGGGACACTCAAGCATGAGGTCCTCCGTTCAGTCTCCAGCAGCATATGTACCAGAGTGATGTCTGGTTCTTTCTTACTAATAGATAAATAAAATCTTTAAAAAGAAAACAAAGCAAAACAAAAAAACCAGAAGGGAGACCCGCAGCACTGCTTCACCATTTACAAAGCTCCCCACCCACTGCAGCTTTATTTTTTCCTTCCTTCTTTCCTTCCTTCCTTCTTTCCTTCCTTCCTTCCTTCCTTCCTTCCTTCCTTCCTTCCTTCCCTCCTTCTTCCCTTCCTTCCCTTCCCTTTCCTTCCTTCCTTCCTTCTTTCCTTCCTTCCTTTTTTTTATTTTTGCCACCAGGGTTATCGCTGGGTCTCTGTGCCGGCACTATGAATCCTTGGTTCCTGGAAGCCATTTGTCCCCCCCCCTTTTTTTCCTTCCAATTATACTTAATAGGACAGAGAGAAATTGAGAGAGGAGGGGAGATATAGAGGAATAGAAAAGGATAGACACCTGCAGACCTGCTTCACCGCTTGTGAAATCCCCCCCCCCCCGAAGATGGGGAGCAGGGACTCAAATCCAGGTCCTTGACCATGTTTATATGTATGTTTAACTGCATGTACCACCACCTGGTCCCCAGACTTGGCTTTTCTAAGTATGAGCTTCCTGTTGATGACTGTGCATGAGCAAAGAAGAACACTGATGTTAGCATTTAAGAGAGATTTTCAAAAATAATAATAATATGTTCTTAACCATCTAGAACATAGTAGACATAATATTTTAAGACATTATTTCTTAGAAAGGCAGCACCTGTTCCTTGTTCTTTCTGATATATATATATTAAAAAGTAATTCCAGACCTTTTGAGTCGTTGTGTTTATTGTTGTTGTTGTTGTCATTGTTGTTTGACATTTATGTTTCTGCTTTGCTGGCTATTTATTATGAATAAGGTTACTACAAATATTCATATAGTGTGTAGGTATGTGTTAATTTTTTTGTTGTTATAAAAGCTTTACTTGCTTATTTTATTTTCATGAGTAAGACAGAATGAGAGAAAATGAGAAAGACCAGATTCAGCTCTTAGATATGTCGGACTGACGATCAAATCTAGGACACAGAAGTCTGGTGCTCTGCGGCTGGTAAACCTCTCTCAACTCTGTTTTCATGTCTCGTAGGTAGAATTGCTATGTCATATGGTAAGTCTGTTGATGATTTTGAGGAGCTATCCAACTGTTTTCCAAAATGACTGCATTACATTTCAGTGTTTTCTCACATACTTGTCTTGATAACCATAAAAATAATAATCTCATGCACGCCTGGTTGAGTTCGCATGTTACCACATGCAAGAAAGACCCAGGTTCATGTCACTCTTCCCAATCTTGAGGGGGAAACTTCACAAGCAATGAAGCAGGTCTGCAGATATTTCTCTTCCTCTTTCTCTATTTCCCCTGCCCCTCTCAATTTCTCCCTGTCCTATCAAATAAAAGGAAAGGGGGGAGCAGGAAAAATGGCTGCTAAAAGCTGGGGATTCATCATGCAGGCACTGAGCCCTAACAATAACTCTGGTGGCAAATAAACAAGGAAATAAATAAATGTTATCACTTAAGATTACGTCTTGGTGACTATAATGTGTGTGACTGGGTTTTGGTCCACTTTTTTTTTTTCCTGTTATCCCAAGGTTTCATCACTTCAGGCTGTCTTTTTCAGACTGAAAGGGAAGCAGAAAAAGGGAGGGAAAAGATCCCATGACATGAAAGCTTTTCCCACAACCTTCTTCCCTCAGTCATAGTACTCCCAGCTCTCATGGTATACCCCTGCGGCTCCAGACAGACTATGACCCACATAGTCAACGACTGCCACCTCTCCAGATTCAAAGGAGGTCTCGAAACTTTACATCAGGCTCAACCTGACGCTGTTGACTGGCTACGGAAGAAGGGCAAACGCTAGAAGAAGAATGGTATACCAGCAACTCATAGTTAGGAGGCATGCAGGGCAAATTCTAAATTCAGGAGCCGTTCTAAGTGAGCTTTCTCACCAGCATTCCAGCGTCAGTTTTTGATATTATATAAACTTCAGGTATACAAGTTTATAAGTCAACATCTGTAGATACTATATTACAATCACTACTATTTTTCTTTTCTTATCAGAGCACTCATCAGCTCTGGTTTGTGGTGGTGTGGAGGACTGAACCTGGAACTTTGGAGCCCCAGGCATGAGAGTCTCTTCACATAAATCATTATGCTATCTACTCCTCCCTACCCCCTGAATGCTTTGTTTGCCTATTAGTACCATCTTTCTGTCTTGTACCACCAATTGGATCTTTTCATCTATGAGCTTATTCTTATTTTGTTGTTAAAGACTGCTAAATATTCAGAAAATGTAAATAAAAACTATAATGAAACACCACCTCACTTTGGCTAGAATGGTAGTTGTCAAAAAAAAGAAATGACAAGTGTTGGAGAGTACTTAGGGAAAAAAAGAGCCCTAATACAGGGCTGGTGGCATATAAATTGGTGCAGTGGCATGGAAAGCAATATGCAGATACTAAAAACAAGAATAGAACTAAAATATGATCAAGTTATGCTGAGTAACAGAAAAATATGAAAACAGCAATTAGAAAAGATATGAGATATTGTAAACCATTATTAAATGATTAATAAACATGTTTAAAAAAGAAAAAGAAAGGTATGTGCACACCTGTGCTCACTACAGCATTAGTTACAGCGGTCAAAATATAGTAATAGTTAAATTTAAATTTTCCATCAAAATTAAATGTCTTTTTATCAAAAGATGACAGACAATATGGTAAATATACACAACAGAATAGTACTCACTCAGGTAGTCGGGCGGTAGTGCAGCGGGTTAAGCGTAAGTGGCCCAAAACACAAGGACTGGCATGAGGATCCTGGTTCAAGCCCCAGGCTCCCCACCTGAGGGGGTGTTGCTTCACAGGCAGTGAAGCAGTTCTACAGGTGTCTTTCTCTCCCCTTCTCTGTCTTCCCCTCCTCTCTCCATTTCTCTCTGTCCTATCCAACAACGATGACATCAACGACAACAACAATGATAACTACAGCAATAAAACAACAAGGGCAACAAAAGGGACTAATAAATAAATATTTTTAAAAAATAATAGTACTCAGAAAACATTGACATCCTGGTATTTACAACAATATGAGTAAATCATTAAGGTACTACATTAAGTTAAATAAGTCAGATTAAATAATTTTTATTTCACTCATACCTAGAATGTCTGTTTTAAGGCACCCTACCCCTCAGAAAAATCCCATGAGTTCAGTTTTGGCTACTCATTCTTGTTTCAGTAATAGCTAATGAAGAGGCTGAAATATAGGTCACCAATAAAGGAGAAAGAATTACCAGTCTCTAATGGGAATTTTTTTTTAATTTTTTATTTGTAAAAAGGAAACATTGACAAAACTATAGGATAAGAGGGATTCAACTTCACACAATTCCCACCACCAGAACTCTGTATCCCATCCCCTCCCCTGATAGCTTTCCTATTCTTTAACCCTCTGGGAGTATGGACCCAAGGTCATTGGGGGATGCAGAAGGTTGAAGGTCTAGCTTCTGTAATTGTTTCCCCACTAAACATGGGCGTTGACAGGTCAATCCATACTCCCAGCCTGTCTCTCGTTCCCTAGTGGGGAAGGGCTCTGGGGAAGCAGAGCTCCAGGACACATTGGTGGGGTTGTCTGTCCAGGGAAGTCTGGTCGGCATCATGCTAGCATCTAGAATCTGGGGGTTGACAAGAGAGTTATCATACAAAGCCAAGCAAATTGTTGACCAATCATGGACCTAAGGGCTGGAATAGTGCAGGTGAAGAGTGGCGGGGGGGGGGTTCTCCATTTTGTAGATAGCTAGTAGGCATATTTTAGTTAAATTCCAAAGGGCCTGTGGCTATACTAGTTTTTGTTTGTTTGTTTGTTTCCTTTTTCTTTTTGCCCCTGAGCATGAAATCTAATATGCCAGTGGATCCAAGTTATTGTCTGGGGAGATGATGTCATGGCTGGAAAAAGGACCAGAAAACTGGATCAGGGAAGAGAGTAGCTCCCTAATATGGGAAAGGGGTATAAATATTGTTGACTATAAACCCTTATATTTCCTATTATCTTTATTTATTTATGGGATAAAGACAGCCAGAAATCAAGAGGGGAGGGGGGGAGAGAGGGGGAGAGAGACACCTACAAACCTGCTTAACCACTTGCAAAGCTTTCCCTCTGCAGGTGGAGACTGGCTGCTTGAACCCACGTCCTTGCACATTGTAATGTGCACTCAACGAGGTGCACCACCACCCAGTCCCTACAATGGAAAATTTTAAACAGCCTCCTGCACCTAACAAAAGATAATACTTTATTATCACTTTTTTCAAATGGGAAAAAGTCTTAAATGAATCTTAAATGCCAGTTTTATCCAGAGTATACTCTTAGAAACCATGATCACCAAGCTATAAGTTTTCCCCAAGCACTTAGTGCCTGGATGGATATCATTCTATTCACTCCAACCCAGATTTCATACATTCATTCTTATTATCCACCACACTCCTTCTCACTTATGCTTGAAGCTCCCATTACCCTACATTTTCATGTGTAACCTATTCGTTTCACATTAAATATCGGCTATTCTTGATTTCATTTTTCCTGTTATGAAGTGAATTTCTATGTCTGTTTATATTAATGTGAATTCATGAGTGGGGGTGAAAGTAGACTGTGTTTGAGAGGCTATGGCAAATCATTTTTGTTTAATTTTCATACTATATGCGCTTTAACCCAGTGCGCTACCACCCAGCCCCCTCGTAATTTTCAAAATACAATTCCAAAGTTGATTGCCTCTTCTCTTTGATTGAATGGCAAATAGTAAAAGAAACTGAGAACAGACAAAAATAAAATGTAAGTATGGGAGATTTCAAAAGATCAAAGTAAAAAAGGATAAAAATGGAATCAGATTTCATGTGAGCAAAAATTATTGCTTGATGTCACTACACATTTTCACTTTTACTTGACTACTTAAAAATAAAAATTCCTTCATGGCCTAGGAGACAGCATAATGATTATGCAAAACAACTTTCATGCCTGAGGCTTTGAAGTTCAAGGTAAAATCCAATCACAATGTCATAAGCTTCAATCATTTTGTTTAAGAGATAGAATTCTAACAAATAACTGAGATTTATACATGGATTTTCTAGTGAAAAATCTTGTTTATTACTTTGCCATTCCTTACCCTATTTTTATTCTCACCTTTAAGAAATATACCACAAAAGGGGCCAGGCCCTGGTGCACCTGGTTAAGTGCTAATATTACAGAGTGCAAAGACCCAGGTTCAAATCCCTGATCCCCACCTATATAGGAAAGTTTCACAAGTGGTGAAGCAAGGTTACAGGTGTCTCTCTGTCTCTTTCCCTCACTTTCTCTCTATTTCTCTGTCTCTATCCAATAATTAATTAAATTCTACCACAGAGTAGCAATCACTTTCTCTTCCACACCCCGCCCAACAAAACTGATACTTTATTGGATTGTCCTTTCTTCTGCGCTCAGAGTTAAGAACACTGTTTACTGACATAGTATTTTGCAAATTTGATTAAAGTAGAAAGATAGAATTTCAGTGGAACATAGTCTATGTTCCACCTGAGGAAGATGTGTCCTGAAATTGGGGCAGCTTGGAATGTTCCTACTCATGACCACAGAATGTGAGCTCAGATCTACAGGGATGAAGAGGTCACATAGGGTCCTAAGCTGAATATGGGCCCCAGACCAAATCAAATCGATGGGGATTATAGTCAACAATATTTATATACCTTTCCCAGATTTGGGAGTTACTCTCTTCCCTGATCCAGCTTTCTGGTCCTTTTTCCAGCCATGACATCATCTCCCCAGACAATAACCTGAATCCACCTGCATATCAGATGTCAGGCTCAGGGGAAAAAAAAAAATTACTATAGTCATAGGTGCTTTGGAATATAACTAAAATAGGCCTACTAACTATCTACAAAATAGAGACCCCCAAAAAAAAATTCATCTGCACTATTCCAGCCTTTAGGTTCATGATTAATCAATAATTTGTTTGGCTTTATATGTTAATTCTTTTTTCAGCCACTAGGTTCCAGATGCTAACATGATGCCAACCGGACTTCCCTGGGCAGACTATCCCACCAGTGTGTCCTGGAGCCCTGCCTCCCCAGAGTCCCACCTCACTAGGGAAAGAGAGGGACAGGCTGGGAGTATGGATCGACCTATAGAACACCCATGTTCAGTGGGGAAGCAATTACAGAAGCCAGACCTTCCACCTTTTGCACCCCATAACGACCCTGGATCCATACTTCCAGACGTTAAAAACTATGAAAACTATCGGGGGAGGGGATGGGATACGGAGCTCTGGTGGTGGGAACTGTGTGCAGTTGTACCCTTCTTATCTTACGGTTTTTGTCAGTGTTTCCTTTTTCAACATGTGAGCTCAACCACGTGCGCCACCACCTGGCCCCGGTACAGTGTTTCCTTTTTATAAATAAAAAAATTTTTTAAGGAATTGCAGTAATATTTTACTATATTTTAAGTAAATTTTGGGTGTCGGGTGGTGCCATGTCAGAGTTCATGGGTTATATATATGTAAGCACCTGACTTCCAAGTCCCCAGTCCAGATCTGCAAGGGGAAGTTTATATATATATATATTTTTTTTTAATAGAAACAGAAAGTAATCAAGATAGGTGAGAGAGAGAGAGAAAGAGAGAGAGAGAGAGAGAGAGAGAGATGGAGAAATACCTGAAACACTGCTTCACAATTTTTTAAGCTTTCTCCTTGCTGGTGGGGACTGTGGCCTTGAACCAGGGTCCCTGAGCATTGTAGCATGTATACTCAAATAGATGCACCACTACCCAACTCCCTGTTTAATAAGTAGTAGATCAAACTGCAGGTGTCTCTTCTCTCACCCTGTCTCCCCCTCAAACAGAAAAGGTGTTGTTTTAAAAAGGCTACTGACAGTGATAGAATCATAGTGGTGCCCTATCCGTATCCCCATTGACAAAATAAAATAAAATAAGAAAATTTAATTCCTGTAAACCACTACTAAATTGCTAGTTTTTAGAACAGAACAAGTAAAACATAAAAGAAAAATTAATAACAATAGTATTTGATTCTGTAGGCTGAATAAAACAGATTGCAAATCCTACCATAGGTAGAGCTCATTGGATTCACTGAAGACCTGATTAGAACAAATGGCTGAGTTAAAGGAAACTTTTACTGACATACTAATTGAGTTGGGATGCTGGTCTGACCAGCTTTAGACTTGCCCTGAAGCATCAACTCTTTCTGAATCTATAGTCAACTGTCTTTCATATTGAAAGTTATGCCACCATTATGTATAATTCTCAGACCTAGGGACTCAGACTGGAACAGCAAAAGAACTTTCCAGAATCTCTAGTTTGCTTGGTGTACATGTTGGTATTTTTCTCAAACTCCTTAATTGCTTGAGTCAAGTTATTATATTAAATCTCTTTATTTGCAAATACATTATGTTGGCTTTGTTAATCTGGAGAATCCTGACTAATATTATACTACTTAAAGAATATTTAATGAACAGATCTGATCTCTCAGAATGGAAAAGCATATAACAAGACTTGTTAATTTTGCTTTTCCCTTATTTTGCTTTGGAAAATGAAAGATTTCTGATATTTCAAACATTCCCAAATTAAAGTCATCCAAAATTTTATTGCATAACCAAAATTTTTTAGTTATTTTTTAATTATTTATTTATTCCCTTTTGTTGCCCTTGTTTCATTGTTGTAGTTATTATTGTCATCGTTATTGGATAGGACAGAGAGAAATGGTGAGAGGAGGGGAAGACAGAGAGGGGGAGAGAAAGATAGACACCTGCAGACCTGCTTTCACTGCTTGTGAAGCAGCGCCTCTGCAGACGGGGATCTGGGGGCTGGAACAGGGATCCTTGTGCTTAGCGCCACGTGCACTTAACCTGCTAGGCTACCTCCAACTCCCTGAGTAACAAAATTTAAATGAGCATAAATCTCTCCCGAGTTTATGAGTTCTCTAGCAAAAACAACTTTTTTGATTTATTTTAAACATTCAGCTGTAAAAAATAGATTTAGAATTTCAAAATGAATTTCAATCTTTGATCATCAGTTCAATTTATGATGGAGATATGTAGTCCTGATTTTGATCAAGAGGGATAAACTATAAAAATGAGCTTCTAAAAATGTTAAACAGATATTTTTTTAAATTTCCACAAGTTCACACTAAGTAAGACACATATGGGTTAAATTTTCTTAAAATATACAAAGTTTAATTTAAAAAAAAAAAAAACCTGGTTGAGTTTCACTGAGTGAAAAACATTTGCAACAAAATACCTCTTTTTCTTCCTTGTCTCTGCGTGCAAGTTCTTTCCTTCAAACTAATTATGTATCATGAGTCAATATATAAGAGAATAAGAGAATGGTCTCAGGAATGTGAAATATGTTGAAAATCAGCTCTCAGAGAAGTTGTTTCTGAAACTAAATGTACCCAACCAGGCCATTATACACAACTCCTGAAAGTCTGCTTTGAAGAGGCTAATGCCACAAAAAAAGAAAGAAAGAAAGAAGGAAAACCAACTACTTTCAAATTACTTAAACATTGACTTAAAAAAACTGTATTATTGTCTTTGTTCCTAAAACTAATGTTATTTCTTAATTTATAATCTATCTCTTATTTTGGAGGACAGTTATTCTGCTTGATTAGAAACCTAGTAGCTTTCCTTCAAGCATAATATGCCCTCTACAAAATAAAAAAGTATTATTTAAGGTATACACCAGCAAAAGTAATGAATATGCATTTTAATGCATATGAAAATATGAAATGATTTTAGTATTGCAAAAGTGCGAACTCTGATTTTACAAATCATAGCATTTGCTTACTTCTTAGCTTAGAGATGAAATTCCTACATATCACATTCAATATCCATTTTTCTTCATTGTTATTCACATTTAATTGGGTGTTTCTCTTTATGAAATTGAAATTGTTAAATTTATAGGGTGATTTAAAAAAATTCTGCATTTCTCTTAAAGGTTTAGAAATTAGTAAAAACACAGACATGATTGTGATTTCACCACTGACCACAGGGTCAGATGGGGTAAATGGAAGGTCTGGAGGATCCGAGAATACAGATGACCACACAAGTTCACCACCAGACCACTGTGGTCTGGTCTCTCTACACAGACATCCTGTGGTTAGATAAATCAATACTTGAATCTCCCAAAACTTCTTGCCAACAAAAATATTATGGACTTTAAAAAATTGCACTAGCACTGTTGTATAGTGAGTGAAACATATAAAGGATAGTCTGTGGAAGAGGAATGCATCATTTGACTTTCAAAGCATTCTTATCAATGACAATTATTAAGCACCAACTTTGCAACTTGGTGTCCTATGTCCATTGGATGCAGAGTATAAGTGCAGTCACTACTTGCACAGAGCTCATGATTTAATCTAGTAGGTGGCAGTATATATTATATACTTCTCAGTTGGTCTTTTACGTATGCATACACACAATGTTGGCTTAGAAAAACACATATGAAACTCATGCATATAACACACACATGCAAAAAAAATCAATAAAAAGTAGGCATGTCAGAATGATGCAGAAGGGGATGAGCAATAGCACAGGGTTGGGTGTACTCATTATGAGGGGCAAGAGCCTGAGCTCAAGCTCCTAGTCTCTATCTGCAGGGGGGAAGATTTGTGAGCAGAGAAGAAGTGCTATAAGTCTCTCTCTCTTTCTCTCTCTCTCCCCACCTCCCCCCCTCAATTTCTCTCTGTCCTATCAAGGAGAAAAGAAAAAAGAAAAGAAGTGTAGAGAAGAGAAGAAGAAAGAAGGGAAGGGAATGGGGGGAAGGAAAAGAAGGGAAAGGAAAGGAAAAGGAAGGAAGGAAGGAAGGAAAGAAGGAAAAAAGAAGAAAAGAGAAAGTAAAATAGGCCATTTGGAGCTATGGATTGATTCACTGTGCTCACACCAAGTCACACAGATAACTCAGGTAGCAATAGGAATAAATAAATACAACAAATAATAGAAACAAGAACAATTCCTGAAGATAGTGGAATCTATATATAGCAAACCTATAGCCAACATCATACTCAAAAGTGAAAAACTGGAAGCATTTCCCCTCAGAGCAGGTACTAGACTGGGATGCCCACTATCACCATTACTATTCAACATAGGGTTGGAAGTTCTTGCCATAGCAATGAGGCAGGAGCAAGGAATTAAAGGCATACAGATTGGAAGAGAACAAGTCAAAATCTCCCTATTTGCAGATGACATGATAGTATAAACAGAAAACCTAAGGAATCCAGCAAGAAGCTTTTGGAAATCATCAGGCAATACAGTAATGTGTCAGGCTACAAAATTAACATTCAAAAGTCAGTGGCATTCCTCTATGCAAACACTAAGTTAGAAGAAGTTGAAATCCAGAAATCAATTCCTTCTACTATAGCAACAAAAACAATAAAATACCTAGGAGTAAACCTAACCAAAGAAGTGAAAGACTTGAATACTGAAAATTATGAGTCATTACTCAAGGAAATTGAAAAAGACACAAAGAAATGGAAAGATATTCCATGTTCATGGGTTGGAAGAATTAATATCATCAAAATGAATATACTACCAGAACCATCTACAAATTTAATGCTATCTCCATCAATACCGCAACCACATTTTTTAGGGGAAAAGAACAAATGCTACAAATGTTTATCTGGAACCAGAAAATACCTAAATTGCCAAAACAATCTTAAAAAGAAAGAACAGAACCGGAGGCATCACACTCCCAGATCTCAAATTGTATTACAGGGCCATTGTCATCAAAACTGCTTGGTACTGGAACATGAATAGACACAATGACCAGTGGAATAGAACTGAGAGCCCAGAAGTGAGCCTCCACACCTATGGACATCTAATCTTTGACAAAGGTGCCCAGACTATTAAATGGGGAAAGTAGAGTCTCTTCAACAAATGGTGTTAGAAAAAATGGGTTGAAACGTGCAGAAGAATGAAACTGAAACACTATATTTCACCAAATACAAAAGTAAATTCCAAATAGATCAAGGACTTGGATATTAGGCCACAAACTGTCAGATACTTAGAGGAAAATATTGGCAGAACTCTTTTCTCCATAAATTTTAAAGACGTCTTCAATGAAACATTTCCAATTACAAAGAAGACTAAGGCAAGCATACACCTATGGGGCTACATCAAATTAAAAAGCTTCTGCACAGCAAAAGAAACCACTACCCAAACCAAGAGACCCCTCACAGAATGGGAGAAGATCATTACATGCCATACATAAGACAAGAGGTTAATAAGCAAAATATATAAAGAGCTTGCCGAATTCAGCCACAAGAAAACAAATAACCCCATCCAAAAATGGGGAGAGGACATGGACAGAAGATTCACCACAGAAGAGATCTAAAAGGCCGAGAAACACATGAAAAAATGCTCCAAGAAAAAAAAATTTTTTAAATGCTCCAAGTCTTTGATTGTCAGAGAAATGCAAATAAAGACAACAAGAAGATACCACTTCAGTCCTGTGAGAATATCATACATAAGAAAAGGTAACAGCAACAAATACTGGAGAGGTTGTGGGGTCAAATGAACACTCCTGCACTGCTGGTGGGAATGTAAATTGGTCCAACCTCTGTGGAGAACAGTCTGAAGAACTCTCTGAAGGCTAGAAATGGACCTACCCTATGATCTTGCAATTCCTCTCCTGGCGATATATCCTAAGGAACCCAACACATCCATCCAAAAAGATCTGTGTACACATATATTTTAGCAGCACTATTTGTAATAGGCAAAACCTGGAAGCAAACCAGGTGTCCAAGAACAGATGAGTGACTGAGAAAGTTGTGGTATATATACACAATAGAATAGTACTCAGCTATAAAAAAATGGTGACTTCATATTTTTCAGCCAATCTTGGATGGAGCTTGAAAAATCCATGTTAAGTGAAATAAGTCAGAAACAGAAGGATGAATATTGGATGATATCACTCTCAGGCAGAAGTTGAAAAACAAGATCAGAAGAGAAAACACAAGTAGAACCTGAACTGGAGTTGGCATATTGCACCAAATTAGAAGACTCTGGGGTAGGTGGGTGAGAGAATACAGGTCCAAGAAGGATGACAGAGAACCTAGTGTAGGTTATATGGAAAACTGGGAAATGTTACGCATGTACAAACTATTGTATTTACTGTAGAATATATAACATTAATTGCCCAATAAATAAATTTTAAAAAAGAAATAAACAAGAACAATGCAAAAGATAGTAAAAAAAAATACATAACCTCGGAATTTTAGAGAGAGAAGGGTCCATATCTGTTTCTTTCAGGGAGAATATATGAGTGAAATATCAGATATAAGAACAAAAAGAAACCAGAAATCCTCACAACCTACTAATCTGTTAATACCTTTGTTATGTGCAGAGTCTAAATTAATGTAGTAATTATCAGGATCAGCAAAGAAAATCACAGATTTGATGGAGGCCTGGGAAGTAGAAATATTAATTGTTGAATAAATTAGGAGTTAGTTGTAAGGCACGTACTCAGTCACCAAATAATAAAAAAGATATAGGAGTGAGAGAGGGAAATGAGCATGTATTGAAATTTTATTACCTTTAAATATTATGCTAGATACTTTATTTCATTTTACCTTCACACAAAACCTGTGAAGCAGATGTTATTCCTGCTTCGAAGACAAGACAAATGAAATTCAGAGACGTTAAGGAACTTGTATGAAGTCACATAGTTAATAAGTGATAGAGTTGAGATTTAAAGAACTTCAGTGCTGACAGGATTTGTTGAGTGATTACATGTGTGTGAGAATCTGGGAAAGAGAATAATTGACAGTACACTAATACACAGGATTGGGAAACATGAAAATGGCACACTTTGCTATTGGAGAAGGATAGATGTAAATTCAGTTTGGCAGGTCATTATTTTAATTAAATCACTTACATATGAGTCTGGATTCTGAATAAAAGTTCTGAGATAAAAATCAAGACAGAGGCAAGATGGTGACTTTGGATCAGCAGCTTCCATGAGCTCCAAAAGCAGCAACTTGTGACCTGGCATTCTCTAGATAGGGTAGGATACTGGGATGCCTGTAGGAGGGTGAACACGGTATGGTCAGGGTGACACCAAAATGCAGTCCCATAACTCACTCTTGGGCTGACAAACAGAAGCCAGGGGGACAAAGAAAGGAATATCTTTTGATTATTTCTGAGTTCACCCCTCCCCCCCACCTCAGAACCAGCCCCCAGGGGCTGGACAGCCACTTCTAGCAGACTTACCACTGAGCTATTTTCTTTACCAAGATTCCTGAATCACCAGAGGTGTCATTCCAAGCCTTTTCCTTTTGGTTTAACAGCTCTTTTTTTAAAGTGGCTGGAGCTCTATTTCAGTGACAAAATACCTGACCAACCATAGTTTCATCCCTCCCTGGTAAAGACTACCTGGAGGTTATTGGAGTTTTTTTTTTTTTTTTTTGATACTTCTTAAAATTAACTGTCTTTGCTCAGGCTGCCTGCAGTCAATCTGGAGCAGTCTAAGCTGCAGACTGACTGTTAGGGTTTTTTACTCTATTTTATTTTATTATTACTATTATTATATATGCGTACTCCTTTTCCCTCCTCCTTCTTCAGGTTGACCAAAATTAACTGTTGTTGTTTTTTTTTTTTCCCATTGCTAGGTGACTGGGTGTCCTATCCATTGTGAGAGGAACTTGATACTCTCTACCTCTTCCCTCCTTCCCTCCACTCTACTTTTTCCCTCCTCCTAGCTAATTAAAAAAAAAAAATTCTTTCACTGCTCTTCCTTTTTTTTTTTTTAACTCTTTTCTTCCTTCCTCCTTTTGCTTTCTGAATACACTGATACTTGCTTGTGAATTATTTTGGAGAAGAAATCTGACTCTGAGTGGACTGTGTGTGTGTTTTCTCTACTTTTCTTTCTCCTCTTTCTATCCCTAGAATTTATAGTGGATAGTAGATTTGTATAACTGTCTATTCTTACTTTTTTCCTTTCTCTTTCTTTTTCTTTTGTCTGGTTGCTATTTTTTCTTGGACTGGAGGTGTTGTTTGGCTAACTGTTATTGGTTAAACTGCATCAATCCTTGCTTCAGTTACTATTGTTGTAATTTCTGAGGTTGGTGGCTGCATTTGTCATAAAGGTCTTTAGTATAGTGTGGCTTGTACTCAAAAAACAACAACTGAAGAACAACAGAACAGAAAAAATAAAAACCACATAAAAATGGTTAAATCAAGAGCAAATAAAACTGCTAACACAATTAATCAGGACAGGAGTCCAGAAGAAACTCCAAATAAGTCAGAAGTAACAATAGATAAGAAAAGTATGCAAACAATAATAAACCTAATAATCACAGAAATGAAGACAACTATGGAGGAAAGGGATATCAGAATTAGAGAAACAACAGATGAGACCTCCAAAGAAAATACAAGCTACCCCAAGGTAATTAGAGAAATGAAAGCTGAAATAGCTGAGCTAAAAGGCCGATTAGCAGAACAAGCTAATACTATAACTAAACTGAAGAAAGAATCTGAGGGAAGGGAAAGCAGATTAAAAGAAGCAGAAAACAGAATTAGCCAGACAGAGGATGAGCTAGAGAAAACTAAGAAAGAGGTGAAAGAGTTCAAAAAGAGATTGAGAGACACTGAAAACAACAACAGAGACATATTGGATGATCTCAAAAGAAGTAACATTCCTATAATTGGCCTACCAGAAGAAGAAAGAGATGAAGGAAAAGTAAACATTCTAGAGGAAATAATAGAAGAAAACATCCCAGACCTAAAAAACAGAAAGGACATTAAGATTCAAGAGGCCCAGAGAGTCCCAAACAGAATCAACCCAGACCTAAACACACCAAGATACATCATAGTTACAATGAAAAGAAGTAATCATAAAGAAAGGATCCTAAAGGCTGCAAGAGAAAAACAAAAAGTCACATACAGGGGAAAACCCATAAGACTATCAGCAGACTTCTCCACTCAAACTCTAAAAGCCAGAAGAGAATGGCAAGATATCTATTGAGCCCTGAATGAAAAAGGGTTTCAGACAAGGGTAATATATCCTCCTAGACTTTCATTCAAACTAGATGGAAGGATCAAAACCTTCTCAAACAGACAACAGGTAGAGGAGGCAACTATCACCAAGCCTTCCCTGAAAGAGGTACTGAAAGAGGTATTATAAACAAGAACATCACTATAATACTTGCCATATGTCAGAGCAAATAAAAAATTATTGAATAATGGCACCACAATACATTAAATCCATAATACCAATAAATTTCAATGGCTTAAATTCACCCATTAACAGGCACAGAGGTGGAGGATGGATCAGAAAACACAACCCAACAAGATGCTGCTTGCAAGAATTCCACCTGACCTAACAAGACAAACACAAACTTAAAGTGAAAGGATGGAAAACTATCATACAGGCTAATGGACCACAAAAGAAGCAGGAACAGCCATTCTCATCTCTGACACCATAGACTTCAAATTAAATAAAGTAATAAAAGATAGGCAAGGCTATTACGTAATTATCAGAGGATCAGTCAACCAAGAAGATTTAACAATCATTAACTGTTGAGACCCCAAGAGGAGTTTGGGACTATCAGAATACAAATGACATCACCCTGAGGTGGGACAAACAGAGAAGGGAATATATAAAAGCATGGGACTTTAAGCAGGTCACTCTCTTTGGCTGCTGTTTCTTCTCCTGGTCAGAAGCATATTGGTGGAATTGCACCAGGTATCTGACATGGCCACTTCTCTTGGGAACAGAACATGTGTGACTCTGCTAGCTGGTAAACACCCATTCATGCTCAAAACACTACAAAAAATGGGAGTAGATGGGAAATTCCTCAAGATAGTGGAGTCCATATATAGCAAACCAACAGTCAACATCATACTCAATGGACAGAAATTGAAAGCATTCCTCTCAGATTGGGGACTAGACAGTGATGTCCATTATCACCATTACTCGTCAACATAGTATTGGAAATTCTTGCCATAGCAAATCAGGCAAGAGAAAGAAATCAAAGGAATATAGATTGGAAGGGAAGAAGTCAAGCTCTCACTATTTGCAGATGATATGATATTATACATAGAAAAATCGAAAGAATCCAGTAGAAAACTACTGGAAGTTATTAGGCAATATAGCAAGGTATCAGGCTACAAAATCAATGTACAAAAATCAGTGGCATTTCTCTATGCAAACACTAAAACTGAAGAAGACATCCAGAAATCACTCCCATTCACTGTTGCAGCAAAATCAATAAAATACCTAGGAGTAAAGCTGACCAAAGAAGTGAAAGACTTGTATACTGAAAACTATGAGTCACTATTCAAGGAAATAGAAACTGATACCAAGAAATGGAAAGACATCCCATGCTCATGGATTGGAAGAATAAATATCATCAAAATGAATATTCTCCTCAGAGCCATATACAAATTTAATGTGATACCCATCAAAGTTCCACCAAGCTTCTTTAAGAGAATAGAACAAAAACTACAATCATTTATCTGGAACCAGAAAAAACCTAGAATTGCCAAAACAATCTTGAGGAAAAGAAATGGAAATGGAGGCATCACACTCCCAGATCTCAAACTATATTATAAGGCCATCATAATCAAAACAGCCTGGTACTGGAACAAAAATAGGCACACAGACCAGTGGAACAGAATTGAAAGCCCAGAACTAAACCCCCACACCTATGGACATCTAATCTTTGATATAGGGACCCAACGCGTTAAATGGAGAAAGGAAGCTCTTTTCAATAAATGGTGCTCGGAAAACTGGGTTGAAATATGCAGAAGAATGAAACTGGGTGTTTCTCTTCTCTCCTCTCCTGGGTCAACTAGGAATAACAAAGGAGACCACCTGGGACTGAAATAAAACAGGACTAAAACAACTTCAGGAACCCAACAAATCACCAGTGAGTGCAAATATTGTGGCTCACGGACAGAGAGAAGCCTAGGGAGAGATTAAGTGGCTGGTAATAGTCTGGCAGTTTACCAGTGGAGACACCACCTCTAGTCTGTTTCACCAACAAAAAGATAGCTGAAGGGAGAACAGGACTCCCCTAAGACTCACCAAGTGCAACTGTGAGTTGACACTGCTACTGCCCTCAGAATCTGGAGCAACAATGGGGGATGGGGGTGGGGCTTGTGCTGACACCAGAGGACAGAGAACTATAATATCTATAGCTCAGTGGCCTACCAGTGGGGCTGTGAGACTCTCTTTGTATAACCACTGGATTATCTCTGCCCCACCTGGCTTTATCTCTTGGTCAGGAGTCATTGATTAAGCTAACAGGCCTAATTATAGTTTAAAAGCCCTCAGGCTCCCATAGCCTACATGGAAGAAAAAGAACAAAAGAGGCTTTTAAACCACTGTGCTCCAACTCAGGGATTAAAATAATAGTGAAACAATTCCCAATTTACACAACTGTGAAACCTTTAAGTACCTTACTTAGACACAAGTCAATCCAGGAAGGACTGACCAGTAATTTGAAAAGTACTTAGCGAGGGACCTCATAACATACTATATAGAATGGTTTTAAACCAACAAGAAGAAATATTGGAGAAATGAACCAGGACAAGAGTCAAACTAAAAGGCCCCCAAAGGGTAAAGCACAAAATTATGAAGTCAACATCCAAATACTAGTTAAGAAAATAATCACAGGTGCAAGTAAAGAGTTTGAAAGAATTGTCATCAAAAATGCAGAAACAACAAATGAGACCCTGGAAGAAAACACTAATTATCTCAAGGTTATTAGAGAGCTGAAAGCTGAAATAGCTGAGCTAAGAACACAACTAGCTGAACAAGCTTAAACAGTATCAGAACAGGATAATAAAATAGAACTCCAGAAAACAGTAGAGGGGAGAGAGAATAAAATAAATGCAGCTGAAGACAGAATTAGCAAGATCGAGGACAAATTAGAGACAACTAAAAAAGTAGTAAGAGATCTCAAAAAGAAACTAAGAGATACTGAAAACAACAACAGAGACATATGGGATGACTTTAAAAGAAATAATATACACATTATAGGTTTACCAGAGGAAGAAAGAGAGGGAGAGTAAGAAAGCATTCTACAGGACATAATAGCTGAGAACTTCTCTAGTCTAGACAACATAAAAGACATAAAGGTTCAAGAAGCCCAGAGAGTCCCAATCAAAATTAACCCATACTTAAAGACACCAAGACACATCATATTTAGAATGGAAAGGAATAAGGATAAAGAAAGGATCCTGAAGGCTGCAAGAGAAAAACAGTCACCTACAGAGGAAAACCCATAGATTAGCAGCAAACTTCTCCACTTAAACACTATAGGATAGAAGAGATCTATTGAGTGCTCAATGAGAAAGGCTTTTAACCAAGACTACTGTATCCTGCTAGATTGTCATTAAAACTAGATGGAAGCATAAAAACCTTCTCAGATAAACAACAGTTTAAGGAATCAACTATCATCAAGCCTGCCCTGAAAGAAGTTCTGAATGGTCTCCTATAAACAGTAAGATATCCATAAATATGCCATATATCAGAACAAGAAAAATCTACAATAATGGCTTTAAAATATATTCAATCTATAATATCAATAAACGTCAATGCCTGAATTCATCTATTAAAAGGCACAGAGTAGGAAGATGGATCAGAAAACACCACCCAACCATATGTTGTTTGCAGGAATCTCACCTAACTCACCAAGACAAACACAGACTCAAAGTGAAAGGATGGAAAAGTATTATCAAGTCAATGGACCATAAAAAAGAGCAGGAACAGCTATGCTCATATCTGACACAATAGACCTTAAAATAAGTAAAATTTAAAAAGATAGGGATGGACATTACTTAGTGTTCAGAGGATTAATCAGTCAAGAGGACTTAGTGATTATCAACATCTATGCATACAAGGAGAGGCCATCTAAACACATCAAACATCTACTAAAGAGCAATACATTAACAGCAACACAGTAATGGTAGAGGACTTAAACACCCCACTCTTTCAACTTGACATCATCCAGGCAGAAAATCAATAAAGAAATGAGGGAGCTAAATAAAGAGATAAACTAGAAATAGGACATTTTCTGAGTAAAAATGGTGATTTCACCATTTTCAGTCTATCTTGGATGGAGCTTGAAGAAACCATGTTACTAAATCAGAAGCAGAAGGATGAATATGAGATTATCTCATTCACAGGCAGAAGTTGAGAAACAAGATCAGAAAAGAAAACATTAAGCAGAACCTGGATAGGAGTTGGTGTATTGCACCAAAATAAAAGACTCTGGGGTGAGGGGTGCAGGAAAGTACAGATCCTGGGACATAATGTCAGAAGACCTAGTAGGGGTTGTATTATTGTGTGGAAAAATGAAAAATATTATGCATATATAGACTATTGTATTTACTGTTGACTATAAAGCATTAATCCCCAGATAAAAAAAGAAAGAAAGAAAGAAAGAAAGAAAGAAAGAAAGAAAGAAAGAAAGAAAGAAAGAAAAGAAGAATACAAAAGCTTCCAGTGGAGGGGATGGGATAGGGAACTCTGGTGGTAGGAATTGTGTAGAATGTACCCCTCTTATCCCACAGTCTTGTCACTCATTACTAAATCAATTTTTTATAAAAAGTCTTTGCAGAACCATATTCTATCTCTATCCGGGGAAGGCCGTCCTCTTTGACTGAGCACACAGTTTCAGGAGGGACACACATGGAATGGTGAGGCAGGAAGGGAACACCTGCCTAGCTAGCCAGATTAGCCGAATCAACCATGGCTATCAATGGGGTGTCAGATGTCACAGCCAGATGACCTTCACATCTGAAGCTTTCCTATTCTTTATCTATCTTCGAGCATGGACCCAGGATTATTATGAAGTGCAGTAGGTGAGAAGTTCTGGCTTCTGTAATTGCTTCTTTACTTTTCTTTTAAGATGACAGAATCTGTAGTATAAGTTGAAGATACGCAACAAATAGAAGTTAAAACTTGGAACCAGAACTGAAAGCTGAACAATGAGCCAAAAGAAAAGGTGAGGGATCCAGCTGAGTTTGGTTGGTAGAGTACAGGACTGTATGCAGGCCAGAGGCTCCCAGTTCAATTACCATCACTGAATGTACTGGAATGGTACTCTGCCCACCACCACCCCACTAAATCTCTCTGTCTCATATAAAATAAACCTATGGAGAATATTTTTAAAAGAACAGGTGTGGAGTTGGGCAGTGCTGCACCATGTTAAGCACACATAGTAGGAAGCACAAGGATCAGCTCAAGGATCCAGGCTTGATCCCCCAGCTCCCCACCTGCAGCGGTGTCACTTCACAAACAGTGAAGCAGGTAGGCAGGTGTCTATCTCTGTCTCCCCTGGTCTACCATCCCCTGTCAGTTTCTTTCTGTCCTTGTCGAATAAAAAAGGGGGGGAGCACCAGAAGCGGTGGATTCGTAGTGCCAGCACAGAGCCCCAGAGACTGGAGACAAAAAAAAGTGGGAAAATCAATCAAAATATTAACGGAAATGTAGATAAACTGGGTTATACTAGAACTTGGGGTTCTGTCTGATTTCTATTTCACTGAAAAAGCAAGAAGAAGTTTGTGTGTGTGCATGTCAGGGCTGCAGGAAGTTCACGCTGGTAAAACATATAAGGCAAGAGGAAAAGAAAAAAGAATAGTAATAATGACTTGGAAATTGCATATGAGTAAGCAGGGTTTTTTTTTTTTTTTGAAAGTTGGAATCCTTCTTACCTTCTTTTGACTCATCACAAAGAACTGAGTAAGACCACAGATATTGATTACTAATAGGAATTTTATAAAGATAAGTCATACAGAACATAGCACTGTCTAAAATGTATTCCCCTTGGACTTCCTGGACAGTCAGTCCCAACTAAAGTTCATTAATAGTGTTATACTTAGATTTCTTCTCCAGAGTGACAGAAAGATAAGTGATTGATAAACTCACTAGTTGCAATAATAAAAACCCTGCTTACTAGTAAACATTTATACTTTGCCAGCATAATACAGCTTCAGTCTGTAAAATACATTTAAAACAAAACAAAAAAGGTCATCTCAATTTACTGGAAAAAAAAAATTACAAGCACTTATCCTTACCTAAAAGAACCTCAGGTTTCACAAGTTCAAACTTTTGTTAGCCATCATAAAATGAAGCGTTTCTTTTTAAAAAGAACCTACATTTCGGTTGTGCCTGAAAATTTCAAGGGTTGTTCTCGTATTTTATAAATGTCTAGTGATTAAAAAAAAAAAGTTTTGTATTCAGGTCATATCTGTACTATAAAATGTAGCAGTTGGGAAGATATTTGAAAATATGCTTTTTGAAAATGTTTGCTCCAAAATGATGTTGTGAATAATACTGCCAGCCTACCCATACTTCCCGAAAAGTGGCACTGGGTCTATAACAGTGACTTGCTTCCTGTTTACAGCTGGTACACTTATAAGCCTGGAGGTACTACTTCCACAGAACAGTGGCCCAGCATCCTGTGAACCGAAGTCCTGTGTAGAAAGTATTTGCATTTCTAACATCACAACACTGCTTTCTGTGAATATGTGGGAGAACTGACTCACAGAACTTCAAACAATTGGCAGTTTCAACTTTTTGAAGTTTAGAAGAACCTTTTATTTTTAATTTTCAAAGACTTTTCCAATAAAGGAACAACAGAAGCTAAAATTTTCATAGGACTCTTTGGTTGTTAGATGTGGGCAAACACAATAACTGTTTCATCATAAATTCACATGTAGGCCACCTAATAATCTTCAGTGGAGATTTGAAGAGAGTGCAGAAAGAAATGGGTTATTGACCTCACTTTACTGGCTTTCATTTTCTAAAAGTAATAGAAATCCCAATGTTTCTTGAAAGGTAAAGACAAGTGAAAAGCAAAAGAATATAAATGTCCTTGAAGTGTTTTTCTAACACAAATTTCAGAAATATCTCCAAATTCTCTTAGTTCACATACCTTCTCGGATTCTCTACATCAACTTTGAAATGTACTTAGATATAATAGAAAATATATATATATCAATTAATTCCTTTAATAAATTGCAACTCAATTAGATAACAATTTGGGCTCATAGAACAGAAATTAAGTTGAGGTGGTGATGTTGACTGGCACATCTTTCCCTAGTCTAAACAGAACAAAACCCAGCATGCAGTACCTTCCCACCACTCAACACTTGTCCTTAAAAAAAAAAAAAAAAAAAAAAAGCCACAGAGACCTGCAATGAGAGGAAATAAGTCATCGTTACTCTAAAATTAAAGCACCTATTCCTGCTTTAGAGTTTATCAGATGTTTGGTCCGGATGTTGATTGTTTTAAAAATCTGTCTAAACATAGTATACTGCCTAGAGGAATGTTAGCAAACTAACCACTTGCTTCTAGTGACAACATCCTAAATCTTTATAACATGGCTAAGATAAATGAGTAAACAGATACAGCATTAAGTATACGTATTTCTCAGTAAAGCTTAACACACGACAGAATAGATTGAGGTTTTTTACCGTAAGTTATTACGTATCAGACATTAGGAAAACCATTAACTTTTGTTCCAATTCTTGTGAAATTACTGAAGTTGTAGTGAACAACAGCAACAACAAAAAATACAATAAACTTGATCAAACAAATGACTGTCAGAACTCTGTTTCCAATCACTTCTTAAACATTCTTGTGGTTTGATTTTCTTAGTGAAGAACTCAGTCTATCTGAGCCATGATGCTTATTTTTCTCATATCTGTCTTTATGCTATAAATTGATAATGAACACACATTTCATGATTAAAGTTTTGTCTTTAGGGATTGCACCAGCTTTGCTCTAACTTTTTCTTCTTTATTTTTTAAGTTGCCCATACTTTTTGCTACTTCCTGAATGAAGAACAATTAATTGGCAGAAATTTATTTTGAGCACAAGACTAAAAAGTCTTTTGAAAGACTCCAAATAACACTGGAAATACAGACAGGCTAATGACTCTGATTCTATACTTACTCAGATTTATGAATGAGAATGAAATATAAGACTATTAAAATATTTTAATGAAATATAAATGAGTCTATACAGCAGATAAACACATGGTTCTGGAGTATATTTTGGCACATGGGAAAAGGATTTTAATAACATACATTAGCAAGATATAATTTAGCACTTTGGAGTTGTTTTAACAAATTGAGTTTTTCCAAAGCATTGATTGTGCAACATGGTTGAGTCACTTAGGAACTTATGAGACTGAATTCAGTAAGATGCCACCAGGTCCAATAAATATTTTGTTTTTCTTCTTCCATCTTTTTCAACATATCTGTATAGTTTTCTTCGTTTGAAAGTTATCTAACTGCCAAATAAGTAATTTTGCTAATCATTCCCATGACTGATTTTAGTTTTTCTCCTTTAGCTAAATAAATAATACATGTGGAATTCTGTCTTTTTGTGTTCACTCTGGTTAACTATATGAACTGATGAATGATCACAGAAAATGATTACAGAATTAAGAATAATAACTCAGATTTAATTAAACTACTGACTAGCGTAAACTATAGAAGTCATTATAATCAGAAGACTATCTTTTCTTAGAAACAAAAGTTTGTGACTTTTGAAGTGATACTAGTAGTTGATGCAAGTCATAAATGTTTTACAGAAGCCAAATATTTAATAATATGTAAAAGGTATTAGAACTAATACTAGAAGGAAGAAATAGAAGAAGGAAAGAAGGAAGGAAGGAAGGAAGGAAGGAAGGAAGGAAGGAAGGAAGGAAGGAAGGAAGGAAGGAAGGAAGAGGAAGGAAGGAAGGAAGGAAGGAAGGAAGGAAGGAAGGAAGGAAGGAAGGAAGGAAGGAAGGAAGGAGGGGAGGAGGGAAGGAGGGAAGGAAGGAAAGAAGGAAGGGAGGAAGGTGTGAAGGAGGGAGGGAGGGTGGGAAGGAGAGAGGAAGGGAAGAGAAAAGAGAACTGGAAATGTTAGGAGAAAAATGCCAGGGATCAGATGGTGGCACACCTGGTTAAGCACACACATTAAAGTGTGTAAGGACCCAGGTTCAAGCCCCTGGTCCCCACCTGTAAGGGGAAAGCTTCACAAGTGGTGAGGTAGGGCTACAGTGTTCTCATTCTCTCTCTCTCTCTGCCCCTCTTCTCTCAATTTCTCTGTCTCTGTCCAATAATAATAAATAAAAATACTAATATATACTAATATATATACATATTAATGCTTAATTAGGAAATTTCTGTTTCCTAAAAAAGTGTTTTGTTTTTGAACAGTTTTTTTTGTTTGTTTTTCCATCTACCAGGCTCATAGAAAGCAGTGTCTTCACAGTTCCAATGCTCCTGCTGGAATTTTTTTTTTTTTTTTTTTTTACCAGAACACTGCTCAGCTCTGGCTTATGGTGGTGCAGGGGAATGAACCTGGGACTTTGGAGGCTCAGGGTTGAGAGTCGTTTTGCATAACCATCATGCTACCTATACACACTTTTTTTTTTCTTTTCTAGGGACAGAGAGAGAGAAAGGTGGATAGCACAGCACTATCCCACTGCTTGTGAAGCTTCCCCAATACAGGCATTCCTTTGCTCACATGGAATGTGCCATGGCACCAGGAGAGTGCACCCCCCCCCCATGCTGTGGTGTCTCTCTCTTTCTCTCTAAAAGTAAAAAAAAAAAAGTGTCTTGAGAGTGGTGAAATCATAAATGTACAAGGTCTTGGCTACACACATACACACACTATTCCATATATAAGCAAAATCATTTGGCATTTATTTCCTTAGCAAGTATTAGTAATTATTTTATTTTATTGGAAACTTGTCAAATAGAAGTAAAAATATATATGCTTTAGAGAAATTTCTTAATTATTTTTTCAAAAAAGAATGAGTGTTTTCATTGGCTACTTTTTGTTTAAGTTTTCATTTATAAAATGGAAACACTGACAAGACCATAGGATGAGAGGGGTACAATTCCACACAATTCCTGCCACCAGAACTGCCACTAGACACCTTTTAAATGCTATACATATTTTCTTCTGTTTTGCCTCATGCTAGCATCTAGAACCTGGTGGCTGAAAAGAGAGTTAACATAGAAAGCCAAACAAATTGTTGAACAATCATGAACCTAAAGGCTGGAATAGTGCAGATGAAGAGTTGGTGAATCTATCTCTTGGCTTTAATTTGGGTAAAATCTCAGCTGATATTTCTTCAAATATTAATTTTGTTCCTTTCTTTCCCTGCTTGTACACCTATGGTAAAAAATTTTCTCTTGGTGTCAGAGAGATGTGGGTGAAAGGAAAGGGAAGAGAGAAACCAGAACACTGCTCAGCTCTGACTTATGGAAGTGCTGGGGATAAGACCTGTGACCTCAGAACCTCAGGTATTGAAGTCTTTTGCATAACCATTATTCTATCTCTCTAGCCCTCTACTTTATCTTCTTTCTCTCCACTTGGACCTTTAACATCTGTCTTCCTGCAGATTTTCCCTAGTGATACTCCCTTTAGCTCAGTCACTGCAGTCTTCATAGGGATGGTCATTGCTAAGAATTTTGCTAAAATTTTCTTTCATTGTGCCTCTGGATTCTCCGGTCTCTTTCTTTCACATGAATAATATATATACATTCTCTTATCATTAGTAACAATCTCCTCCAAATTAGTAATAAAGGTCTGAACTGTGTATACGAATATTCAACTCATTATCAACTTTTTCTGATTGTCAATAGCTAGTATTTCATTTTGCTTTCTGAATTGTGCTATTCTCAACAACTCAGAGTCTGACATATTGTAATTTTTTAGTAAATAAATTTGAAATGGATGAATCTGCAACCTTGACTAGCCCCAGCTCCTCACATGAAAGCAAGAATGTGATTTGAGCATCAATAAATACAGTGTGAATTTAACTGAACAGAAGCACATATTACACAAATCACAGCTTTCATATTATAAGAAAATATAATTAAGGCACAATCAGAAAGGAAATAATTCAGGATATTCCAAGAAAGCTATTAACATTTGAAGAGGAGCATTTATATGCAGGAATTCAAGGAAATGGTATCATTCAACATGGCATAGAGGAAATCTGTGTTGCACAGGCACAGATAAGTTTCGGAACTCAGGCGGTTATCTTTTAAATATGATCTTGCAACAAGGGCAACAAAAGGGAAAATAAATAAATAAATAAAATTTTTTAAAAAGAAGAACAAAATATGATCTTGATCACAAACAAGAGCCTGTAAAAGTTTGAGGGGGCTCAATTTCTGTTATTTAAAGAAAGCTATCTAAGAGCACATTATGAGGTAGAATAATAAATTTTCCTGTATATTTTGTATCAGGCCTTGGGACATGGTCTGCTATTAAAATATAATACTACATTTTGTTTCGCTTCTAAAAAAGATAAAAGAAAGAAAGAAAATTATTTTGTGAGAGTTAGAGAGAGAATGGAGAGGAATCCAAAGTTATAACAGAGGTGGTGCTATGGGTCAAACCCAGGGTCTCATACATGAAAATCATACACTCTACCCACTGAGTAACCTCCCTGGTTGCTATTATTGTCTTCTTTATAATATACAGTTATGTTTGTTCTATTCTGGGATTGAAGACCTTGTCCTGAACTATAAGGCAAAAAAAAAAAAAAAAAAAAAAAAGACTGGGATCTATCTTTGATCCTGCATGCAGGATAACTTCTATAATACTCTAAATTTTGATTTCTTCTCGTGGCCTTTGAAATATTATTAGTATATACATTATTCATCTTCTTTCATAGCATCATGATAGTTCATTGTATGATGTACAATCATTTATCCAGTCTTCTGTTGGTAAACAGGTTATTGCTATCTTTTATAGTTACAGAAAATACATGAATAAATGAACTGTCAAGAAATGATTTACAAGAAATGGTTGAGAAAGTTGTAGCATATATAATAATGGAATACTGCTTAGCTGTAAGAAGTAATGAGATATTTTCTTTTGTTACATTGTGGATGGACCTTGAAGGAATTATGTTAAGTAACATAGTCTAAAAGGAAAAGTAATACTGGATGGTCCCACTCATGATGTTGGTACTTAAGAAATTACAAGAGGGGAGGAAATGCAGCAGATATAGGGGCTCTAAAGAGGGCAGTCAGAGGGAGTTGAGGGGAGAAGGAAACCAGTATAGCATGGTGGAGGAGAATATTAGGTGGTACATGGTATAGCATGCAGACAGCTATTGTGTGGAGATAAGAAAGTGTACATAAAAGACAACAATTGTCTTGCAAGCCATTACAATAACCCATGTGGTTATTGTACAATAACCCATGTGGTTATTGTAAAAAGTCATTTACAGGGTTTGGATGGTAGCACAGCTAATTGAGGGCACACATTACAGGGAGCAAGGACCCTTGTTACTCAGGTGGCAACAGTCAGTTAAGCACATATATTCCAAGCTCTAGGACCTAGATTAGAGCCCCTGCTCTCTCCACCTTCAGTCTCGTCACCCAATCTGGTCCCCTACGCCTACACTGAACTTCTCTGTTCCAGACTCTTGGAAACAGAGTTGGCAGTCAGTTGAGGTAAAGAACAAACACCTCATCACAGACCCCTGCAAGCGTCAACCCGGCTTTGACCTAGCACGTTATGATTGGGCCCTCCTCAAGCGCTATCGAACAGGCCATGGCCGGTGCGCCGCTATGTTCCATCGCTGGGGAGCCAGAGACGACCCGAACTGCCCCTGCGGCTCCAGACAGACTATGACCCACATAGTCAACGACTGCCACCTCTCCAGATTCAAAGGAGGTCTCGAAACTTGACATCAGGCTCAACCTGACGCTGTTGTCTGGCTACGGAAGAAGGGCAAACGCTAGAAGAAGAAGTGAAGCAGGTCAGCAGGTGTCTCTATTTCTCTCCTCTCTATCTCTCCCTTCTATCTCTCAATTTCTCTCTTCTTATCTAATAAAGATTAGAGATTTTTTTTAAAAGATTTTTAAAAAACCAATAAAGCCCATATTTCTCCCAGTCCTGGAATCTCTAGGGTGGGGCTCACTTTCTTGCATGCTTCTCTCAATTCATACCAACTGATACTGCATCTGCGGATCCCAACCTAATCAATGCAACCAGTACTACCTCAGCATGCTTCACTTCAGACTGTGTCCAGAGGCATCAGGCGTGGAATGTCAGTCAACCCTTCAACGTCATTATTTGGCCACCAGGTTCCAGATGCTACCATGATGCCAACTGGACTTCCCTAGGCCCATGACCTCATCAGTGTGTCCTGGAGCCCTGCTTTCCCAGAGCTCTGCCCACTAGGGAAACAGAGAGAGAGGCTGGGAATATGGATCGACCTGTCAACACCCAGGTGCAGCAGGGAAGCAATTACAGAAGTCAGATCTTCCACCTTCCACACCCCATATTGACCCTGGGTCCATGCTTCTAGAGGGATAAAGAGTAGGAAAGTTATCAAGGGAGGGGATGATATACAGAGTTCTGGTGGTGGCAATTGTATGGAATTGTACCCTTCTTATCCTATGGTCTTGTCAGTGTTTCCATTTTATAAATAAAAATTACTTTTAAAAACTAAAGGGAAACTTTCAAAGAAAAAAATCCAAGTATTAATCCTTTTACAGAAGTTAGAGAATACTTGTACTTGTCCAAGTTCACATAATAGTAACTGGTAGAAGGGGCCATAGATAGCTCCACTGGGAGAAAGTGGGCTTTGCGTGACCTAGGTTCGAGTCCCTGTATACCATGTAGGATCACTGGATGTCACAGGAGTCACTGGATGAAGCTTTGGTGTTGTTTTGACTTTTAGTATAAATAAACAAACAGTAACTGACAGAGTGTGGACCTGAAACCAAACTTGCGTGATTTAAAAATCTGTCCTCTTTGTCACTGCCCTGTAGTATCTGGGATATACCCTGTGAGTAGAGATAATAAATCAGTGGAGAAGAAACTTGGACTCAAAGCAACCATTTATGTCTTCCTTCTTATATCCCCATAAGAATACTAGAATTTTTTCCCTTCAGCCTTCTATACATAAATTCCCCACTTTCACTTCTTAGTGCATTCCTTGTGTAGCCTTTTTATTTTTTCCCTTTTTTTTTTTAAATCATCTTGCTTCTGTGACCATTTATCATCACTCATCTAGCTTATTCTAGGGAAATAGTGCAATGATTAGGTAAAAACCTGAGGCTGTAAAGTCCAGGTTCATCCTCCCAGCACCTTGCCACTATTGAGACCTGAGTAGTGTTCTGGTGAGGGGGGGGGGGGGGAGAGGAAGAGGAGAAGGAGAAGGAAGAAGAGAAGGGAGAGAAAGAGGATATGGAGGAGGAGAAGGGAGAGAAGAAGGAGGAGGAAGGAAGGAGAAAGAGGCTGAAGAGGAGGAGGAGGAAGGAGGATTGAGGGGGAGGGGAGGAGGAAGAAAATGAAAGAGAAAGAGGAAGGAAAAAAAGAAGAAGAAAGGGAGAAAGGAAGGAAGAGATAATAAAGTCTTCTGTGTACTTTTATGTTGAATTAGCATATCCACTGTCTCCCAATTTCTTTGAACTTTGAACTCCTATTTTATTAACCTCTTACACAAGAATCAGTAGAACTTCAGTCTTATCCCCTACTCATCAAATTCTGCTGAGGTTTTAAATAAATCTGACATTGGTTTTGGCTAGGAGCTTAATATAACTCATAATAAGAAAAAAAAGGATGAGATAATATTCATGTGCAAGTGTACAGTACTTTGGTGGAGAAGTGAAAGATACGCAAGAAACCAAACTGGAAATATAATTCCGAAGTTAAACTTCTAGTAACATTCTTAGAAATATTAGTAGAAAAGAGATCCAAGGTTGAAAATAAGCAACATTAGCTAACAGGCCAAAGAGATAGTATAGTATAGTATAGTATAGTATAGTATAGTATAGTATAGTATAGTATAGTATAGTATATGGGGGTATAGATTGACCAGTGTCTACATCCAGCAAAGAAGTGATTACAGAAGCCAGAACTCTTACCTTATACTCCCCAAAGACAATTTTGATCCAAACTTCCAGTGGGGAAGAAGTGATAGGAGGATGAGGATAAAAGGGAGGTCCAATTCCATCAGGACCTAGAGAGAGGAAGAAAAAAGGGAGAAACATTTAGATGTGTAATAGAGTTATATGTGGCTTGGAGGGGAAGAGAAGGCTGGACCTGGAAGGAAAAAGGAGCAATTATATACAAATGTAGACAGATAGTTTCAGAGATGACTGTTAACCCATGTCTGCTGCTGGGGCTCACATGGAGTGGCTCCAATGGGGGGGGGGGGTTAAGCCTCCGACCCTCCCTCACCAGCTCTAGTGGCTGTGTGAATTCAGAAAGAGACATCGGGGAATATTCTGGTACAAACATTCGTTTATTGGGAGAAGAGTACAGGTCTTTATAATGAGTTAAACAAAGAGCATTTTTCACAGATGTCAGAAATTACAGGTTTCTTAAAGGTCAGCTTGCCCCTATGGTAGGGGGCTGGTATGACAAGAATTGATACAGATACATAAAGGTCAAGACAATTAGTTTCCATGATGTAGACAACTTAATTATCCAAAGGTATTTGAGAGAAGCATAGGGGTTAAACCAGTAAGGTGGGGTAGAGAAGAAGGCTGCAACCTTGGGAGAATGGCTGTGGCTTGCACTGGAAGGATTGGGGATTCCGAATTCTGGTGGTAGGAACAGTGTGGAACTATACCTCTATTGACATGTAATTTTGTAAATCACTATTGAATCGCTAATAAAAATTTTTAAAAGATGTTAACTGAATAAAATACAAGTGATCCTGAAACATAGAAGAAAGAAAGAAAGAAAGAAAAAAAGAAAGAAAGAAAGAAAGAAAGAAAGAAAGAAAGAAAGAAAGAAAGAAGGAAGGAAGGAGGAAAAAAAGAAAGAAGAAAACAAGTTTCATACTGAAAGGCTGGCAGGGCATACAACGTAGGGAAAAGACTGATTTTTAATACCAAATATTTGGGGCCAATCAGATGTAAAGTAGAAGAAAGTGAGACTGAACTCATTAAATGGGATAGCTTTTCATGAAATAGCCTGATTTCATTTCTCTCTTCATGGCATGTCTTTAAGTGTCTTTTGCTATTTGTACCCAAAATTCTGCCTTATGCTGAAAACTCAGTTACAGTGACAAGTTCAATAGAAACAGAGCTTTTTTTTTTATTTAATAATGCACCCTTGATCTCTTAAAACACTGTTGTTATTGATGTCTTTTTTTACACATGCTAATCCTCTCTAGTGACAAGACTATCATAGCCAAATAATGCACGGATGTGTCTGTGACGTATTTATGAATTCTTACTCTGCCTTTGCAATACTAAGCCGTTCCATCTGTGCTGCCAAGCTATCTCAATGAAAGTCCATGACTCACAGTCTGTGTCTCTGAGTCATGCTCTGAAGCTATGTGAATTAGTCTTAATTTGGTACTTTTCAGTTATCAGTATGAGCCTTGCCTGCTGAGAGCTTTGTTTTGTTTTCCTCCCTAGCACTTGGAACTCCCTTAATTGGTAGCTGATAACTTCTACAAGTACCCATTTTATGTGAAGGAGTGAAAGTTGGCCCAGTGGCAACCAAAAAGAACAAAACAGAGTGGCAATAAATAACAACTGCATAGTGTAAGACATTCATATAGAGAAAAGCAGAGATTTTGTTGATTCAAACTTTTCTGTTGGAGCAAGTGAGATAGTTCATCTAGGACTGGGACTGTTTGTCACGTGCACTACAGGTCCCAGAGCCCAATGTGGTACATGACAAAAGTACTGCACTGGGGGAAGCTTCGGTGTTGTGGTGTCCCATGCTCTCTCTCTCACTCTCTCTCTCTCTCTCTCTCTCTCTCTTTTTACCTCAAAAAATATATATATCAACTCAAACCACTGAAGGCCAATATGAGCAAAAAGAAAAAGTTACTCATGGCAGGGTCGTGGCACACCTGGCTTAGCAAACATGTTACAGTGTGCAAAGACCCAGGTTGAGTCCCCAGTCCCCCACCTGCAGGGGGAAAGCTTTGCAAGCGGTGAAGCAGTGCTGCAGATGTCTCTCCCTCTCTCTTTCTCTCTCCCCCTACCTTCTCAGTTTCTGACTATCTCTATCCAATGACTAAAGATAAAATAGCATAACATAACATAACATAACATAACATAACATAACATAACGACATAACGTAACATACCATAACATAGCAATAAAGAAAAGGTGCTCATGAAGGCCCCAGAGGTTATAGGTTCAAACACACACACACACATGCACACACACACACACACACACATCTCTTCCCCAGCCCTGTTGTACTATGCAAACAGATCTGGAGCAGACAGTGCCTACAGAAGTTGCTCCTGCCAGTTTCTAGCCAATCACTGCTCCTGTCCTTGCTTTTATGAAGACTTCTTCACCTCTACCCCTGACCCCTCTCTTATATCCGTTCTCACAACAACACTACAGCAAATGCTAATCAAGCATCAGATATTAAAGCCCTTTTTTTTACAGGAGCAGTCTTTACCAAATGCCTGGGACCCTAATATTATTCCTACAACTATGAATCAATGTGAACAGATAATTTAAAAGGTATAAAAAGAGAGGGTGGGCCATGGTGATAGTTCTCCTTTCCATATAAAGCTTGCCAAAGTTCAGGTGGATATAGCCTTACTGAAACTGACTTTACATATACATCTGTCTGTACATGTATATATTATGTTTATACGTTTACATAATGTATATATTCCCAACTCCATGGATCTAAGAAAGTGAAAATAGAAAAATAAACTTCTTTTCTTTGTAAATTTTTTTGGTATTTATTTTCACTTTTGTTGCCCTTGTTGTTTTTTATTGTTGTTGTAGTTATCATTGTTGTTATTGATGTCATCATTGTTAAATAGGACAGAGAGAAATGGAGAGAGGAGGGGACGACAGAGAGGAGCAGAGAAAGATAGATGCCTGCAGACTTGCTTCACCGCCTGTAAAGCCACCCGGGTGCAGGTGGGGAGTCAGGGGATTATTATGCCCGTTGTTGCTCTTAGCGCCACATGCGCTTAACCCGCTGCACAACTGCCGGACTCCCAGAAAAATAAACTTCTACTCAGGTATCTAAGGAGAAAGAAATAAGCTGGTTTCCATTACACACTGGTATATAAATACTAATTTCTGCATTATAGTTTTAATATATTTAGATTCTTTACATAATATATAGTATATAACGTATGTACGACTCACAGATTATATCACCTTGGTTCATTTTTTCACTGAATAGTATTTCTTGGCAACTATTTCAGATCAGCACATGGAACTAACTTATAACATTAATGAATGAGACTTCTCAGTATTACCATTCAAGCCCAGATAGCATCTAAATCTTTTACCAGAACTATTTGAAAATGTGTTATGTTAAATCTAATTCCAAAGATAAAACCATATATTTGATATAAATGTTCTTCTGAATAAACAGCATACATCATAGAGAAAAACCGTAGTAAGTTATATAGATTTTAGGTGTTTTTTCTTATTTTTATTTTTATTTATTCCTTTTTGTTGCCCTTGTTTTATTGTTGTTGTTATTGATGTCGTTGTTGCTGGATAGGACAGAGAGAACTGGAGAGAGGAGGGGAAGACAGAGAGGGGGAGAGAAAGACACCTGCAGACCTGCTTCACCGCCTGTGAAGCTACTTCCCTGCATGTGGGGATCCTGGAGCTGGAACCAGGATCCTTATGCCGGTCCTTGCGTTTTGTGCCACGTGCGCTTAACCCACTGCGCTACCGCCAGACTCCCGGTGTTTTTTCTTATTATTGGCATGTATATAGTCCAGTAATATTACAAAGACATTCCACCCTCCAGGCAGTTCTTCCTCTTTTCAAATATTGTACTTTAAACCCTAGAGTGAATTGTAAGAAGATACTAAGCAGTTATCAAAGTAATTTCATTTTAAAAGAAAAGAAAGGTAGATTAAGGGTGCTTTTATAAGCACATAAGAGACTTGTAGCTGTGGTAACTATTTAGTGTTAATAATAAATACAATTTAGAAATAGTGTCTCATTTCTATTGTTTTCATTTGTTTTGTGTGTATGTCTGTTCTTGCTTAACCATTTAAATAATAACTGACTGGTTTGTACTAAATAAAGATAATTTTTTCCAGACTTCTTACTATTATACTTACCAAATTTTATTTAATCACTTGAAGAATTTAGAGATATAAAGTTATTTCAGTTTAGTTCTTTAAGCACAGGTCTCTCTTTTGTTTAATACTAGACACTAAAATCACTAACAGCTTGTTAGTTTTATTAAATATTATTCTATTCCAAAAATTCAAAACTTTCACAGAAAAAAATTAATTTCTATTTTGCTTTAGCTACTTTATATCTGAAGGCATTAGGACAAAAAGAAAAGAGAGGAAAAGCTACAAAACAGAAAGACAAAATAACAGGGATTTTCAAATACAGCTCAGTAGGAAGACAGAAATAATATTGCGGACTTTCAAAAGATTAAATAATAGTTAAATTAATCAAAGCTTCATGTTGCTTGTATTCAGAACAAAGTAATTATTCCTTCTCCTTTGTTCCAGTTGCTTATTTTTATGTTGTTTGTGCTACTAAATCTGGATTTTTGTGGCAAGGGTAAATTTTTTTTCCTCTTTGTCTGCCCACAAAAGACACCTAGTTAGTACTCAACACATTATTTGTTGAAATAAACAAGTAGAAAATTCTTTTTTTTTTTTCCAGAGCATCATATTTAGACTGGGGCAAGAAAAAGAGTACAATTTCATTTTGTATTTCTCCTCAGATAGTAAAGTGATTTGTGGTTCCCCTATTTTTGTGTATGTTGTATCCCAACTGATATATATTCATTCACAGTCAATAGAGGCACCAACGTCTCTGATTTTCATTTAAGAAAGAAACAATAGTGACAGTCTAACTTTAAGTTGACTCTTTCATATCAAGTCTGCCTTGAGACTATTGTGTATCTAAAGTAACAGCCTACAAAAACATTATTTTACAGTTCTGATGACATTATAGTATAGAGAAATTTAATATTTGCTTATACCAGACAAGGGGAAGCTTCAGTGGTATGTTATCTTTCCTTCTCTCGCTCTATCCCTGTCTAGAATTTTCTCTTTCTATGAAAAAGTAGACAAGACTGATGAGCCCCAAGGGATGATTAATAGTGATAACAACATTATAGTATCACTGCTATTCAAAATGTGAAAAAGTGGGATGTCACATTGGGCCATTATTTAACATGCTGAAAAGAGTTAGCCAAGAATTAATAAAATCTCTAACTCAGTTAACCTTTTATTTGACATGGTCTTTATTACTAACAGAGTCCCAACTCCATAAGATTGCATATCATTTTATGTAGATTTTGCCTGGTAGAAATGTGAATAATTTCTGTCTGGTTGAAATTATAACCAAAGAACAGGTCTTATTACCCTTTAGGATATTAATCAGGCATATATCAAACACAGAAATCTCACTTTTTTTTCCCCAGTAAGTATGCACAGCTCCTCAAATGTCATTTGAATCAGTTTACCACCATGTTTCCCTAATTAGTGAACCCAATAAATCTTTGGCATGTGTTTATCCTTTATTTTTATAAACCCCATGTTTCTGTAGTTCTTAGGAAATTATTCCTTGTTACCACCATCATTTCCAGTTGTTTTTCTTAAGTTGATCATAAACACAGAAGAATTATCAAGAAAAAATAAAATAAATAGTGAACAGTTGAATCAGAATGCCCAAAGTATTCACAAAGTTCTATGAAAACTAAAGGTATAGAGGTTTCCAGCCAAAGTGGTAGACCACTGCCACTACCACAACAAAAACTACAACACACACAGAAAAAAAAAGTCATTGAGCCTGGGAATCAGATGAACTAATAAATGAAAAAAGAAAATCCAGACCCTGGCCACAAATTCAGATATACTCACAGTCTTCACTTACAATCATTTGACCTACTAGTTACCACGGCTGAATCTGGCTGCTTCTGCTCCTCCTGCTTCTACTGTTGCTATTCATGCCCACAGCATCTTTGCTATAGCCACCCTCATGGCCTAGTTGCAACTGTGGTTGCTGTTGGTTCAGCTGGTAACCAGTTCAGACTGCCTGATTCAATCCACCTGAGTCCAGTTCATCCCTCTGCTCCCAGGTTCAACCCATGCTCAATTCAGCTCACACTCAGTATAACTTTCTCATTTCTAGCTAATTCTTTCACCTTTGTGGCCATCATCCAGTCCCAGTCAAGACCCTGACACCTACTGTTTCAGTGTTTGCATGAGAAGAAAGCATTTTGGAAAAACAACACAATTCTTTCCTGGAGCCAGACCAAGACAATAACTTGAAGAAAATGCAGAATTCAACACAGCTATATAAGACTCCTTATGAAATGTGAGGTGATTCAAAGTTTCCAATGCAGAAACTATGAAAATTACCCAAGACTCAAATCTGGTCTTAAAAAACTCAGGGTGACTGATACAGACGCACAGCCTGACAGAGGATTAAGTGTGGTATAGCCCTGATCTTAGTGTTTCTCAGCATTTTTATTAGTTTGTTTCAAGATAAATCAAAGGAATTTTAAGACCGTTTGTATCAACAAAAAAGCAGGACAGTTTGATAAGGGGAAAATCTGTTTAGGGCAGTGCCACTGATAAGGTGACTTAAAGCTAGAAGTCTCCTCAAACTAACATTCAAGGTCTTTTTCAAATAGCACTCTTAAAGGGATCTCAACAGATTTATAGCTGCGATAGCTAGCAAATAACAGACAGTGTCATTCATATCTGGTATCAAATAGGCTGTGGCCTGGGGTTAGGGTATCCAAGCTTTGCTCCAATTATACCTATCAGCATTTGAGGAGTTACAGATCTTTGTTGGTCATGCACAATAATTGAGTCATGAGTGGCACAAGCCTGTGGTCAATATAAACAGAGAGGACAACAATAGGAACAACATTCATGGCATCAGAATTCAAGGAGAATAAATAAAAGAGATAGAATTCATATTTGAAGAAATTTTAACATTTGCTTGTACCAAACAGTGGTGTAGCATCTTTCTTTCTCTCCCTCTATCTGTCTAGAATTCTGTCTGTCTGTGAAAAAGCAGACTCTCATTAAAATGAAATAGAATTGAATAGGAATCAAGTCACTTAATATCATTTTTTAAAGTTCTATTCAAGATGAGATGAAGGAAATGACAAGATTTGTTTTTAGATTCTATGTTTTTATTTTTATCAGTTAAAAGAAAACCTGAGCAATCCTTCAGCAGAGTTCTTTAAAACACTTTGGTGAGATTTTTGTTATTTGTCCTTGCTTAAAATAATACCTTCAAGAGCCTATCTTCCTTTTATTGCAACCACTATCTGAAATCAGAGTTACAACCACCAGTTTACAAGGCCAGGACTGTGCAAAGAAAAGTGGAAGTCTAAGCAAACTTAGAGTTTTACCTTGAAGGATATAGGAGAGAACGCTGTTTCAGTAAATCCAATGACATCTATTACAAGACGTCACATTTTATTTGATTCAGGCTGCCTCAGCTAGAGTCATCACCTTAGCACAGATAATAGAAACTTTTATCTAAGATCTCTGAACAGACTATGAAATTCTTTTTTTTTCTTTTTACTTCTTCATTGGGGGATTAATGTTTCACAGTCAACCGTAAGTACAATAGTTTGTACACTCATAACATTTCTGTTTTCCACCTAACAATACAACCCCCACTAGGTCCTCTGCCATCCTTTTCCAGGACCTGTACTCACCCTAGCACCCATCCCAGAGTCTTTTACTTTGGTGTAATATACCAACTTCAATCCAGGTTCTACTTGTGTTTTCTCTTCTGATCTTGTTTCTCAACTTCTGCCTGAGAGTGAGATCATCCCATATTCATCCTTCTGTTTCTGACTTACTTCACTTAACATGGTTTCTTCAAGCTCCATCCAAGTTTTCACTCTGAAAATGTCCAATATTTCTAGTTTATCTATCTCTTCATTTATCTCCCTCGTTTCTTTATTGACTTTTTGACTGGATGATCTGTCAAGTTGAAAGAGTGGGGTGTTTAAGTCCTCTACTATTACTGTGTTGCTGTTAATATATTGCTGTAGCTCTTTTAGTAGCTGTTTGATATTTTTAGATGGCCATCCCTCCTTGCGTGCATAGATGTTAATAATCATTAAGTCCTCTTGATTGACTGATCTTCTGTGCACTAAGTAATTAGTACTAAGTAATCCACCTCTATCTTTTTAAATTTTAATTATTTTAAGGTCTATTGTGTCAGATATGAGCATAGCTGTCCCTGCCCCTTTTTTTGTGGTCCATTGCCTTGTATGATAGTTTTCTATCCTTTCACTTTGAATCTGTGTTTGTCTTGTTGAGTTAGGTGGGATTTCTGCAGACAACTTATGGTTGGGTTGTGTGACAATGAAATTCTTTGTTGTTGATAGTACTCAAAAGAAAAAACTTAAAAAGAAACTGGAAAGTAAGAGTCTTGGCAGCAACTGGTCACTGGTGACAGCTATCTGTTAAATTCTTGCTCAACTCTCCTGCCCGTCCTATTGTCCGATATGATCCAATAAATGGCTTTAGGATTGGTGATAGAGTGTAAGCATAGTTACTTCCAAAGATGTTTCTTTTCTTTTTTTAATATTTTTTAAATTTTTTTCCTTTGTGTTGCCCTTGTTATTTATCGTCGTTGTTATTATTATTGTTGTTATTGCTTTTGTTGTTGTAGGATAGGACAGAGAGAAATGGACAGAGGAGGGGAAGGCAGAAAGGGGGAGAGAAAGACACCTGCAGACCTGCTTCACCATCTGTGAAGCGAACCCCCTGCAGGTGAGGAGGTGGGGCTCGAATTGGGATCCTGATGCTGGTCCATGCGCATTGCACCATGTGCACTTAACCCACTGTGCCACTACCCAGCTCCCCCAAAGATGTGTCTTTACCAAAGCTAGTTCGCATGTAATTTATGTGTCTTGAATCTAATGAGATCGTGAGTAATTAAGTAATTAAGATAATCTTTAATGATCTCATCTTCCCCACAGGAACCTATGATAAGGGTTGATTTCCTTATTCTATCTACAATTCTTGGGTTTGAGTTCCACGTCTCTATCTGGAAGGTGAAGCTCCATGATGCTGTGGATGTCTTTCCTTCTGTCTTACACTCATTCTCTCTGTCTCTATCATCATCTGTCTCTCATACTCTTATCAAAGAGAAAGGAAAAGGAAAAAAAAAAAAACTGGCTTCTGGAAGCCATGCAAGCATCCAGCCCCATTGATAACCCTAGTGGCAAAAGTAAGAGGAAGGAAGGAATGAAGGAAGGAAGGAAAGAAAGAAGGGAGGGAGGAAGGAAGGAAAGAAGGAAGGAAGACTACATTAATATGTAATAAATACATCCTGTTCTTCTGCATAGAGTATGAGTCTTCCTCTGTATCTGTGGAAGTGTACAGAATTTTGGCAGTGACTTTCAAAATTGCATGGAGACCCTAAAAAAGGTTATTTAGGATTACCCTACATGGGGTCGTTACAGATATGAATTCCTAACAAGTCCTAACTGCTTGTGATGATATTGGTCCCAGACAGTGTTTAACAACCACTATTCTAAACTAATCCTACCTATAGGGTATGATAGAGACATAAAAATTCCTATATCGTCTGACATTCTAAGTAGACCACAGAGTAGCTATTCTAGAGATGAAAGCATTTATCTAATTACTACCAAGTCATTAAAACAATATTTGTGATAATAATATTTAATTAAACCATTTTCTTCTGGTTCTTCCTACTCAGTGATGGCTTATCTAAAGCAAATATATAATCAGGAAGACAAGTGCATCTGCTCTTACAGTCTACTGAGTGAATAAAGGTCATAAAAACTAATAAGATAAAGTAGAAAAATGACTGCTTAGATCACATTATATACTTGACAATAAAGGTTTGACAACAAAGCTAAAATCAATCTATGCATATATATATAAGTAAAAGTGGATGAAGACTATCAACAATCTTGAATTACGATTTAGTTTCTGGCTTTTGTGAATGACATTTATTCCCTTACCATTAAAAGCAAAATTTTTCAGTATAATTTAGTTATTTTGTTAATTATTAAATTCAAAGGACCACTGAAATCAGACTGGTATTCAACCAGACTGATAAATTTGTCATTTTGTTTTTGGTCTTTGTCATCTTAAGATAACATGGTTCACTTTGCATTCTCCCTCCGTACCCCTATTTATTAAGTCCTATCTGTAAGTGAGACTATATGGTAGTTGCCCTTCTATTTCTGGTTTATTTCACATAACATGATCTCTTCTTGTCCCATCCAAAAGGATGCAAAGATGACTTCATCATTTTTAACAACTAAGAAGTATTCCACTGTGAATATATACCACAGTTGGTTTTTGTTTGTTTGTTTGTTTGTTTGTTTTCATTTTTTAAAATTTCTTTACTGGGTTATTAATATTTTACAGTTGACAGTAAATACAATAGTTTCTACATGCATAGTATATCCCATTTTTCCATATATCAATACAACCCCCACTTGGTCCTCTGAATACCACTGTTTTTTAGCCACTTATCTGTCATTGAACATCTGGGTTGCTTCCATTTTCTGTCTATTACAAAGTGTGCTGCTATGAACGTAGGTATACATAGATCTCTTCTGATAAATGTTTTTAATTCCTTTGGGTAAGATCCCAGGAAATAAATTGCTGGGTCACAAGGTAGGTCTATTTCTAGTGTTCCGAGAAGTCTCCAGACTATTTTCCATCAGGGTTGGACCAATTTATATTCCCACCAACAGTGTAGAAATGTCCCTTTTTCCCTACATCCTCTCCAACATTTGGTGTTATTGTCCTTTCTAATATGTGACACTCTCATGGGTATAAAATGTTATCTCATTGCTGTCTCTATTTGCACTTTTCTGATAATCAGTAATCTGATTACTTTTTCAGGTGTCTGTTGGCTTTCTGTATTTCTTCTTGGGTAAAGTTTCTGCCCATGCCCTTGCCCCATTTCTTTTTTTTTTTAAGTTTTACTGAGTTATTTATGTAATTGGTTATTAGCCCTTTATCTAAAGTTTATCTGAAGTTGTATAAAGATCTTCTGACACATGTCCATCAGAGAAGCAATTACAGGAAACAGACCTCCCACCTTCTGTACCCCATCATGACCCTGGGCCCATGCTCGCAAAGAATAGGAAAGCCTCCAGTGGAGGGACTGGGATATGGAACTCTGGTGGTGGGAAATGTGTGGAATTTCACCCCTCTTAGTCTATGGTTTTGTTGATATTTTCTATTTTACATATAAAATAAAAAATTAAAAATAAAGATCTTCTGATACTAGAGAATCTTTATGTTTGGGTGATGGTGCCCTTTGCTGATGGCACAACCTCTTGGACACTTGGGTTGATCCCATAGCCTGTTGCATGTAGTACTTCAACAAATATATATATTCAGAGTTGTGTTTTTTGTGGTCTTTGAATAGATATCAAGGAGTAGAATGAGTAGAATTGCCAAATCACATGGTGCTTCTATTTTTAATGTTCTGAGAATCCTCCATACTGTTTTCCATAGGAACTGAAACAAAGTTACATTGACACCACGAGTGAACAAGTTCTTTTCTTTCATACCTTCCTAGTGATATTTGTTGTTTCTCATATTTTTAATATTTCCATTACCAAAAGTGTGAGATAATATTTCAATATTGTTTTGATGTGCATTTTCTGATAAGTAATACCGGGCTTTTTTTTTTTCCACGTTCTATATTTCTTCTTTGCTGAACTCTCTACGTAGCAATTATCTCCCTGTTTTAAAATTTATTTTATTTATTTATTTCCTTTTGTTGCCCTTGTTGTTTTATTGTTGTAGTTATTATCGTTGTTGTCGTTGTTGGATAGGACAGAGAGAAATGGAGAGAGGAGGGGAAGACAGAGAGGAGGAGAGAAAGATACACACCTGCAGACCTGCTTCACCGCCTGTGAAGCGACGCCCCTGCAGGTGTGGAGCCGGGGTTCAAACCGGGATCCTTATGCCGGTCCTTGTGCTTTGCGCCACCTGCGCTTAACCCGCTGCGCTACAGCCCGACTCCCATCTCCCATTTTTTAATGGTATTGTTTCTCTTGTTGAGTTCTGTGGGTTATTTATACAGTTTTTTTTTTCCTGTATCTTGGATATGTGTTCTTTTTTATATGCTTCTGGAAAAGACATAAAGTGAGAGTTTTAGCCAACCCCCCACACACACACTCCAAGCACACATAAAATAAAGACTCTGAGTTGAGATGCCAAACTGAATGAACCTGGAAACTGGCTTTTACAATGACAAGGACTCTAATTTCTTATTTAGAGTGTTACCATTTAAAGTGACCATAAGAGAGAATCTACATTATCAGAGTTGTCATAGAAGAAGGAGAATTTCATTTCCTATCATTTTTTTTCATCTTTTTTTACTCCTTTATTTCAACCTTTTTTTAAAGTTCCCTTCTTCTCCTCCTCCTCCTCCTTCTTTTCTCTCTGGTAAATGTTGACAAAAATTTTAAGATATGTTTATAAGATACTGATAAGAAAAAGAGTGTACACTTTTGAGGATTAAACATAATGAATGTTTTTCTGGTCACACTTAAAAATGATGAAGCAAGACAACAATGAAATACCACTTCACTCCTGTGAGAATGTCATACATCAGAAAAGGTAGCAGCAACAAATGTTGGAGAGGCTGTGGAGACAAAGAAACCCTCCTGCACTGCTGGTGGAAATATAAGTTGGTCCAGGCTCTGTGGAAAGTAGTCTGGAGAACTTTCAGAAGACTAGAAGTAGACCTACCCTATAACCCTGCAATACCTCTCCTCCTGGGGATAATATATATATTAAAAATGATGAATTCGGGAGTTGGGCGGTAATACAGCGGGTTAAGCACACGTGGTGCGAAGCACAAGGACCAGTGTTAGGATCCCGATTAGAGCCCCCGGCTCCCCACCTGCAGGGGAGTCATTTCACAGGCAGTGAAACAGGTCTGCCGGTGTCTTTCTCTTCCCCTCTCTATCTTTCCCTCCTCTCTCCATTTCTCTCTGTCCTATCCAACAACAACAATAATAACTACAACAATAAAAAACAAGGGCAACAAAAGGTAAAATAAGTAAATGGTGAATTCACCTTCTTCACCTCATCTTGGATGGAGCTGGAAGGAATCATGTTAAGTGAGATGAATCAGAAAGAGAAGGATGAATATGGGATGATCTCACTCATAGACAGAAGTTGAATACAGTAGTTTATACATGTGTGACATTTCTCAGTTTTCAACATTAATAATTCAACCCTCAATAGTTGACTATAAACCATTAATC